>NW_024352783.1:10406544-10971201 GCF_902729225.1 Pteropus medius
AAAAAAAAAAAAAAAATTAAGGAAAAGAAAGGTATGAAAGGAGAATCTGTAGATTAAGAGATTTAAAAGATATGAATACAGTCATACAATGAAATTCTATCAATATGGAGGAATGAACTATCAATCCACGCAACGTTAAGTGCATATTGCTAAATGAAAGAAGCCAGTCTGAAAAGGTTACGTGCTATGTGATCCCATTTATCTGACATTCTGGAAATGGCAAAATTACAGAGAAGAACCCAGTGGTATCTGGGGTTTGGAGAGGGATGAGTTGGTGAAATACAGGGTTTTTTTTTTTAGCTCTTAAGGTAATATCACTGACTCACAATCTCAAAATGTGGTACAGAATTCTGGTTTGAAAGTGTTCTGTAGAGCACTGTAGTGGTAGATACATGACACTATTCATTTGTCAAAACCCACTGATTTACAGCATAAGAGCAAACCTTAATATGCAAATTTTTAAATAATTGGTTAGGCAGTCAGAGGATGCCAGGATGGAATGCAGACTATGAACAAAGAATCTTATTGCATTACAAATGCATGACATAACCTTACTGAAAAGAGTGAAGAGAAAGTAACCTAAGTAACTTGGAAATGTCTGAGAGTGTAAAATTAAATACAAAAGGAATCATGCATGAGCACTGTACTCTAGGTGATAAAGTTGTTTCCCAAGGGAGTACAGGTTAACAATTCTGAAACCGTTACATATGTATACTGAGATTAAACAGATAAGTGCATGGACATATGTGCATGGATGGTAGATGATGAGAGCGAGGTTTCTCTCTGTTGAACAGAGTAGCTACAGATAATCAAGAGGGGAAGGCTAGAATGATCCATGTAGTACTGGATTACAGTTGGAGACTTCAGCATGAACTCAGGTGTAATTTGATATGGGTGGAGATAGATATACATTGAATTAGTTAAAGTAAGTCCTCAAATAATGTCATTTTGTTCAATGGCTGTTTTTTTATGTTTATGAGGAAGAAAAAAATGATTCCCAGCTTGGGCCACTGTGTGGAGTTTGCACACTGTGTCTGTGTGAGTTTTCTCCAAGGACTCTGGTTTCCTCCCACATCCCAAAGCTAAATATGTGGGGTGAACTGGTGTCTCTACGTTGTCCCAGTAAGAGTGAGTGTGGGTGTGAGTGCATCCTGCAATGGAAGGGCCTCCTGTACAGGGTAGGTTCTCCTTTTGCACCCTGAGCTGCTGGTATAGGCTCTGGCTACCCATCAGAACTGAGTTAGTGCGTTGGTAAATAATTATTTTACTTATTTTCATTAACCTTTCTTAAACGTAGGTATAGCTCATATTTATTACAATGTTTAATATTAGAAGTGTTTTTGGTCTTTATTTACAAGTTTGTTTTTTTTGAGACTCAAGTTAGTATACATACATTTCCTAGCTCTGTCACTGAAGGCCAAGAAGTCATGAGGCTCCAGTATTAACAAGCAGAGCCAGTGCCCGGACTATATTTTCTAATTCTAAGAAAAAGAACCAGAGCTCCTTGGAGAAATGGCAGATTCAAGGTTTGGGGCAGAAAATATACAAGAGGAGCCTAGAACATCTTGCAATACCACGAAGTAAGAAAATTTTCAACAACAACAACAAAAAAACGGCAAGGGTATGTCAAAAGGTCACAGAAGCCAACTGAAAGAGTTCCCCCAGTGGCTAAAGCTGGAACAATTTGAGCAATAAACTAAAAAACATAATATTGGATCATAACCTAGAGTATTAACTATCCACAACTCTGCACTGATCTATATGATTGAATATAGACATAATGGATAACAAAGGACAAATCTTCCATATAGAAAAATTCCAAATAATTTATGTACAGATATTCTGCCACCAGGAAGTGGAGCATAACTGCCCACTCTCTAAGTGCCTGTGCAGAATAATTTCCCTCCAAAGAGGATGGTATGGAAAGGAGGAGGAAAAAGTCAATTTACCACAGTGGAGCAACCTGACAGCCATGTGATCAAGCTTACCATGATCAGTGATAAGTCGTGTTGACTACATTACCCTTCATAGAACCTGAGAAAGGCACTTCACCTCTGTAGTCTTCCTCCTCAAACCTGTACCCATGAGAAAAACATCAGAAAAACCCAAAACAAGAGACAGTCTACAAAATAGCTAACCAATGCTCCTCAAAACTTAAGGTCATCAAAAATAAGGAAGGTCTGAGAAAACTGTCACTATCTAGAGAAGTCGGAGACGTGACAACTAAATGTAATGTGGAATCTCCTGCAAGGGATTCTGGGGGAAAGAAGATTAGGTGAAAACCAGTAAGATCTGAATAAAGTATGAAGTTGAGTTAATAATGTATCAAGATTGGTCGTTAGTTGTGACAAATGTGCCACAATAAAGTAAGACGTTAATCAGAGAAACTGTGTGTGTGTATGTGTGTGTGTGAGAGAGTGAGGGGGAGGAGGGAGAGGAAGAGAGAGATAGAGAGATAAATATTGGAACTATTATTTTTAACTTTTCTGTAAATCTAACACTATCATTAATTTGCATACAACTAAATACACACACAAATAAATACAAGTAAAACAGTAAATCTAAGTAAGATAGGCAGCTTGTATTAAAGATGGAGACATCCTAGCTGTAGTATTATACCACAGATGTGCAAGATGTTACCACTGGGAGAAACTAGGTAAAGGGGACATGAGATCTCTGTATTATTTTTTACGACAGCATGCAAACCTACGATCATCCCAAAATAAAAACTTTAATTAAAAAAGAAAACCTTTTTCCATTTTAGACCTTTTACTTGGAATGGCCTGTCCCCCACTCGGTATGAATGGTGTAATGTTTTGCTGTAATGATTTAAAAGATCCAGTTAACAAGTAAATAGGGCAAAAAGTTAATTTCCCAAAGCAATAAAATTTAGGAGAAAAACAGTTTAGCTAAAAGGAACCTGTAAAAAAAAAAAAAAAAAAAAAAAGGACCTGAGAGCATTCTCACCATCATTTAAGTATCTGACTGGTTGTCAATAGACTTCAGTCATTTGTAGAGCATTTCACATAACATTTCATGGTTCTCCGTCTACTATCTACCAGACTGTGTGTGCTGTCAGTCAGTCCAGGTATTCTGCCTAAGCCAGTAACAGCAGAACTGTTATTCCCCAATGATGATTTCTACTCAAAAGATCGAACATGAGAGATTCGTTCGTATCTTAAGAGGCAGATCTTGGACTCTAAAACTGAAACAGCATTAATAAAAAGAGATGACCAGTACAGAACCCTAGAGTAAATCTTTTTCTACACATGGCAAAGTGCCACTGACTCAAAATAAATAATACAAGACCATTTTTCAACTAAAATGATCTCCCTTTCCTCAGCACAACCCAAGGTCTAACATCGCCCCTCTAAAACACTGACTAAAAGCTACTGTCTTCTGAGGCAAGTGTCTATAGGCTGATAATCTATACTGTCACTTTGTAAAGGTACAAAATGGAAGTTAGGGCATTACTTGTGCTCTATGAATCTATATTATCTTAAACTTTCATGTCTTACATTTAGTTTTTTATTTCTCTCCTTTTAGCTACCTCCTCATTCCTGTTGTTTCCTACACATAAAACTGTACTTTTAAAATGCATCTCTGTGGCTATGCCACCCTGAAAGGGCCCGATCTTGTCTGATCTCAGAAGTTAAGCAGGGTCAGGCCTGGCTAGTACTGGATGGGAGATCACCTAGGAATACCAGGTGCTACAGGCGTTATAAAATAAATTAAAAAAATAAAATGCATCTCAGGTCTTATGTCAAGTAGACAATCACATTTTAATCTTTCAGCAAACCAAAACATATACTAAAATATCTTGCCTAAGTTCATTCCTTCTGTAAACTGATTACCAGCATTGTTTTACAAATTTTTCAATTCTCCAAGTTGAAAGCTTGTGTTTAAAAAGGAAAACACAAAATGCTGTTACCATTCAACGAAATACTAACTGCACAGTTGAAAAGAATAAGTGAGATCTATATGCATAAGCAATAAATGAAAAAAAAAACACATACAGCATGTATATTTATGTAAATAAAAACAAAAGCATGTAACTTTGCTTTACATGTACACATATATTTGCAATTTTAAAAAAATCTGGAAGACCCAGACAGCAAACAGATTTTTATAGTGGTTATGTAGGGCCAGGGAACACTCATCTTGTATATACTATAAGTCTTTAAAGTATTTCATTTTTACACATTGAGAACACATATTCATATTATCATTTCTGTAATTATTTTTTAAAAAGACGTGGACTCATGAATTTTAAGCTACCTCAGTAAAACTTACCAACATCTTGAACATCAAGAATTATCTATGTTTAGGCTAAAATTAACTCATGTGTAGGAATTTTCATTGGACATCTATGAATATTCTAAATTTTAAGGCAGATAATATCGTGCTATGTGACACTTGTTTAAACCGCTGTTTAACAATTGTGATGTCAATTCCTCAAAACAGAAACCCAAGGGCAAGAGTTGACTCTAGACTGATGAAGAGAATGAGAAGTTCAAAAAAAGATGAAATCATCCCACTTTCTTCCAAAGGGTGCCCTTGCCACATTTCTTTAAATACTGGTGTTAAAACCACATAGAAACAGGTAAAAAATTGCTGGAGTAAGGTAGGACTTCTGGATCTTAGAGTCCTTCAGCCTCTACCAACCATTTCCCATATATCTTTCTAGCTCCTTTACAAAACAAAAAATTTCTCTAAGAATTTCTACCCAAAGAGTTGCGTTAGGCCCCAAACTGTGTCTCGAAAGCAGTTTCCTGTCCTCCAGATTACTGACCAAATTAAACCAAACTCGGTAACGGTGCAAAATTACTAAAAGTATGTTTGGCAACTCTTCTTCCCTCAGAGTAAAATACAGTTAGTAAAAGTATTTACTATAGCTACAAAAAGGACTCTGTGTTTTGAGGATAAGTTGCTGTAAAATTTTGGGTCACATAAATGGTTCAGAGAAAGAAATTATTTAAAAAACATTACCTATACCCCAGAGTGTCTATATGTTCGAAAAATAATGTAGACTATGTTAAGTCAGAATAGCCAATGAAACTAAAAATCTCTGATGTTATTGCTAGTTTCTATCTTCCCACACAAACCCTTAAGTGGCAAGATGCTTGTTATATTATATGCCGGAAATGTACAGGACAAGCCACTGTGGTAGCACTGAGTTCTAAATAATCAAGGAAACATTTTTACATTCAGTAGTGCAATTAAGGCCTAAAGTGGGCAGAAAGTTATGAAATCTGACCATGTTCTCACCCCGCCTATCAGAAGAAGAATCAAAATATGGATACAAAAACCATAACCCACCTGTACTTTAATTCCTGTTCACAGGGGGATCCATTTCTGTAGTTACAATGTAGATGAATGTCAACCTCAGAGGGCACCTTGGTTTGTTTACAAAGAGTATAATGACATATTTTTATAGGAAACTTATCCTTAAAAACAAAAATGTACCAAGCTTATAGATCTGCTGAGAATCCTATGCAAACTTGAAAATGTATTATTCACTGTTAATCATTAAACTATTTCTCAAACCAACTCTTCCTTGACTAGGCCACTAGAGAGTGCTAGAAACTATGCAGTTACACAGGACTCAAAGTGATATGAGAAAATGATTCCTTTAAAATTCAGAGACTAACAGATGAAGGACATTAGGATTCATGGTTGGTATACTACCAAAAGGTACTGCAACACTGACAGACCTAAATTTTGAAAGAAATATTTATCACTACCTCTTCTCTCTATATAGCTCAAGTTGTTTCTTCAACAGCTTCCAAACCAAGCAACTGTCATTAAGACTATCCAAGTCATACATAATCCCCGCCCCCTTAAAAAAAAAAGGTGATTTTCTTTAGGAAATTAGACAAAGTTAAGGGTGGGTTAAATTTAACTTTGTTAAAAATTACAGGGGAGGGGGTCGAGGGAGGGAAGGAGAGTGTGAAGAGAGAAGAAAAGAGCAGCTGGATTCTCTACTTTAATCCAATGTGGAGATCTTACAAAACAAAAATATTGACCGAGACTAAAGCTCAATAATGAGATTATCATCTGAAGAGCATCGGTTTCAGCCAGGCAATTTCTTTCGAGGGTATACAAGTCCATTAGCAAGAATTGCACTTTGATCCTGATGTAAATCTATTTCCCCTGATTTTAGTTCATTCTAAGACGTAATGCTTCCCAAAATCATTACTGATAAAAAGAAAAATTAAGCTTAACATTTCCACCAAATAGGCGGATCTGTTAGTTTTCACACACACACACACAAAACATGCTACTCAAGGTGAAAATTGCCTAATGACTCCTAAACTCACAGTTAACTGCAAAACCGCCTTTTATTGTAAAACCAAGGTTTATGCAGATAAGAGGAAATAATACCACTATTTTCTGATTTCCAAATGACTAATAAGCCTAATCGCTTGGATGGGACGTATATTCGAAAAATAATATAATACTAAATATTACTCCCTCATCGTCTCGTGGAGGCGATCAGTTTTACTAAAGCCTCTCACCGAAGAAAGCACGTCTAGTTCCACCTTTCCATCAGACTAATCTTTTAAATCCACTCCACCAACGCTACAAGTGCGTCTCCAAACTACATCGTTGTGCTGATAACAATAAGCTTTCCTAGATATGGCTCTCAAGGGCCGCATGACTCGCTACATTTCTAACTGCCCACATCACTCCGCACCTCCAACCACTCTCGAACCTGAAATGGTTAAAAAAAAAAAATGCCATCTCTCTATATTCTTGCAGACTCTGGACCCGGTGGGGTATTTTAGACAAGCACGGCAGTAACTACACGCTAATAACCCCAGTACTGACACACGATTCCGATCCCTGGCCTAGGTAATCCTTAAATGATAGGCTGGTATATAATGCATACTCAAGATGGTGGCAAGGAACTGACCCGCTGTTGACCACCACAAAGGGCCGTGATAGTCTTTGTCCCTATATTAGTTTCTTATTTTTTCTCAGTGCATCCGTCTCCAACCCCAAGCCCTCCCTTGCCTAGAGAATTACTCCGAGTGGCCTCGCGCTGGAACGTCGGAGACCTGCCTCCTCTATACCAGGATTCCAACGCAACCCTTCCCAAGACCTGCATTCGCCCACCCCCGGCATTGAACACACTCCCGAGACCCCGCCCCTGCTCCATCCCCTCGCGCCTCCAGCCCAGAAACCGAGGAAGGCAGGGGAAGGGAAGAGAAGGCGGGGGAGGGGAAGAAGAAAGGAGAACACTCTTGTGTCCACCTCGGGTGCGCAGGCCGAGTGGGGTCCGCGGGAAGCTAGCAAGTTCTCCCTACCCTCTCCCTTTCGCTGCCAACAGGGCCCACTTGCACCACCCATTCCCCGCATGCCAAGCTGCACTGCAAAGGGAGGGATCTCTTCCGGCCCCCGGCCCAGCCCGCAGTTTCGGGGGGCTCGGGGCGGTGGGGGACAGTTGTCTCACCTTGCGCTTGCGGGCCTCCGCTGTGCCGCTCCACACGAAGCACTGGTAGATGGCCCGCAGGTTCTGCTTCCAGTTGTCCACCTTAAAGCTGCTCAGGTGTGAACAACCCGGCGGCGTCACCACCAGCTCCGCATCCATGGCCTCGCTCTCCGGCTCAGGTCGGGAGACCATTGGAGGCAAGGCCCGGCCGCGCGCGGTGGGCGGCGAGGGGGACGAGGACGACGCCAGCGCGGCGCGGGGGCTGCTTGGCGGCGCTCCCCGGCCGGCCGAGGGACAGACGCAGGGACAAAGCGCGGGGAGAGGACAAAGATGGTGCTGCGCGGCCCGGTGGGGGAGGCGTCGGCTAGCCAGACACCGCCCGCGCCGCACTCCCGAGTTCCCGAAGGGCGGGGCGGGGCGCGGACGTCGCGGGCGGGGACTACGCAATCCCCCCGCCGGCCGCAGGCGCCGCACTGCGCAGGCTCTAGCCGCGCTCAGGTCCCGCCCCGCCGTCCCTCCTCCTCCCGCGTCGGGGAACCTGGCCGCTTGACGTTCCGGGACTCCCACAGAGAACTGGGGAGGTGGAGCCATGCAGAGGATTGGGTGAGACGGGATGTCCGTTAAGACCCTGTTCCGGTTTGCGCCAGCCTGAGCTCTGCCGCAAAGAGGTGGAGCAAAGAGCAGGGCTGTCCAAATCCTTGCGGTCTAGCTCAGCCTCGGTCTCCTAGGGTGATTTTCCAGCCAAAGCGGTACTTCTGTGATTCACTGTTAGTTTCGTTGACAGCAAAAGTCCTTTACCTGGGACTCTGCAGAGCTCTCCATCTTCGAAGCTATCTCAGACATTACAGTGCCTTCACCGTGGATTCTGGAACTGCCACTACCTGCTTGGCGCTGCGAAGCAGGCTCGGGTCGCTCCCCACTAGGAACGCGCAGCTTAGTGAAGGTCTAATCTAGTGCTATTCAAAGAAATAGAATGCGAGCTGCATATCTAATTTTAAATTTTCTAATAGCTACGTTTTAAAAAATGAAAAACAAGCGAAATTGAGTAATAAACTTTAATTCAGTGTAGCCAATGTATCATTTCAACATGTAAGCAATGTTGCAAAATTACTAAATGAAATATTTTACAATTTTTAGACGAATTTTTCAAAATCTGGTATTTACACTCAGTACCACATCCAATTCATACTAGCCATATTTCAAGTGCTATCGGCTACCATATTGGACAGCACTGGTCTAATCAGTATATAAATGACTGAACCAGGGCAGACTGTGAAAAGATCTTTAAAGACAAATGCAAACAATGTCCTGGGGAAGTAAAGGCCCAAAGGATCTGAGAAACTTGGAGGAGATGTGGTGCTACTCACCTATACGATAGCACTGCTAACTGCTTTGCTGCATTCCTGCGCAGATTGGGAATACAGCAATTGCTGTTCAGACCAGTCTAAAGCTACCACAAGTTAAATAAATAGATAAATAAAATAATGACGTAGCAATTAAAGCTGGAGGATTTAATGGACTGAGAACTAGAATAAAGCATTTGTAGTTAGAACAAATTATCAAGCACACTTTTGCCTAAGGCCTTGGTTCCCTCTACCTGCAATGTGTTCCATCCACTTTTCCATCCACTTTCTCCATGCCTTATACTCCTTAACCACCTTAAAGGCTTTATTAGACACTAACTTCTCAGCGAAGACTTCCACTCTCCGAAATGCTCCATCCTCTAACCCTGTTTTATTTTTCCTCCAAAAAATTTATTTACGTGTTCGTTTTTTATTTATTCCCTCAGTAGCAAAAATCTCCATGGGGGTAATGATTTTTGTGTGTTTTATTTACTTCTATATCCCACAGTTCCCAGAGTAGTATTGGCTACATTCGGGTTCTCAAAATTACCTGTTGAATTAATTAACCCAAACAACTTCTATAGGAGAATCTAACCAGATCATTCTCAGAATAAAACACTGGTTAAATAAGGCAACCTATAGATATGTTAGAGGAATATCAGTTTACTAAAAAGTGAAATCATAGTCAATCAGGAATTACGAGTGAATTATGTGATTCACCTCTCTAAATATATGTAAGGAGATTCCAATATCACTGAGCTTAAAAATATGATTTGGTTTCAAGAATGTGTACTTGGAATTCAGGACACTATAATAACATTTTTTTTATCAGTATGTCTTCTAATCATGGAAGAATCCTTATACTCTCTACTTGAGATAAAAATAATTATTTAAAATGCTCCGTAATCAAAATAGCTTTACACATAAATAAATTAAAACGATACATTCTTCAGAAACAATTTCTAAAAGAGGCATGGACAAAGCTGTTTAATATAGTATTATTTTGTGGGGGGGGGAGCTGAGAACACCTTAAACGACCATTAATAAAAAAATGGTTGAATTAACTACAGAATAGTCATTCTAGCAACTACTATGCAGTTGTTTTTTTTAAAAAAATGAAATAGATCTATAAGTATTAATATGTAAAGTTGATAAGACATAAATGATAAAACATTGCAGAAAAATACAGACAGTATTCTGACATTTAGGGAAAAACAATACTATATGTGGGTATATATTAAAGAACTAGAAAAAACAAATAGTTAACTTCTGGTAAAGGATAATGTAATCTATGTTTGAATTTTTTATAATGAGAATCATGTTATCTTTTACTTGAAAACCTTTTTTTGTACTTGAAAACTTAAAAAGAAATGAAAAAATGTCATGATACAGGGGAGCATAAAGAAACTAAGGCCCAGAGGAAGACTTGCTCAAGTTCACACATTCACACTGTTCTGCAACATCTAGAAACCAGTCAGGGATCCAAAAATTCTATTTATTCATCTATCTAGAAAATAAGTTAGACTGCTAAATTAGAGTCCTGGCTCCACCACTGTCTGTGTAACTTTGAGCAGATTCTTTAATATTCTCAGTCTGTTTACTGCTTGTGATAATATCAGCTTCATGCTTACATTACAGGACTGTAGAAAGGAATAAATGAGATAAGAGCAAAGCTCTTAGCATATGGCTATCATTTATTAAAGACTTATGAAACATCAGCAATTATTAATGTGGTAATCACTGAGATGATTAAGACAACATCCCACTTTAAGAATCTCACAATCTAGCAGGATAAACAGCAATATTAACAGGCAATTATAGTTATATGAAAATGCAGTGATAAAATAAAGTCCAGGTAATATTAAAACACTCCAAGACACTTTTAACCCTAACCTCACCCAGGCAGCCACAGTGGAGAAGATCCAGAAATGTTTTCTATGTCTTACCTAAGTACAGAAGGATGGGCAGGAGTTTCCCAGTTTTTAAAAATAAGTGACATGGTGAGGGATCTACCTCAAAAAGGCATTTGCCATCATCCGTGGCACTAATGTGGCCTAAGATGTACTCTCTATACTTACTGTTACTTTTTTTTGTTTCCAAAAAAATTTTTTTTAACACTGATGAAACTATCCTTCCAAGATAGCCAAGTAATATTCTAGACCTCCTCCCTCATAACAATCATGAACTCCAGACAATATAAAAACAAATCCCTGAAGGCACTGGAGACTGAAACAAAACAGGCAGATTTGGGAGGGAGTAGACACTTGGAAGGATCTGCCCCAAAGAAGTAACCTTTTTGTTTTTTATGGCTTATAGGACAGGCTATACTTGGAGGAGCTCAGACCAGATGCTGAAACTCTGATAGAAGTTGTTGGAATTGAAATACAGTGTCTGCAATAAAAAGGTCACCAAGTGAGCTTAAGAGCAGAATAAAACTGACACAGGAAAGAGTCAGTAAATTTATAGATCAACTGAAGTTATCCAATTGGCAGAATAGAGAAAATATTTTGAAAAAAAAAAATGAACAGAGCCTCAGAGACCTGTAGGACAACATCAGAAGTCCTGATGTATATATAATGTAAGTGTCAGAAGGAAAGATGAGAGAATTAGAAAATGAAAACCATATTTGAAGAAATAATGGCAGATATGTTCTAAAGTCTGGTGAAAGATGTAAGTGTACAGATTCAAAAATGCTGTTCAATCCCAGGTAGAATAAATGTGAAGAAAACATGCCTACACACAGCATAGTTTAACTACTAAAAACAAATAATAAAGAGTATGTATAGATGTAGATGTGAACAAAACCAATTCCATCTGTGTCCCAGATTTCATTTCAGTTTTGTTTCATGCTATGACCTTTGAACAACTTCACTGTTCTTAGCAAGCATATAAAAGCTTTCTAGTTGATGACTATCTGTATTCCTTAAAATGTAGCCATAAATATTTTTGTTAGCAATAGCCAGAATGGCATGACAACCCAGATAAGTATCAAATTGAGAATAGTATCAATTATAAGCAATCATTTACCACAAGATCACCAAGAGATATGACCCTTGGCACTACTGCATCCTTTTTTCCATTGTCTTGAAATCATTAGTGCCTGAGTTATACTATTAAAAACTTACTGTAACAGAGGTCTGGTAGTGGAAAATAATTTGTGCAAAACTGCTCGGCTGTCTGTCCACTCTAGTCCAATCCTGTAAGTAAATTACCCTATAGTAAATTCTGTTATATTCTATGAAATTGCCTGCTTCGTCTTTCGGTCTGAAGATACCTTATCATTATGGTGGCCATTACACCTCTGCCGTACTGTGGGACAGAGTAAATCTTGATAGCAGCTAGAGAAAAGCAAGATATTATATACAGAGAAATATATATGTAAATTTATATCATAAACCATGGAAGTCAAAAGACATAGAACAATATCTTGGAAGTGTAAAAACATGAAAATATCCATCAGTATTACAAGCTAAATAAATAGATTTTATATGAAAGAAATCTAAGATAATTTTTCTCCAGCAAATCTGTACTATAAGAAATGATAAAGGAGAGACAAGTCCAACATGGCAGCATAAGAAGATACTGAGCTTGCCCCTTCCCAAGAACACGTTGAATGTACACCTATATTTAGAGCAATTCCACCTGAGAGAAAAACGCAAAGACAATTGAACATCTTCTGCATAACAAGAGAGAGACTGCATAGAGAAGGTTGGGGAAACTTGGGAGCTCTCTGGGAGCTGAGGAAATTGTCCAGGACCAGAGGAACTGGTGAGCACCATTGTTTACATCTCCCATGCAGTTGGATACCAGGCAGGAGCTCTATCCAGATTCTCTGGCTCACCTGGAGGGCTGTTGTAGCATATCCCCAGCCATATCTCCCCAAACTAGATCCAGCAAGAGCAGGAGGGCCCCTCTACCTGGAGATTGATCCAGCAGGTATGGCAGGGTGCTATGCATGTATGCTGGGGCTGTCTGGCTAGAAAGAGCACAGAGCTAGCAAAGCATTGAGGCACCCACATGCAAGGCTGCCCCCAGTGGAGTAAGTAGGGTGCTGTTTTGCACCCAAGTGCTGGCCCTGGAGAGGGTGTGGAACTAGCCAAGTGTGAGTGTATGCACATGCAGGGCTGTCCAAAACAGTGGAGAGGTAGTAGGGCCTTGCTATGCATGCACACAGAGCAGCCCTCCACAGACCAGCTCAGGCAACAGACAATTTTTTTGTCTGTTTGCAATATGTATGGAGCGATTATGAATAAACCTGCTGTAAATATCTGTGTATAAAGTTTTAGGTAAATATGATAAATGTATGTTTATAAGACTGTCAAACTGTTTTCCAAAATGACTTTATCATTTTACATTTCTATCTGCAATGCATGAGGATTGCAGTTTCTCCACTTCCTCACCAGAACTTGGTATGGGCACCAATTTGTGCTTCTTAATCTATTCTCCTTTTTCCTCCACCCCCAAACTCCTCCCATTTGGCAACCACCAAAATGTTCTCCGTATCAATGAGTTTGCTTCTGTCATGTTTGTTCATTTATTTTGTTCTGTAGAGTGCACATGCAAGTGAAATTATATGGCATTTGTCTTTCTCTGTCTGACTTACTCCACTCAGCACAATACCCTCTAAGTCCATCCTTGTTGTTGCAGATGGCAAGATTTCGTTCTTTTTTTATGGCTAAGTACACACACACACACACACACACACACACACACACACACAATCCTTTCATTAACCATTCATTCATTGGTTGACAGCCAAGTTGCCTATATATCTTGACTATTGTAAGAAATGCTACAATGAACATATAGGTTCACATTTCCCTTCAAAGTAGTGTTTTGGGTTTCTTTGGATAAATATCCAGAAGTGGGATTACTGGGTCTTTCTTTGTCTCTTGTTATATCTTTGTTTATTTTATCTGGTATAAGTATCATTACCTCAGCTTTTTTGTTTGTTTGTTTCCATTTTTATAAAACTTTTTCCATCTCTTTACTTTCAGTATGTGTGTTTTTTGACCCGAAGTGAGTCTCTTATAGGCAGTGTATGTAAAGGTTTTGTTTTCTTATCCATTCATCTACCCTATATCTTTTGGTTACAGCATTTAATCCATTTACTTAGAAACTAATTGTTGATAGATATGTAGTTATTGCCATTTTGTTATTCATATTTATCCTCCTCCTCCTCCTTAAATAAGAATCTCTAATGTTTCCTGTTATATTGGTTTGGTGGTGATGAACTCATTTAGCTTTTAATTGTCTGGGAAGCTCTTTATCTGTCCTTTCATTCTAAATGATAGACTTACTGTAAGCTTTTCATTACTTTGAATATTTCACGACAATCTCTTTTGTCCTGCAGTTTCTGTTGAGAAATCAGCTGACAGTCTTAGGAGAGCTCCCTTGTAGTTAACTCATTGTTTTTCTCTTGCTGCTTTTAGGATTCTCTCTTTGTCTTTAACCTTTGGCATTTTAATTATGATATATCTTCATGTGAGCCTCTTTGGGTTCATCTTGTTTGGGACTCTCTGTGCTTCCTGGGCTTGTATGTCTTATTTCCTTCACCGGGTTAGAGAAGTGTTCTATCAATATTTTTTCAAATATATTTTCATTTTTTAACTCTCTTCTCCTTCTGGGACCTCTACGATGCAAATGTTGGTGAGCTTGATATTGTCCCAGAGGCCCTTTAAACTATCCTCATTGTTTTTGGATTCTATTCTCTTGTTGCTGTTCTGATTGGGTGTTTTCTGCTACCGTATCTTCTAAATCACTGATTTAATCCTCTGTTTCATCTAATCTATTGTTGATTTCTCCTAAGGTACTCTTCATTTCGGTTATCGTAAACTTCATTGCTGGCTGGTCCCTTTTAATGTTATCTACCTCCATTTTTATATTTTCTATATCTTTATTAAAGTTCTCACTGAGTTTATCTACTCTTTCCCTAAGTTCATTGAGCATTCAGAGTTCAAATAACCAGTGATTTCAACTCTGTATCTGATAGATTGCTTGTCTCCATTTAGTTTACTTCTTTTTTCTGGAATTTTGTTCTATTCCTTTATTTGGGATGTATTTCTTTGTCTCTTAATTTTGGCTGCATCTCTATGTTTGTTTCTATGTATTAGGTAGGGCTGCTACGCCTCCCAATCTTAGCAGAGTGGCTTTATGTAGTAGGTGTCCTGTGGGGTCCTGTGGCGCAGACTCCCTGGTCACCTGATCCTTGTCATCCAAGTGTCCCTTGTATGGATTATGTGTGCCCTCCTGTTGTAGTTGAACCTTGGTTGCCATTTGCATGTCAACAGGAGGGACAGACCCTTAGGCTGATTGGCTGTGAGGACTGGCTATGACTACAATGGAGGAGCTGTCGTGCAGAGGCTGACCCTACAGAGCAGGATTCGCTTTAGCAGTGCTCTGGTGTCTGCCCAGTCTGCCCCTTGGGTGTGTCCCAGGTGGTGCTCTGGATCATCTTATATCAACCTCAGGACGTGCCATCCCCATGTCCTCCTGGGAGGGGCCTCACCACAGGCCAAGTTCAGCCATAACCTGTGCCCTGCTCTCCTCCACCTGGCATGAGCCACCAAACAATCTACAATGGCCTCTACCTAAACTGAACTTGGAGGTGCCTCAAGAGGCCAAGTCATGAACCAAGGCTGGCTGCCACTAGTGCCAGGCTGGGGCTGCTCAGTAACAGGTATATGGCACAGCTAGGTCAGATGTTGCTTGTTTGGGGTTTGTGAACCTTTGAGAGATTTTAGGAAAGTCCACAATATGAACCAGGAAAGGCCTTTTGTATGGAAAAGCCACTGGAAAGAGCTTAGGGTGGGCACACAAGTTAGGTGGGCAGGGACTCGGGAAATCACCAGGGTGGGGTGACCGGTGTTACTCAAGTTAATGGAGACTCAGACATGGCAGCTGCCTGTGTCTGTAAGCTGGATGGGAGGAGGGCCCAACAAAGGAACAGTGGCCTCCACCACATGTATATCTGTGAGAATGCTGCCCCTCCAGCCCTTGCCCTGAGCCAGACAATTCAGTTCCTCCCTATATGTCCCTGGTGACTTTTGAGCTGCTGCCCCAGTGCTGGAGGTCAGAATGAGTGAGTTTGTCAACGCGTAAGTCCATGAGCCAGCCCTTTAAGAGGAACATCTGGGACCCCTGCAGCCTTCCTTCTCACTCACCCACAATGCCCACTGATTTTCACATTCAGCTTTTGTGGGGACTTCTCTTCTTGGGACAGGACCCCTGTGCTGGAGAGCTTGGATTGGGACTGGGACTTCTTGCTCCTCCAGGGAGACCTCTACAGCAGAGATATGTCTTGGTTTTCAACGGTCATATGTGGTGTGAGACCAGCCCATTCTGTGTCTCTGCCCCTCCTACCAGTCTCAAGATTGCCCCTTCTGTTTGTCTTTAGATGTAGGACTTCTGTTCAACTAGACTTCAGGCAAGTTTCACTGATAATATTCTTTAGTATAGTTGTATTTTTGATGTGGTAGTGAGAGGAAGCAAACATAGCATTTACCTACTCCACCATCTTGATCAGAAATTATGCAACAGACAATTAAAACAACAGAGTGTGCAGAGCATGCACACAAGGTAGTCCCACCCACACCAGACAGAAGGGCAAGAACCATGCATACACCAGACTTCCACACCACAATCCATTCTTTCTGACCATGCAGCACACCAAGTACTGCAGCACCTTCCCTCATTATAACTGGCCTGCCCAAACTGTTGGGCACACAGAAGCCATCTTTTCAAGATTGGGAGAGATAGGTATTTCATCTAACTCATAGGAACAAACATAGAAAGTCAAACAAAATGTGAAGACAGAAGAGATGCCCCGAATGATGGAACAAGAAAAAAAATCAGAGAAAAACTAATGAAATGTAGGTAAGTAATTTGCCTGATAGATAATTGAAAGTAATATTTATAAGGGCAAAAACTCACTTGATCTTGATTTTCAGTACTAATACAGACCGTGAAAGTGGGGCCTTACGTAAAAAAAAAAAAAATCATATATTCGTAAGGGTGTTCAACAAACTTGAGAACAGAATAGAGGAACTCAGAGAGCACTTCAACAAAGAGTTGGAAAATGTAATAAGGAACCAATCAGAGATGAAGAATACAATAACTGAAATGAAGAATGCATTTGAAGGAATTGACAACAGATTAATTAGTACAGAAGAACAGATTAGTAACCTCGAAGACAAAATAGTGGAAACCACCCAATCAGAACAGTAAAATAAAAAAAGGATTTTTAAAAATGAAGATAGGACCTTTGGAATAACATCAGGCACTCTAACATTTGCTTTTTAAGGATTCCAGAAGGAAAAGAGAGAGAGAAAGGGGCAGAAAATATATTTAAAGAAATAATAGCTGAAATAATAACCAATTAATCTAGAGAAGGAAACAGATCCCCAGGTCCAGGAAACACAGAGAGTTCCAAAAAAGAAGAACCCAAAGAGGCCCACATCAGGACATTGTAATTAAAATGACAGAAGTTAAGGATAAAGGGACAATATTTAAGGCAGTAACAGGAAAGCTACAAATCACATACAAGAGAAATAGCATAAAGCTGTCAACTGATTTCTCAAAAGCAATTTTAGAGGCCAGAAGGAAATGACAGGAAATATTTAAAGCACTAAAAGAAAGGAACCTAAAACATAAAATACTATTTCCCGCAAGGTTATCATTCAGAATTGAAGGAAAGATAAAGAGTTTTCCAGACAGGGAAAAATATAAAGAGTGAAGGGGAGAGTAAAAATGTAGTGCTTTTAAAATGTGTTTGAACTTAATGCCAATCAGCTTACAATAGACTGCTATAGATTTAGATGGATATATTTGGACTTCGTGGTAACCACAAACAAAAACTACAAAAATGTGAAAAAAATAAAGAGAAAGAACCCAATAAAAACACTAAAGAAAACCAGGAAATCAAAAGGAAAGAGAGGTCAAGTGAAGAAGAAAGGAACAGAGAAGAACAAAAACAGCCATAAAACAATGAACACAATGGCAATAAACACATACCTATCAACAATTACTTCAAGTGTAAATAGATTAAATGCTCCAATCAAAAGATGTATGGTGGCAGAATGGATAAAAAAAAATTAGACCTATCTATATGCTGCCTACAAGAGACTCATTTTAGATCGAAGGACATACATAGACTGAAAGTAAAGGGATGCAAAAAGATATTCTATGCAAATAGAAAGGAAAAGAAAGCTGGGGTAGAAACACTCATATCAGATAAAATAGATATTAAGACAAAAATTGTAAAAAGAGACAAATAAGGACATTAAATATTGATAAAGGGATTAAGAAGAGTATCTATGCACCCAACATAGATAATTCAAGAATTATTATCAATTCTTCAATTGTTAATTCTTCATTCAAGAAGAGTATCTTGAACACTCTTCTTCAAGAAGAGTATCTATGCACCCAACATAGGAGCCCCTAAGTACATAAAGCAGATATTAATAGACAAAATGGCAGAAATTAACAGTAATACAATAATAGTTGAGCACTTTAATACTTCTCTATCTCAATGGATAGATCATCTGGACAGAAAATTAATAAGGAAATAATGGCCTTAAAAGCCACATTAGACCAGATCACTTAATAGATATTTTTAGAACACATCATCTCAACACTGAAAATTATACATTTTTCTCAAGTGCATATGAAATATTTTTCAGTATGTTAGACCACAAAACAAGCTTCAATTAAGTCAAGATGATTGAAATTATATCAAGCATATTTTCTCATCACAATGGCATGAAACTAGAAATCAACTACAGGAAAAAAACATAAATACATGGAGATCAAACTGCACTACTAAACAACTAATGGATCAAAAAAGAAATAGAATAGAAAATCAGCAAGAATACTATGAAGAATTATATGCCAACAAATTCTGTGATCTAGAGGAAATAGATAAATATCTAGAAATATACATACAACCTTCCAAGACTAAACTAGGAAGAAACAGAATCTGAACAGATTGATTACTAGTAATGAAATCAAAGCAGTAAGCAAAAAACTCCCAACTAGCAAAAGCCCAGGACCAGGCAATTTCACAGGTAAATTCTACTAAACATTTAAAGAAGAATTAATACCTATACATTGAAAGTCCTAGCCATAGCACTTAGACAAGAAAAAGAAATAAATGGCATCTGTATTGGAAAGAAGTAAAACTGTCACCATTTGCAGATGATGTGATACTAGATATAGAAAATCCTAGAGAATCCACCAAAAAAATTAATGAAGTTAATAAATGAATTCAGAAAAGTAACAGGATACAAAATAAATATACAGAAATCAATCAAGTTTCTTTGCACTAATAACAAATGAACAGAAAGAGAAATTCAAAAAATTCTATTTACACTCTCATCAAAAAGAACAAAATTTTTAGGAATAAATTTAACCAAGGAGGCGAAAGACCTTTACTCTGAAAACTATAAGATATGGAAGAAAGAAATTGAAGAGAACACAGATAAATGGAAGATTATACCGTATTCTGTTTCAAAAGGATTAATATTATTAAAATAATCATACCACCCAAAGTAATATGCAGATTCTCCCTACCAAAATACCAATAACATTCCTCTCAGAACTAGAACATATAATACTAAAATTTATATGGAATCACAAAAGACCATGAATAGCCAAAGCAATCTTCTCAGAAAGAACAAAGTTGGAGGCATCACACTCCCTGATTTCAAACTATACTACGAAGCTATAATAATCAAAACTGTATGATGCTGGCACAAAAATAGACAAATAAATCAATGGAATAGAATTGAGAGCCCAGAAATAAACTCTCACTTATATGGTCAATTAAATACAGCAAAGGAGAGTCCTAGGGCCTGCAGAGAGAAAGAAATGGGAAGTGGGGGAAGGAAGGAAACTCAGGGTAGGAATGGCAGCTCAAATTCCAGTTGTGGCCACCATCACCACTCTGAGGATAGCCTGGAACAGCAAGAAGAGGCCAGCCAGTTCTTCTCACAATGGCAACAGTGCTGGGGGATACAGCGCCAGTAAGAAGAAAAAAGCATCCACCTCTACTTTTGTGTAGGGTATCAGCATGAAAGCCATGACTGAGAATAAATGGTCCTGTCAGATTTTAGCTCAGGACCTCTGGAAAAAACTGCCAAACCTTTGCCATTTAAAGATTCCAACTTTGTGCACTCTGGCCATGGTGGTGCAAGCAGAATAGAACCTGGAAGAACCTGAAACAAATTCTTGCTTCAGGAAGGGCATTGCCATGGCAACTGAATGATCCCAACTACTTCAGTATTGATGTTCCTCCATCCTTCAATCCAGCTAAGAAGTATTCTGATGCTTTAAATCTTTTTAATTCCCTGGAGCCCACCTACCCGCTATGGTCCCAAGTAGATCTGGTTCTCTGTTCTTCTCCCCACTCCCACAACAGTGATCCCTTTAGGGGAATACGGTTTGAAAACCAGCAGCGTAGTTGGACAAGTGGGACTTGGGCAAGTAGCTGAACCACAAGAACCTCTGAGAGTCTTGTTTTCTTTTTTTCAGAATCTTGATGAAGGGTATTCACCTTCAGCTTACCTTCTTCATCATTATACAGTTTGAAAGATAGACTTTTTTTCGTAACTAGAAATAATGAGTCACTTCACTTTTTAAAACTTACCCACATCATTTAAATGCTTTACATTTTTATGAAAATGTATGACTCTAGCTTCTGTAACAAACTGACTAAATTATAATACACATTTTACATTGGAAGGATTTGAGTTTTTATTGTATTTTTGAAAATAATATTAGTTATATGCTGAAAAAATAAATATAGCAAAAGAGGCAAGAATAGGCAATGAAGAAATGACAGTCTCTTCAAGTGTTGTAGGGAAAATTGGACAGCTATATGAGAAAGAAAGAAAGAAAGAAAGAAAGAAAGAAAGAAAGAAAGAAAGAAAGAAAGAAAGAAAGAAAGAAAGAAACTGAACCACTCTCTTATACTCTGTACAAATATAAACTCAAAATGGATTAAAGACTTAAATATAAGACCTGAAACCATAAAACTCCTAAAAAAAAAAGTAGTGAACATCAGTCTTAATATTTTATAGATACGTCTCCTCAAGCATGGGAAAGAAAAGCAAAAATATACAGATAGGACTTCATCAACTAAAAAGCTTCTACACAATGAAGGAAACCATCAACAAAACTAAAAGGTAACCTACTGAATGGGAGAATATATTTACAAATGATATAGTCAATAAAGGGTTGATATCAAAAATATATAGGAAACACAACTCAACAACAAAAATCAATTTATTTAAAAAAATGGGCACAGGATCTGACGAGACATTTCTCTAAAGAAGACATACAGATGGCCAACAGACATAACATATGAAAAGATACTCAATATCACTAATTATCAGGGATATGCAAATCAAAACCACAATAAGATGTTATCTTACACCTGTCAGAATGGCTATTATCAAAAAGTCGACAAATAAGATGTGTTGGCGAGGATGCTGAGAAAATGGGTCTCCTGTGCGCTATTGGTGGTTCTGAAAATTGGTGCAGCCACTATAGAAAACAATATGGAGATTCCTCAAATAAATAAAAATAAAATTACCACATGATCTAGCAATCCTACTTTCGTTTATCTGAATAAAATAAAAACACTAATTCGAAAAGGTATATGCATCTCTATGTTCATTGCATCATTATTTACAATAGCCAAGATACGGAAGCAATCTAAATGTCCATCAATAAATGAATGGATAAAGAAAATGGTGTACAAAAAACTAACAATTTAATAAAAAAATGAGCAGAGGACATGAATAGACGTTTCTCCAAAGAAAACGAATAGATGGCCAATAGACATATAAAAAGACACTCAATGTCACTAATCATCAGAGAAATGAAAATTAAAACCACAATGAGATATTACCTCACACCTGTCAGAATGGCCACCCTCAAAAAATCAACAAACAACAAATGTTGGTGAGGATATGGAGAAAAGGGGGTCCTTGTTGGTGGGATTGCAAATTGGTGCAGCCACTATGGAAAACAGTACGGAGGTTCTTCAAAAAATTAAAAATAGAACTACCATATAACCCAGAAATTATATTTCTGGATATTTATCTGAAGAAATCCAAAACACTAATCTAAAAAGATATATGTTCACAGCAACATTATTTACAATAGCCAAGATATGGAAGCAACTTAAGTGTCCATCAATAGACAATTGGAGAAAGACATGGTGGTGCATATTTACAATGGAATATTACTTGGCCATAGAAAAGAATGAAATTATACCATTTGTGACAACATAGATGGATATATTACGCTAAGTGAAATAAGTCAGACAGAGATAGACAAATACGATACCATGTCACTTATATGTGGACTCTAAAGAACCAGGTAAATGAACAAAAAAAATGGAAACAAACTGATAGGTACAGGGAAAAGCTGATGGTCAGATAAGAGGAGAGTTGGGGGTGGGTGAAAAAGGTGAAGGATTGAAGAAGCACAAATCATGGGGATGTAAAGTGAAGCATAGAGAATATAGTCAACAATATGGTAATAACTATGTATAGTGCCAGGTGGATACGAGACTAGTCAGGGGGATCACTTTGTAAATTATATGTCTAACCACTATGCTATACAACCGAAACTAATATAAAATAATATTGAATGTCAAATGTAATTGAAAAATAAAAAAAATTGGGAGGAAGGTGAAGGGGAACAAGAGGTTCAAACTTCCAGGTATAAAACAAACAAGTCATGGGATGTTGTATACAGCATAGAGAAGATAGTCAATTACTGTGAGAGTGTTGTATGGTGTCAGATGGACTTATCACGGTGAACACTTCTTTAGGTACAAAGATGTTGAATAACTATGGTGTATACCTATAATGAATACAATATTGTATCTTTACTATATTTTAATAAAAATCTTTTTTAAAAAGTAATATATATAAGTATGTATTTAGAATAATAAAATATTTAGGGAATTTTCCTGTAGGGGAAAAATATACCAATGAAGATAGAGAGTGGAGAATGATTGAGTTGAAATGATGCATAAACAGGTTGTTTAATTCATGTTTCCCTCATATAGAATCATGGAGTTTTGAATAAGGACAAAATAAAAACAAAGAGAGAAGCTCTCCTGAAAAAAACAAACCAAGATGGTGAATATATTTTCAATGAACTATTATTCAGCAATAATTAAAAAAATAATGAAATCTTGCCATACGCAACAACATAGATGGACTTAGAGAGAGTATCATGCTAAGTGAAATAAGTCGAACAGAGAAAGACAAATACCATATGATTTCACTTACATGTGGAATCTAAAAAAAGAAAACAAACAAAGAAAATAAAAACAGACTCATAGAGACAGAGATCAAACTGAGGGTTGCCAGAGGGGAAGGTGTTGCAGGGATGGTTGGAGAGATGAAGGGGAATATAGTCAATAAGATTGTGATAAGTTTGCATGAAGACAGATAATTACCAGACTTAGTGTGGTGATCAAATTATATGGTATAAAAATGTGAAATCACGATATTGTACACCTGAAACTAATATCATATTATATACCAACTATACTTAAAAAAGAAAAGAAAAGAAAAGAAATGATAAGGAATTTCTATGGGTCAAAGGGAAAAGGTACCAGATGGAAACTCGGATATTCAGAAAGAAATGAAGAGCATCAGAAATGGCAATTTCTGGGTAAACATGAAAGTTTATTTTTTGCTCTTAATTTACTTAAACCAAAAATTATAACATTGTCTTGAGAGGTACTACAGACTGAATATTTGTGTCTCCCTCCTAAATTCATATGTTAAAACCTAATCCTAAGTGTAATGGAATTTTGAATTTGAGGCCGCTAGGAAATGATTAGGTTATGAGGGCAGAGCTCTCATAAGCTGGATAAGTGCCCTTATAAAAGGACCCCACAGAGCTCCCTCCCCAATTCTGCCATGTGAGGACATAGTGAGAAGAGTGCCTATGAATCATGAAGTGGGCTTTCACCGGACACTGAATTTGCTGCTACCTTGATCTTGGACTTCCCAGCCTCCACAGTTGTTTTAAGCCACTCAATCTATGGTATTTTGTTATAGCAGTCCAAACAGACTAAGACAAAGAGTTTATAATATATAGAGAGATATAATATTAATGACAACTATTATGAAAAGGAAAGGAAGGAGGGTCAATGCACTTATAAGTTTACAAGATTTCCATATTTTATGTGAGGTGATACAATATTAAATTTCAGTAGGTTATAAAAGATAAGGATTGATATTGTAATCCTTAGAACAGACACTAAAAAAGAATACAAAGTGGCATAGCTAAGAAGTGAATGAATAAATTAAAGTAGAATTTAAAAAATACATAATTCAAAATAAGGCAGGAGAGAAAAGAGGTACAAAAATCAGAGAGAACAAACAACAATAAAAAACCAAAATAGCAGACCTAAATGCAACCCTAATAATTCCATTAAATGTTACTAGAACAGAGGACTTCCATTTCACCCATTATGGTGATTCAGAGACAGTTTTGCCTCCTCCTATAAAAACAACAACAAAAAGAAAAAATATAAGAAACAGTGGTTTTCAAACACTGGAAAACAGGAAATGCAGAATGGTGATCCCTGATAGAAATAAGACAAATGCAATGTACAAGAAAGAGGAACCCAAAGTAGGGTACCTGGGACTTTCCCAGTTTTAGCAGGGTCCTAGGAATCCCCTCAGTCCTGGGAAAACTGGGAAGGTTGGCGACTGTGCCCATCAAAGAACAATAACCTCCATGAGTTAGGGATGTAGGGATGTAAAGATGGCTAAAATTCAGAGGACAGACCACCAGCAGAAGAGAGCTGCAGACAGCATTCCAGATATTTGCAGGCTGTTGCCTCAAGTCTTCAGCTTACTGGTCAGTGTAGGCATGTCAGTAAACCTGAGGCAGGGGAAATAACTGCCAGAAAGGAGCAGGTAAAGTAATTCTGGGAGTTTGCATAAGACTGAAAATAATTCACATTCACAACAGCCAGAGTAGAGAGACCTTGCAATACATGGGACATTAAGGAGAGTACCCAGAAGGGTGTTATTCTTCATGGGGACAAAGCAGCCCTAGAATAAGGCTGTTCTGGTCATTTTTTACAGAGTATAAAAGTTTGAAAGGATCAAACTGCTTCCAGTAACTTAAACACGATCTAAGACAAAGGCAAAAAAATATTTAAGGAATAGAAAGATAAAGAAAAAAGAAAAGAAAAGGATAAAGCACCAAACAAGGTAAAATTCACAAGTTTTGGCATGCAATCAAAAACTGCATAGTATGTGAAGAAGCAGGAAAATACAACCCATAATGAAGGAAAAGATCAGTAATGGAAACAAACCCCCAAATAAGAGACATATGACAGATTGAAAAGACAAGATTAAAATAACTATTATAAATATATTCCATGTGTTCAAAAAGCTAGAGGAAAGATTAATCATGGTAAATAGAAATATGGAAGATATAAAAAGACAAACAAAATAAAGAGAGTGTCAATAAGCTGAGGGAGAATTTCAATAACCTAATATATGTGTAATTGGAGGAGGAGGGGGAGTGGATTCACATATCCAAGTCATTCCAAACATACATAAAAGTTTTTCAATAACTGGCATTTCTAACAAGTTCCAGGGGAGCTGGCATTGCTGGTTCTGGGACTATTGCTTTGAGGAAAGAAGGGTCCCAAGGCATGGGAATCAGAACAAGGTGCAGTAAAATGGCGATAGGAGCTTGTTAAAAATGTAGGCATCTTGTCCTAATCTTTGCAATATCCCTTCAGAAAATCTCAGATGAAGCCCAGAAATAAGTGATCCACATGGGATTTTCCAAAAATGGCTGCTCCAATGTGATGATGAGATTCTTCCATCAAAGAGCCTCAGAGCATTTTAAGTCTCTCCTTGATGAAACATTACCTCCTCTGGAAGACTTCCTTGAACCTACAACTCGGAACATTGACCATGGTACAAAAATTTAGATTGTGGAGGAGGAAAAAAAATGGAGTAGACGATAGAGGCTCTGTTCATCCCTCTGGTGACCAAGTCAAAGCTGTGATGGAAACAAGGAGCAAGCAGCAAGGAAAAATCGCCTGGGATCTGGATGAACAAGACATACAACTAGGGAGAAATCCAAAAAATCACTCTGCAACAGCAGAAGGAAGGACGGGGCAAGGGTGCAGGGCTGCCCAGTCTCGAGTGGCTGAGTGAGACGGAGGCAGCGGCAGCAGCTGTGGCAGACACTTCTTAAAGGGGCTACGTTGGCGAGCGGATTTTTGTGGTAATGGACATGATCACTCTGAACACCAGTGCCGATTTGGCTGCACACAGGGCGCACCAGGGACTTACAGAGAGATATTGTTGGAGTGAGGGCTGAGTGGAGACTCGCTCTATGCAGAAGTGCCTACGTTATCCATTATTCCCTGTTGAGCCCTTCCCCCTACCCCCATCCCAGTGCCCCATCCCAGTCCCCCGTCCCAGTGCTGCCATAGCCCTGATGTCATCAAACTGGATAATAGAGGTTGCTCCGCCCAGAGGATTCCCTGAAACCTCACCTCTCTCAACTCACCGCCCCACTCAAACCACATCCAGGTATATCCTCAGTGAGTCAGGTGCTCCTTGCTGAGTAGCACGTACACTCACACTAGAGGCAGCTGGCCTCGGTTTCTGATGTGGTCTTTTGAGGCAGCTATAAGCACAGCATCTGTGGATTGCTTGCTGAATCTTAACAGCTGGCACCAGAGGGGCAGAGGCTTGGGCTAAATTTGGCTTGCAGCTGAACCCCTCTCAGGACTATGCCACTTTACAAATCCGCACTAATAAGACTGGGAGACTTAGGAGCTTTGCATAGTACATAGAAACAGACATAGAAAGGCAGCCAAAATGGGAAGACAAAGAATCAAAAACCATATAAGAGAACAGAATAGAGATCCAAATATAGTGGAGTCAAGTAAACTAACAGATGCAAAGTTCAAAACATTGGTTATAAAGATGCTCAATGAACTTTTGGGAAGCATAGATAAATTCAGTGAGAACTTCAACAAAGAGATAAAAAAAAACCATTAAAATGGAAATGGAAATTATAAAAAGGAACCAGCCTGAAATGGAGAACACATTATCTGAGATGAGAAGTTTATTAAATGGACTAAACAAGAATAAACAAAGTGAATAAAGAAAAAGATCAAATGACCTGTCTAGAGGACAGGAAAGCCAAGGACACTCAATCAGAATGGCAAGAAAGAATATACCAAGACCGTAAAAATAATTTAAGGAGCATATATTTTGACACTATTAAGGATCAAAATATCCATCTGATTGGTGTACCTGACTGAAAACAAGACGTTGAACAGCTTTTTGATGAAATATGATGGAAAACTTCCCTAACATGGTGAAGGAAATGGAAATAAAACCCCAAGAAGCTCAGAGAATCCCAAAAACCAGGGATCCAAAGAGGCCCACACCAAGACACATCATTATTAAAATGCCAAAGTTTAAATACAAAGAAAGGATATTAAAAGCAGCAAGAGAAAAGCAGATAGTTACCTACAAGGGAACACCCATAAGACTGTCAGCTGATTTTTCAAAAGAAACTAAGCAAGACAGAAGAACTTGACACAAAATATCCGACGTGATGAAGACCAAGGTCTACAATCAAGAATACTTCATCCAGCAAAGCTATTATTTAGGGTTGAAGGACAGAAAAAGAGCTTCCCAGACAAAAGTAAGCTAAAGGAATTTATCACCACCAAGCCAGTATTACAGGAAATGTGGGAGGGACTTCTTTAAGAAGAAAAAACATGTATCAAAAACAGGAATAAAGAATGGTGACAACTACATTCCTATCAATAAGTACCTCAAATTGAAAAGAATTAAGTACTCCAACTAAAGATAGAGTGGACGAATGGATAGGAAAACAGGAATCCTACATGTTGCCTACAAGAGATTCACTTTAGATTAAAAGACACACACAGACTAAAAAGAAGGGGATGGGAAAAGATATTGCTTTAATGGAACTGGAAGGTATTTAAGTCAGACAGAGAAAGATAAACACTATATGATTTCACTTATATGTGGAATCTAAGGAATAAAAAGAACAAACTAATCAAAATTAGACTAAAAAATATAGTGAACAATTTGGTGACGGACAGAGGGGAGGGGAGTTTGGGGAGCTGAGAGAATGGGGTTAAAGAAATACAAATTAGTAGTTGATGGATGGTCATGAAGATGAGGAGCATGGCATAGGGAATGCAGTTAGCATTAATATGTTGGCTAGGTGAAGGGTCAGGGGAGGCAGGGAGCAGTTGGAGGGGGGGGATCATTTTACGAACTATATAGCTGTCTAACCAATGTACTGTAGAAACAGCATGCCCCAAGCAGCGAAAGGAGGCCCTCCAAGCCCCTGCTTGGGACCTACACTCAGCATCTCTACATCAAGCACCATAGCTTTGAACTGTCTGTGAGCATCAGTGCTTTATTTCCATTTATTTCGTGCCTCCGTTAGCAAGATGTGCCTTAAGGTATCAGAAAAGAATTAAAGAGCTCACGAGGGTGTTATGCTTGGTGTAAAACTAGACGTACTTAAGTGTGTAGATCTTGATGAATGAAATAAATTCATTATGCAGGCATTGAGTTTTGGGCCTGGGCATGCTCAAAAACTTTTCCATATATGAATTAATAGTAATTACACTTCGCTTTATAACATTTTGGCTTACATAAGTACACTCTACTATTGGGTAGCAGGGGGAATCCTATACTGTACTTGTAAGTGGGTCAATAGATTCTCCTCAAATGGTGGGCTGAATAATGACCCTCAAAGATACCTTATAACTTAGACCTTGAGGTGGGAGAGGCTCCTGGATTATCTGGGTGGTCCCGATGTAGTCACAAGTGTCCTTACAAGTGAATGCAGAAAGGTCAGTTAGTAGTAGCAGGAGATGGGACAATGGAAGAGGTTGTAGAGATGAGAAGGGGACAGGAGAGAGGAATGCAGGCAGTCACTAGAAGCTGAAAAGCAAGGACATACATTCTCCCCTGGAATTTCCAGAAGAAGCCAGCCCTGCCAACACCCTGATTTTAGCCCAGTGGAACCAGTTTTAGATTTCCAACCTCCAGAAATATTCCTCAGAGAATAAATTTGTGTTTTAAGCCATAAATTTGCGGTACTTCGTTACAGCACCCACAGGAAAATAATACACTGTCTTCCAGCCCAGCCAGCTGGTGGAGATGCCAAGTGAGGTTTTCCCAAAGGCAAGCTGCTGGAAAAACCTGGGGAATAGTTTCTAAATAAGAGAAAAAGGAGCCTACATCTTTCTATTCCCTCACAAATGGCTGACTGCAAGTGACCAAATTAAACAATCAGAATAAATTCAGGAGACTATGAGTGGTCAAACCTTTTGGACACAGCCCTGGAATAAGTCCTGAGGGCATGAATAGCCCATGGCCTGGTCTCCAGGCTGAGGGACTAGGAGGGGAGGCATTCATGCACATACACAGCAACAGTAAATACCCAAGCATGTAGATACCAGGTATCTGGAAAGACTTGTGGAATGGCTGGTGAAGGTCAGAAGATAAGGCTGAGGGATTCATGTAGAGGGTGTTTCAAGGATGACCTTAGGACACAAATCTGTTCTCCATTATGCTAGTCCCCAACTTGTGTGTGTGGGGGAAATCTCTTCACCTGTCTGGGCTTCCTATAAAATGAAGGGGTTGACCAGCAAGCTCACTAAGTCCTCAGGTCAAGGCACTCAGTGATGTGAAAGATTGTAGCATTATTAAGTCAACTGAATTAACAGCAATACAAGCCTTCTCATCCGAACATAGATTTATTGTTTTAATAACGTGTATTTTGCATATTCAACCTCTACTGTGGAAAATACTGTGGGTTTTTTATCAGTTTAAGGTTTAATTGATAATAATAACATTAAAAATACTTCTTCCATACCAGGTTTAGGTCCAACTGATGCTGATGCTGCTGCTGCTGATGATGATGATAATAATAATAATAATAATAATAATAATAATAATAATAATTAATACTACTACAATTAATAATAATAATGAGGAGGAGGAAGAGGGAGACAAGCCAATTACATGCCAAGCACTTTATAGTAATGAATGTTATGAAGCAAGTAATCTGATTATCTCATAACACAGATGAAAAAATTGAGGCCCAAAGCATTCCAGTCTCCAACATGCAATAGGTACAGTGTTGAGATTTAAATGTGGGAGCATATATTTTTACAAGTATGAATGCATTTCCTCTTTTATGAGGGCGGGCCACTTTTGGAGAAATCAGGCATATGGTTAAGTTGTACACCAGTGGTTTTCATTATTGGCTAAGATCTACAGTAAGGAACACATCTTAGCAACACAGTGCACACACACACATACGCACATGATAACTGAAATAACTACTTCACAAAATAGCACTTAACTTTGCTGGGTATAATACTCTCTGATAACTTCTCCTCTTTTTCATTAAGATTTGTCTTTAAATCCATTTCCTGACATTATTTGCTCCTGACTTGCAGTTTGAAAATACATAACCACATGATCTTTGAGGTTCAGGGTACAATCAGGGGTCACTGGCAAGGTGTATAATCCTACCAATCTCTAGCCCACCTTTACTCCTTTAGCACATTTTGCATACTTCAGCTCGTTATATTTTTAAATCTATAGTAAAGGCCTACTCACTCTCCGAGCTCTTGTAGCTGTCCTTTCTCAATAACTGAAGTCATGTGCTCTAATCCCACCGCTGCCTGCTTCCAATTTCAGGATGAGCTGCCCCTTTTCTCTTCACCTCTGCCACTGGCCTTGTTTTCATCTCCCAATACTAGGTCTCTACAAATGTTAAAATAAGTTTGGGCTACATGTAACAGAAACATAAAACAATAGAAGCTTGAACAAAATAAAAGTTTATTTAAAAATTGTGCATGTATAAGAAGTCTAGGACTGGAATGGCCACTCTAAGGGCCAGGAATCCATGTTCCTTCCTTGTCCTACCATCCCTCAGGCATTCTCTAGTCTTCATGGTACAGGATGGCAGATTATCACCTCTAACTGCAACCACTGGGAAGAAGAAAGGGGGAAAGGACATAAATATATAATACCTGTGCTTCTATCACACTAAATAGAACTTAGTCACATGGCAAAATCTCATCATAAGACAGACTGGGCTATAACCTGTATTCTGATTGGTTATGTACTGAGCTATAAATAGAGAGTTCTATTGTTACAGAAGTAGGGGTGGATACTTGCTTGAGGTAAGCTGCAATCTCTTTCCATTTCCTTAATCCATGTTCACTGCTGAGTCCAGGTAGCCCAGGAGGCAATAATTGTGGAACCTCAGGATCAAGGCTTTTCAGAACTAAGAATTTTGCCCTGCTCTTAAGAGTTCTCACCTAAGCAATCAGCATTCCATCCTACATGCTGGACCTTATTTGGAGCCTGGCCTCCTACTGACAACTTTTTCATGTTGACAACTACAGTAGTTTCCTGGGGCTTCCATAACAAATTACTACAAACTAGATGGCTTAAAACAACAGGACTTCAACATATTTGGGGGACACTTCTATCCATGATAGTCTACCCTCTGGTTCCCCCAAATCCATGTTCTTCTCATGTACAAAGAATACCCCATCCCAGCATCCCCAAAAATCTTAACTCATTCCAGCATTAACTCTTAATTACAAAAATCTCATCTAAATATCATCAACACAAAAAGTTCCAAATCTCATCTTCTAAATTATCTAAATCAGGTATGAATGAGTCTCCATGTATTGTCCATCCTGAGGCAAATTCCTCTCCATCCACAGATCTGTGGAAGTTGGGTGCTGCTGTAACAAATACCTAAAAAAATTGGAAGGAGCTTTGGAATTGGGTTATGGGTAGAAGCCAAAGGAATTTTGAGACACTTGATAGCAAAAAAGCTAGAATGCCTTAAAGGGACTGTTCATAAAAATATGGATATTAAAAGTGATTCTGCTGAGAGCTCATGAAAGAAGTGAGGAGAGCTGTAGAGAAAGTTTCTGTTGTCTTAAAGAATACATATACCATCATGAACATAATATTGGCATGGCAGCTTGGTACATGAATGTCAAAGGTGCTTCTGGTGAGTACGGCTTTAAAGGAAATGATAAACATGTTATTTGACACTGGAGGAAAAGTGATACTTGTTATAAAGTGGAAGAAACTTGTATGAATTGTGTTCTGTTGTCATGTGGAAAGTCTAGCTTGCAAGGGATATACCTGCATATTTAGGTGAGGAGATTTCTAAGCAAAATGTGGAAGGTGCAGCCTATTTTCTCTTTCCCGCTTACAGGAAAATGCAAGAGGAAAGAGATTAGTGAAGAAATGAATTATTTAAATTAAATAAAATAAAATCTGTAATTCATCTATTATAAAATTCTCAGCAAAGTAGGAATAGGGGAAATGTATCTTTTTAAAAATAAATAAATAAATAGATAGATAGATAGATAGATAAATAAATAAATAAATATTTTTCATGGTGATATTGGTGAACTAAATCCAATAAGTTTCAGCTGTACATCAGATTTCTTAAGCAAAAAGAAATCAGAACTCAACAATTTATTTAGAAAATTCTCATTGTATCCAAAAGCTGAGAAAGTGCTCTGGAGAGATCACCAAGGGTGTGGCTGGACAAACTTTTGCTGGAGAGATTAAGTGTGTGACTTGTGGATCTAATCAACCATCTCCACGGTAACACTGCCAGCTGGGACTGAAGAAGAAAAAACAAAGATGTGGAGGCACATAGTTAGGGGAGAAGGCCATATGAAGATGCTGGAGTGATATGTCTGCAAACAAAGATTGTTGGCAATTGCCAGAGGCTAGAAAAAATGCATGGGACATTTTCTCACTAGTCTCCAGTAGGAACTAACCCTGTCAACACATTGATTTCAGACTTCCAGCCTCTAGAACTGAGAGAGAATAGCTTTCTCTTGTTTTAAACCACCTAGTTTGTGGTAATTTGTTATGGCAGCCCTAGGAAACTCATATACACACTTTTAAAAGTAATTACATGGCAAAACTCTTTGGGGGAGGCAAGAACCATGGGAGAGTAAACTGGAATAAGATCATGGAGGGCACTGCAATTTGGGCCCAATATCTATAAAAATATAAATACATGCATCATTTGTCAAAGCAATTCCACCTTATAACTGGCTACATATTTCTAGGAAGCATGCAGGTTAATTTATTAAAGCGTTGTTTGAAACACAGTGGGAGTCTGAAGAGATACATTATGGAACATCTTTTCAATGCAATACCACACAAAAAGAAATACCAGTGTCAGTAATACTTTATGTCTTCAAGAAGAGAGAGAACTGAGGCAAACATGCTAAGATGTTTTTTAGAGTAAAACTACATCACAGGAATACAATAGCAAAATATACAATGGGGGCAACCTTCATAGAAAAAACTAGCCAATTTTTTAAACAAGTCAATTACAAGGAAGGAAAAAACAAAATGATGAGACATCCATAACTTAGAAGAGGTTAGAAGAGGTTGTTTCTGGTGTGGCAGAGTAAGCTCCGACTGGAACTCACTTTTCTGCAGAGAACAAATAGAAATGCTAAATAAGACAAAACAAAATGAAAGCAATGACCACAGACATTGGGGAGTGAAAAAAAAAAAGCAGGCAATTTCTGGAGGGCAGTGAACACCTGGGCAAAGGACCAACATTGAATGAATTTCCCATTTTTATAACTTTTGGCCTAAGGGTCAGCAATAGTACATTTGGCATAAAGTGGCCAAAACTCCAATAGAAAACCTTCAAACATTCTGACCTGAAAACTTAGAAGACAGAAATCAGGCAAACCATAGCTGCTAGAAAGTGAAAAGAATTCTGAAAAAAAGAGGAGCTGGAGAGGATTCCCAAATTCTCTGTGTAAACGATTGCCTATCTCTGGCTTATCCCTAAACTGCATACACATAGACAGACTCAAAGCAAAGAATAAAGAATTGAACTGAGATTCGAGCTGCCATCCAAAAAGTTTGGATCCAAGAGAGCAGGTTAATTGCTTACTAAAATAAGACAATTATTTTAAAAGCACTTTTCAGAGGACTGTTATAGAATTTAGAATCTCCATAACATAATATTCATAGTGTTTATGTTATAATAAGGAATTATTCCACTATGAAGAACAAGGAAGAAGTGACCCATTCTCGAGAGAGAAGACTATCCTTAGAAACTAATCCCAAGATGACCCATATGTTGTATAGCGGACAAGAATTTTAAAGCAGTTATCATAACTATATTTAATAATGCAAAGCAGAAGTCAGCAAACGTTTTCTGTAAAAGTTCAGATAGCAAATATTTTTGGCTTTGTGGGCCTCATAGGATCTCTGTCACAACTGCTCAACTCTGCAATTGTATTGTGAAGGCAGTCATAAACAATGTGTAAACAAAGGCTGTTTTTCAATAAAAGATAGCTTATAAAATCAGCCAAATTAAGACCACAGACTGTCATTTGCTGACACCTGACATAAAGAGAAGTATTATCATAAGGAATAAAAAGACAGGAAATTTCAGCAAAGAAGCAGTAACTATAAGGACCAAGAAAAAATTTTTACAATTGAGAAACATGGTGCATAATATAAAACATTCACTAGATTGGGCTTAACAGGAGAATGTAGGTGACAGTGAAATCAGTGAATTTGAGGATAGATCAATAGAAATTATAAGATGAAAGTGTAGAAAAACCCTATGCTCACCTCGTCCCATAACCTCACCAAAATTACAACTAAATTATAGAACAACCATCATTGAAAACCACCTGAAGACTAGTTGAACAGAACTTGTATAACTAAGGATATAAAGAAGAAGCCACATTGAGACTAGTAAGAGGGAGAAAAATGTGAAACATTTGCTCACAGCCTACATCAGAATTGGGAGGGACATCTGAACTGAAGAGGTCCCCAGCCCAAACCACCAGTGCTCAGAAGAGGAATCTCCACAACATCTGGCTATGAAAACCAGTAGGTATTCCATCTGGATGAGAAGGAGATCTGCTGTAGACACAAGCATTCTCTAAAAGGGCCTGAGAACAGACTCATTAACTCACAAACACTCATCCTAAATTCCAGTAAAAAGACAGCAACTCAAAAAGTGCCAGGGACACATGGGAAGGAAATGAATTGTCTGGCTTCAGGGTGAGGGCTGGACGGGCAGCTCTCTCCCAGGACAAAGGTGTTGGCAGATACAACTGTTCCTTTGTTGAACTCTGCTCCACCCAGCCTGCAAGCACAGACAGCGGAGGGTGCCATATTCAAGTCTCTATCAAACTGGCTAACACTACTGATCCCACCCTGGTGATTCACTGAAAACCTGCCCCACCCTATTTGGGCACAGGACCCAATGGTTTCAGTGGCTATTTCTCAGAAGTAGCTGGCCTTGGCATGCCCTGTACCTCTGGCACTGGTAGTAGCCAGCGTCTTTTGGCAACTAAGCCTCTCCCTGGCACCTCCAAGCCTAGAACAGGTGGTGACTATCTTCAGGTCACTCGTAGCTCCTTCCAGGTGGCCCCTGGCCAGGAATAGGCAGCAGCTTAACTTGGCCTGCACCAGAGCCTCTCTCAAGAGACCCCAGAACCAAAAACCCAGAAGCCAGTTTCAGAACTCACCACAGCACCACTGAATTAGCTCCACAAATGACACACACAAAGGGTAGAGTTGGCAGGCACCAGAACCCTTCCAAAGTGAATCCTGCTCTGTAGGTTCAGCCCCTCAAACAGCTTGTCTGATGTGGTCATGGCCATTTCTCTCAGCCAGTCAGCCTGAGGGTTAATCCCTCTACTGATGTCCTAACAGCAATAAAGAGTAACTATAATAGGAAGACACACACATTTCAAACAAGAAACACTCCTAGAGCACCAATCTCAAGTTTCAGGGAGACCGAGCCACTGGGCCCTGGAGGACACCTACTATATTAGGCCACCCTGACAAGACTAGGAGATGTAGCAGATCTACCTAATACATAGAAACTAAGAGGGAGTCAGCCAAAATGAGTAGACAAAGAAAACTGCCTCAAATAAAAAAAAAAAAAAAAAACAGGAGAAAATTCCAGAAAAAAATAAATGAAATGGAGACCAGCAATCTATCAGATACAGAGTTCAAAACACTGGTTATAAGGATGCTCAATGAATTTAGGAGAAGAGTAGATGAACTCAGTGAGAACTTTAACAAAGAGATAAAAAAAAAACCCCATCAAAATGGATATGGAAATTATAAAAAGGAACCAGTCATAAATGAAGAATACATTATCTGAGATAAAGAGTACATTAGAGGGAATAAACAGAGTGGATAAAGAAGAAGATTGAACCACCAATATAGAGGATGGGGAAGCCAAGGACACTCAATCAGAATGGCAAGAGAAAAGAAGCCAAGACCATAATAATGATTTAAGGAGCCCATGGGACACAATTAAATGTAAAAATATCCATATCATAGGAGTACCTGAAGAAAAACAAGATGGAAAAATGATGGAAATAATGATGAAAAACTTTCCTAACCTGGCAAAAGAATAATGATGGAAATAATGATGGAAAACTTTCCTAACCTGGCAAAGGAAATAGACATACAATCCCAGGAAGCTTGGAGAGTCCCAAGAAAGAGGAATCCAAGGAGGCTCACACCAAGGCACACCATAATTCAAATGCCAAAGGTTAAATACAAAGAGAGAATCTTAAAAGCAGCAACAGAAAAGCAGTTAGTTACCTACAAGGGAGCACCCATAAAACTGGCAGCTGATTTCTCAAAAGAAACTATGCAGGACAGAAGGGCTTGACACAAAATATTTTATGTGGTGAAAACCCAGGATCTACAACCAGGAATACTTTATCCAGCAAAGCTATCATTTAGAGTTGAAGGACAGATAAAGAGCTTTTCAGACAAAAATAATCTAAAGGAATTTATCACCACCAAGTCGGTATTACAGGAAATGTTGGAGGGACTTCTTTAAGAAGAAAAAACATGTATCAAAAACAGGAATAAAGAATGATGACAACTACATTCCTATCAATAAGTACCTCAAATTGAAAAGAATTAAATACTCCAACCAAAAGATAGAGTGGCTGAATGGATAAGAAAACAAAATTTCGTGTCCTGGCCACTGTTAATAATGCTGTTATGCGGTGTGCAAATATCCAGTAGAGGGATTGCTGGATCATATGGTAGATCAATTCTTAGTGTTTTGAGGAACCTCCATACTGTTTTCCATAATGGCTGTAACAATTTGCAGTCCCACCAGCAGCGTATAAGGGTTCCTTTTTCTCTGTACCCTCTCCAACATTTGTTATTACTTGTCCTATTGATTATAGCTATTGTAACAGGTGTGAGATGGTATCTCAGCAACCAAAGTGTCCTACAATAGATGATTGGCTAAAGAAGCTGTGGTACATATATACAATGGAATATTATTCAGCCATAAAAAGAGATGAAATACCGCTATTTGCGACAACATGGATGGACCTTGAGATAATCATGCTAAGCAAAATAAGCCAGGCAGAAAAAATTGAAAATCACATGATATCACTTATATGTGGCATATAAACCTAAAAGCAACAAATGAGCAGGAAAAACAAACAGAGACTCATAGGCATGGACTATAGGCTAGTGGTTACTAGTGGAGTGAGGGAGGAGTGGGGAGGTAGATGGGTAAAGGGGATCAAATATAGGGCTTAGGGGGAAGGTGAAGTGGGTAAAAGGGGTCATATATATAGTAGCTGAAGGAAACTGGACTTTGGGTGGTAAACACACAATAGAATATATAGATGTCAAATGATAATGCACACCTGAAAATTATGTAATTGTATTAACCAATGTTACCCCAATAAACTTAATTAAAAATTAAAAAGAAAAAAAGAAAACAAGACGCCTACATATGCTGCCTACAAGAGACTCACTTCAGGTTAAAAGACACACACAGATTAAAAGGAAGGGGATGGAAACGATATTGCCTTGATGGACATAGAAGGTATTGCACTGAATGAAATGGATTGGACAGAGAAAGACGAATATCTCATGATTTCACGTACATGTGGAATCTAAAGAACAAAATAATAACAACATCAAAATGGAAATAAACTCATAGACACAGAGAATATTTTGAGGGCTACTAGATGCGAGGGGTGTTGGGGGACAGCAAAAAAAGGCAAAGGGATTAAGAAGTACAAATGGATAGTTGTAGAATAGACATGGAGATGTAGAGTGTAGCATGGGGAAGATGGATAAAAATGTAATAAATATTTAAGGGGGAAGAGGAATACTAGATTTAGTGGGGTGATCGTTTTCTGAGTTATGTGGATCTCTGATCACTATGCTGTGCAACTGAAACTGGTATATTGTTGTATGCCAACTAAACTGAAAAAAAAAAACCTAATTGAATTGTACAGTGTAAATACGAGCAACTAATTGTCTATTATATTTCAATAGGGCCAGGTGAAAAAAAAACTGAAGGAGTTCATCACCACCAAAAAATTATTACAAGAAATGTTAAAAGACTTCTTTAAAAAGAAGAAAAAAATAAAAAATATGAATAATAAAATGTCAATAATTACCTCAAATGTAAATGAACGGTCTTTAACCATGTTCACTTTTGAAAGACTTTGTTCATTTACAGATAACCATTGTTTTACTCAAATGCTTTTACAAAATTGTCCCTGAAAAATTGCTCGATCTTCAAGGAGATTCATGGAAATGACTGGCGAATACAGGTTTCTGATAACTTTAAGACCATACAAGTGAAATAGAACAAAGCCTGCCCTTGAATCTTTTTTGGAAGGAACTTTATCAAGTCATCCTTAATACCCTCAATACCCTCATGACCACTGACACTACTGTGAAACAGGTGGACAGTGAACCTTGGGTACACATCTCACAGCTGAAGAAGGCTTCATCTGACACTTGATCCTGCACACCAGCTAGAGACCTTGAGAGCAAATTGACTAGGAAGAGAAGTAGTTGACATCAATGTAGACTGCTTCCACACACAATGTCAGATCAAGACTTCCTACTTTAGCTAAACACTAAATTCTTCTGTCTTTTCTTTTTCTCTTTTACTTTGGCATTGGCCTGGAAAGATAATGCCATCATTTGTATCTCCAGGCCATTGCTAAAGTAGCCTCTGGGATTTCGAACAACTTCTCTTTCAGGCTAGGATACCTAACTGACCCCTGGCTTGAATGGGTAAATGCAACAATCTCTACAAATTAATCTGTTAACAGTGCCACCTTAATGGAAGTGGTTTTGGCTCAACAGAACTTATCCTTGTCTATGGTGGTTATCATTGTCCTTGGGCCTATGAATGTCTACGTAGCTAGTGGATAATCAAGCAATACCTTTAGGTTATCTAATATGTCATTTATTGTTCTAGGGAGGACCTATCATGAGGTGTTCCCTATTTTTCTTGTCAGGAATGAGTTTAAACGAGGCTATAATCAGGAACCTCTCCTTAGCTCTTGAAAATATTGCAACAATCTGCTGTTAAAGCAATAACTGACCGACAAAAATCTTTAGACTCTGGCCGAAGTTGTTCTAGATAATACGATAACCCTTGATTATCTTTGAGATAAGCAAGGAGGTGTCTGTGCTGTGACAAACACCAACTGCTGGTCCTGGTTTAACACTTATGGGGAAGCTGGAACTCAGTTACATAAGATCACTGAGAAAGCCACTTGACTTAAAAGGGTGACTCCTTCAACAAGGTCTTTCTTTGGTTGGTTTGGGTCTTGGAGATTATAGCTCCAAATTTCACTCCAAACATTAGGAATTATTCTGCTTATAGTTTATATAATAATCTCACTGGTATGCTATATTCTTTCAAAAGCTTTAAATTCCAGTTCACAGTCAAAAACCACCAAGTAAATGATCTCCTAAGAATGGAACATCAGAAAAGGAATAAAGAGAGTGACTGACTTAAAGTTGTGAACCTGAAGCTATGAACCATGAGTATCTCAGGAATTAAACAAAAACATCATGAGCTTTGAATATCACACAGAGAATCAACAGAAGCCACAAGAACTACAGAGCAGTAGCTGAGAATGGCATTAACGCTCGTATCTCACAGTAAGGCTGAGGGTTTGATCAAAAGGAGGGAATACTGTTAAAAAGATACGACAGGCCCCAAATGAAGTCACTTGTGCTAAGTCCTACCAAGACTTAATATCTAGCTGGACTGGGGTTTCAGTATCTCCCAGGAGTGAATCTTAAACCAATCAGTCTGGAATTTTCTAGAGAGATAATATGCTTTATAAGACCCCCTGCCATCCCCTAAAGGAAGGTAGCCTTGCCTGAAATAATCCAATGTCCCACCCTCTTTCTGCCTATAAAAATCTTCCATTTTGTACACCTCTTCAGAGCACCTTTCTATTCACTACATGGGATGTTGCCCAACTCATGAGTTGTTTGATAAAGTCAATTAGATCTTTAAATTTACTTGGTTGAATTTTTTTTTTCTTTAACAGGTACTTATCTATAAAGTGAATCTGGATGATACTTAGAGTTATTTTGAGGTTGTAAAGTGCTATGGGATTTAAATGTCAACTAGTGTATTAGTGAATGTAAACAGACAGTGGCAAGATTCTTAACTGGGGAACAGGATGATTTATGCTGCTTGAAATTAATTTACATTCTGGTTTTCTTTCCTCGCTCTAGGTTTCTGGCTCTGTGTGAAATGGATCAAGTCCCTCTGGTAATTGTTGGGGAATCATGTCACATTTTGATCCTGTTGAATTACTCACTTTCTCCTTTTTCACCCAAAATTGAAAGAAAAGAGATGTAAATTCTGCTTCCATCATGAGTGGCAGCTCCTCCTGAAAGCCAGCTGGTCTGGTATCAGTGTCTCTAAAATTGCCTTTTGGAAGTGCATTGCAGGAGACAAATGGGTGGTTTGGTTTCAGCCTGGGTAGTATTTGCCCCCTGGATCCACTCCCAAGGAATTGTAGTTTCCTTTCCTTTATTCATTGTATACACTTACATGCATCAGCCTACCCTTTAGTTGGCCAGTCTCTCAGTCCAGAGATTTGTAGGGCTGTCAATCAAGAGGCCTTCATCAAGGGGTGGGCATATGTTGCATCTAGGCCAGTTAGTCTCTGTCTCTAGGTCTTTTTCCAGAGACACTCTAAATCCAAAAAGAAAAATAGGAAGGAGGTGCGGGGAGTAATTGGCTGACACTTACTAGCATCTGTCCTATGAAGCTTCCCATTAGTTCCTGTTCCCTGAATTCTTACTCTTTCCTTCCTATAAATCCTTTTATTGTGTGTCATAGTAACAGTAATAAATATTGATCCTCTCAATCAACATTGGTGTAAAAGTACCCTGATTTTTAGGTCATTTTTCTCCCAACAACTCTACATTTCCCAGCATCCTTTGCAGACTGGAGAGGCCATAGAGTTGTCAACAAGTAAAAACTCTTTGAACTGTGCACTAGATTAGTGAATTTTATTATATGTACATTACAACTATGCATATATTACACCTCAAAAAAAGTGAAGGATATAATACTTTATATCTGAGTCAGTATTTCACATAGAATCCAAAACCAGGCCAGAATGTTTTAGTAGAAATTCTCTACTTTTGTTTTAATCAAATTCATTTCCTAATAAATCACTCCTTATCATCTTCAAGCTGAGGTGCAAACTCCTCAGTAACATTGTTGTGAAAAAATCCCAAACCAGTCCAACGAAACACCGAGTAGTAACTCAGAGAGAAAGGAGAACTCAGGTTTATTATGCGTAGCCCCGGAGGAGCTAGTGCTCTGAAGATCTGGGCAGTGGGCTCAGTTACAACATTGCTTATATACTAGAATTTTAACACAAGCTAATTGGTCAGTTTGAACTCAAACCGTTACAAACGGCGGGAGATGTTATGGAGACTACAAGTGGTAACATTGGTAAGGCCGGGAGTTGTCACAGGTTGCCGACAGATACAAATTGTTACAGAAAGCCAGAGTTGCTAGGGGTACAAACAGTATAACAATTACATTTGTTGAGCAAAAGGAAAGTAGGACAAGGTGCAAAAGAACTCTGCAGTGAGCTCTTGTATGTAGCAAGCACAATTTACAGAAGCAGAATAAAAAAGCTGATTAGCTTTTAATGAAAATCCTGAAATTTCTTCTTCATTCTCCCCTTTTGATACCCGTTTAGATTCTTCATAGGGCATCAACCTTATGATCTCCCCCTTGATATCCCAGTGTCAGGGACCGGTAATTCCACTGTGCAAAGATCTTTGCTGTAGTCTTTCTTTCCACTATAGTCTCTAAAAGGGAGGTGATTGACCAGACAACAAGAGGCAATAGGCAAGGCAGAAGGAGGCAGGTACTGAGGAGGAGGAGTACTACTCCAACTAAGGTCGTAAAGCCCCTGAAGGTAGAGAACCAACCTCCCAAGAGACTATCAGGGTCCCATCCATGCATGGGCACATGTGCCAGTTTTGTCATCTGCTAGATAAGATCTTCAACTGCCTGGCCCTGGTCATCCATCTGTATACAACAGTTAGTGAGATTGAATTTCCCACATATGCCTCCTTCTGCCGCCAATAGGTAATCTAGTGCCAATCTGTTCTGGTAGGTGGCATTTCTCACCTGAGTCTGTTGATGTGCAAGGAGAGTCAGGGCTCTCCCAGTCTTGTTAGTAATGATTTCTAAAACTGCCTACAGTCAGATAATTCAGTTTAACATGTAAATGGGGGTACGGTATCCCCATGATTCATCCTTTTCCTAAGTGGCAGGCCCATAGTATTGGATTATTCATTCTGGGGCCACTCATCATTCTTCCAGTTCTCTATGTGGAGTTCTCTTTTTACCCTTCGCAGAGGTTGTGGGACCAGGTGATCAAGCTGTTCCCCTGTTTTCAGAGATAAGAGGAAAAAGGATGGTTTTGTCATGCCTATCACACAGCTTCCTTCCCAATTGGTGGGAAGGTGGATATAGGCTGTGCTTCCACAAATCCAGTAAAGCCCATGTGGGGCTGTCTGGTCACAGGCCCTGCCTGGGTTATGCCAGGCTTTAGCTAGACCTGGGAATCTGGCCAAAGGATTTTTCTCTTCTGTTTCTCAGCTACACACTTCGTCTGGAGGTGGCATTATAACATTGTTGACCTGAGCAAATTAAGTTTCTGACTATTTGAGATTTCCTCCACCTCTGGCCAGGCAATATTGTCCAATAATAGTATGTTCTAAAATCCATTGACCATCATTTGAGGTATGTGGGGCCATTATATCTGGCATTGCCTGGTTGGGAAAAAATTCAGTAGCTTCCCATGGCCATCTATCTCCCACTAGAGTTCCCCCACATACATAACAAGAAGTGACATTCAGATAGTGAGCTATTCCTTCAGCCATTCTGAGAAATAAGTTTTTGATTGATTGTGACAATGGGACTAAGGGTTCAGTTACTCCCTTGTAGAAGAACTTATAAACCTGATAGGTTTGGGCTGAATGGGCTAGTACTTGACCTTTAATACGAATACAAATTTGAACATAGAGATTTAATCCCGTCCCATCAATGCCAAGTGTTAGTGCTTCTCCAGTGGGGGTTCAAGGGGTTGGTTATGATTAACTCTAATGGATTGCACATATGTGTGGTGCAGTTTGATAAGGCTACCCCTTTCCTTAAATACATCTTTTTCTTGTTGGTGGTGTCTTTCTCCCAAGTAGCCCATAGGACACATGACCAATAGGCACAACTTGTTCCACATGAGGAACTGTGGGGGCATATATACTTTTCTTCTGTCCTGTAACTTTCTTCCCAGTTGAGAGATCTGCAGGATCTCCCTTTCTCCCTTTGGCCCTGACTCATAGCTGCACAAGCATCAAACTTTAGGACTATCTGATTAGTATCTTCTTTCATTTTAGTCTGGGCCAACATGGGTCCATTTGTCCATCTTCGCCTGTGGTTCCTCAGAGCTACCCTTATTTCAAAAACTATTTCAGTGGGAGAGTTATTTGGGTTGTAACATACATAAGGTTGATTACTTTCTGGGTCACATATTGAATATTGAGTCTGGTTATAGGTACAGGTCCCTTTCTGAGTTCCTCGACATTCATAATAATTATAGAAAATTAAGGTAATCTTACCTCTTTCAGTGACATGAATACATGACTCACAGTCCTCTGCCCTAATTTCCTTCCCTCCCCAATATCCAATTATAAGGAGTCCCACGATGAAATTCCTCAAGCTTCAGTCGTGTGTAGACCAGCCAGCTTCCGGTTTGTGGCGGGAGCAGGGCATGACGATCTCAGGTGGACTTCTGCTGCCTCCTGATCATAACTCAGAGCTGTTGGTCAGTAAGAGGCTCTGCCGTCCAAGTCTCCTAGCTTTTCGGAGGTACTGCTCTCTTTACCCAGGTGTGGTAACTTTAATAGCAGTTGGAGTTGCTAATATAACAGTGTGAGGGCCTGTCCAACTCAGCTCGAGAGTCTCTTTTTTCCAGTCTTTAACCCTACTTCATCTCCTGGCTGAAAAGGGTGGACCCAATTCCCCAAGGGGATAGGAGCTCTCTCTAAAGTTTCTTGAGTGATGCTGCAGAGGATTTTCCCTAAGGCCTGAAGGTGTTGTGTCATTTCTAAGTCAGCTATTAACCTAGGATCTCCTTTTAACTTCCCTACCAGTGAGGGAGGTCTCCCATAAAGAATTTCAAAAGGGGAGTAGCCTGAAGGCCTTGGGTGCATTGCGTTCAGAGTAGAGCTAGAGGCAGCATATCTATCCAAGGTAGCTGAGCTTCCTGACAAAGCTTAGCTAGAGTGGTTTTTAAGATCTGGTTCATATGTTCGACTTTCCCTGAACTTTGTGGCCTATAGACCATGTAGAGTTTCCATTTGATTCCTAGAGCTTTGGACAAGGTCTGGACTATCTCAGATACAAAGGCAGGTCCATTGTCTGATCCTATAGAGAGGGGTAGTCTGTATTTTGGAACAATTTCCCTCAATAAGGCCCTGGCTATTTCTTGTTCCCATTCAGTGCACGTAAGAAAGGCTTCACCCCATCTAGAGTAGGCGCAAACCAACATAAGCAAGTATCGGTGGCCCCTGCAGGGCTTGACTTCAGTAAAGTCCACTTCTAGGTCTTCGAAAGGCATAGTTCCAATTGTTTGTACCCCTGGGTTAGGCCTTGGCCTTTGGCCAGCATTATTTCGTGCACAAGTTACACATCTAGCACTGATCTGGGTGCATAGGGTTGGGAGTTTGGATATGAAATAGTAGCAGCCTAACAGGTTTTCTAAAGAAGTCTTCCCCAGGTGAGTTTATTCATGGTGGTGTTTTACTAGCTTAACTGCCAGTGCAGCGGGAACAAAGAGTCTCTGATCTGGAAGTTCCCATCAGCCTTCCTTCCTCCTAGTTCCCCCTTCACTTGAAGCCTATCGTTCTTCTTCCTTAGTGTATTCTGGGGATAGAGGCAGTTCTGGTGCCAGAACAACCTTGGAGATTGGTCTAGGACCTGTTGAGGCACTTAGTTGATGGGAAGCTTCCTTTGCCGCTTGGTCTGCTAATCGGTTTCCCCTGCTGACAGGGTCGGTTCCTCTCTGGTGACCCTTGCATTGAATGACTGCCACTTTTGAAGGCTTCCAAACTGCCTCTAGCAGTTGGAGGATTTCTTCTTTGTTTTTTATTTCCTTTCCCCCACCATCGGTAATCCCCTTTCTTTATAAATGGGTCCAGGTATGTGCAAGGTAGCAACGGCATACCTTGAGTCTGTATAGATATTAACCATTTTCCTTCAGCCTCTCGCAGTGCCTGGATGAGTGCCCACAGTTCAGCCTGCTGTGCTGTCCAGCCCTGTGGCAGGGCCTCAGCCCTAATTACCTCATTGGCGGTTGTTATTACGTAGCTGGCTCTGCACTGTCTTTCATGGATGAAGCCGCTCCCATCTGTGAACAAAACTAATTCTGGGTCCTGAAGAAGAACATCTGTCAGGTCTGGCCTGCTTGAGTAAACTTCATTCATGACCTCCTCACAATCGTGGTTGGGAGGCCCCTCCTCAGTGGGCAGAAAGGTAGCAGGGTTCAATGTTTGTATAGTTTCGAGATGGACTTGCGGATTTTCGCGAAGCAGTCCCTGATAATGAGTTATTTTGGCGTTGGTCAGCCATTGATGTCCTTGATTATTCATTAATGCAGTTACAGCATGGGGGACCTTTACATTTATATTTTGTCCTAGCATAAGCTTGTCCATTTCTCTGGCCAGGAATACCGTGGCAGCCAAGGCCCAAAGGTGCAGCAGCCATCCCACAGCCACTGGATCTATCCATTTGGACAAATATGCAATTGGGCATTGCCATGGCCCGTTTGTGTGAGGACCTCCAGTGTAGTGTGATTCTTCTCATGTATGAAAAGGTTAAAGTCCCGTGTCACATCCAGTAGTCGTAATGCTGGGGCGCTGGTTAGGAGTCTCTTGATTTCTCTGAAAGCCTTTTCTTGTTTGGAACCCCAGACTAGGGGGTCTTTACCAGACCCAGCAGTGGCCTAAAACAGTGGCTTAGCAATCTCAAAGAAACCTAGTATCTAGATTCGACAGAACCCGGCTGCCCCTAGGAATTCACGGACACTTTACTTGGTGTTTGGCCAGGGTATTGAACAGGTGGCCAGTTTCCTTTCATGCCCAAGTGTCCAAAGTCCTTCCGAGATGATGAACCCAAGGTACCTGACCTCCTGTTTGCAGATCTGAGCCTTTTTCCATGACACCTTGTACCCCGTGGTAGTGAGTAGGGCCAATAAGGCTTTAGTGCCTTTCCAGCAGTCTCTTTGGGTGGGGCTAGCCAGCAGCTGGTCATACACATACTGAGTGCAGCTCAGAGTCTCTCCAGGGAAGGCAGCCAGATCGGCGGCCAATGCTTCGCCAAACAGGGTAGGAGAGTTCTTAAAGCCCCATGGTAGTCGAGTCCAGGTCAGCTGTGCTTTTCTTCCAGTGTGTGGGTCTTCCCATTCAAAGGCACATAAAGGTTGGCTCACCAGGGATAACCAGAGACTGAAGAAGGTGTCTTTAAGGTCGAGGCATGTGAACCAGCTCACCTAAGCAGGTAGAAGACTCAGTAGGGTGTATGGGTTTGGGACCACTGGATGGATAGTGATCACTGCATTGTTGATAGCATGGAAGTCTTGGACAGGGTGGTTCCCTCTAGGCTTCTTGACTGACAAGAGTGGAGTGTTCCAAGGTGACTGACACTCAACTAGAATTTCAGCATCACACAAACGCTGGATGTGGTCCTGAATTCCCAGGTGCGCTTCCCATGACACTGGATATTACCTCTGTGTGACAGGAATGGCCCCTGGCTTCAGATCTACCACAATGGGTACCTGAGTTTTGGCTAGACCTGGGCCCCCCTTTTCTGCCCATACAGTAGGGAGCTCTTCCAGAAGATTGGCTGGATTCGTTTTTGTTTTTTTCCCCTGAAGAATAAAGACGCCACTCATTTTCCCTGGACACAGTCACAACCATCGTTAAAGCAGGCTGGTCTCTCAGTGTGAGTTGGGTGGCCTTTCCTAAGGTAAAGGTGATTTGTGCTCCAAGTTTTGTCAGCAAGTTTCTTCCCAAAAGGGGAATGGGGCACTCCGGTAGGTACAAGAACTCATGAGTTACTAAGTGGCCCCCTAGCTTGCATGAGCGGGCTTTTCAGAATAGCGGGCGACTCGGTCCCCCGTGGCCCCAACAATGCTGCTGTACGATCCGTGAAGGGAGCCACAGGCTTAGTTAACACAGAGTATTTAGCTCCAGTGTCCACTATAAAAATCATTGATTGGCTCCTTACTTCTGTTGAGACCATAGGCTCCTAGAGGCCTAGGATCAGGGATCCCGGTCACCCTTATTCTGACTGTTCTTCAGCCAGGCTGATAAGCTCTTGGACGTCCTGCTCGGGCTGAAATTTTCCTTTATGAGGTTGACTGAACTTCTCTAGTCCTTCAGGTGTTCTCCCATGGTGGGGGCACTCATTCTTCCCATGTTCAGTCTCTTTGCAGTAGGCACATTGTTGCAGCATAGTGGAAGTCTCCTTTTGGCTTCTCTCTTCCGTAGGGGAGAAGTAGTGTGTCGTACCGGGTCTGGGTTCCCTAATGCAGCTGCCAGCAGGGATGCCTTTTGTCAGCTACCTTTTGGGCCTCCTGGTCGTAGTTTACAAACACCTTGTTTGTGACCTCCAGCAGCTGGGTGGTGTTCATTCCAGCAAAGCCTTCTAATTTTTGAAGCTTGCGGTGGATGTCAGTGAAGGACTGGGCCACAAATGCTGTGTTGACCATGTGCTGGTTTTCTTGTGCTTTAGGGTCAAAAGGAGTATGTACTCGGAATGCCTTGCATAGTCTCTCATAGAACTCTGTGGGTGACCCCTCTGGTCTCTGGAGTACCTTTGCCGTTTTGACATATTTGTTGGCTTTTTAGCTCCAACTTTCACCCCTTGCAGTAAGGCCTGCCTGTACCTGTTGAGAGACTCTTCCATGTGGTAAATTAAAGTCCAAATTGGGCCTGACGTCTGGCGCAGCCTCTGAGGCCCATGCTGCAGGGTCTAGTACATTGCCCAGTGCTTGTCCTTGAAGGCATCCTCATGCTTCTGACAGAATCCAACACCATTCTTCAGTGCTGAAGAGAGGGGGAGTTGATGGCAGTCATCCCAGGTAGGCTGATGCGTGTGGAAGATGGACTCATGCAGATCAATCATCGCCTGAGGTTTCTCCAAATAGGACAGGGTGTGCTACTTCCAGTTGAGAAGGTCAGCTGTGCTGAACGGCTGAGAGTAGAAGACAGGGCGGCCTGGCTGAAGTGTGCCATCTTCTCCAATCTCAAAGGGACTTCATGTCTCTCGGAGGGGTATCTGAAGGGCCACAGATTGCTGAACTGGCTGCGTGGCGAAACAGAGGCGCTGTGGACTCAGGCTTGGTGGTTGCTTGGGCTGTTGGGGTGGCGAAGTCACGGATAGTGGAGGGCTGTCCAGCAATTGTGGGTAGAGGAGCTGTGCGGGGGCTAGTCGAGCTACTGGGATGTACAGTGGTGGGAAGATAGGTTCTTCTTCAGTGTCTCCTTGGTGAATTATTTTTGCTGGCTCCTCTTTGTTCTTTTTCCAAGCTGGTTGGGCCACTAGTACTTTGCTTTCTCCCTGCTTATTTGTGCAAAACTGGACTGAAGGGGGCACTACAGTAGTGATCTGCAGCCATATGTTTATGTATGAAACCGGTTTGGATGCCCAGGGGTCCCCGTCACTCTCCAATATACTGCCTTCACTGTGGGCAGATTTAGGGTCCCTTCCAGGGGCCATCCTACCCTGAAGTCAGGCCATTCAAGTTCACAAAGAGTACGAACCTTTCTCGGAGTTAGTTTGGCCCCATACTCCTCTGACAAACCCTTCTTAAAAATTTTCAACATACGATTTAAGACAATTGGCCTAGAAGAACTCTCCCCCCACCCCCATATTTGCAGGGAGATTTCTTTGAAAAATTGAGCGCAGAGGCCAGTGTTAGTATATTCTCCAAAATCCTTAAAACCTAGTTAAGGCAGCACAAACCACTGAAATTAATTTTGATGAAATACAGAATCCTAATTTTCTGCTCAGAAAAACTTTTCAAAACATTAGTGTTAGACCAATAGTCTAAGAAACATTAAACACAATTCTACTTTTGTATCAGCTTACTTTTGACACTTAAATGTCCATCCTTGTACCAACTTTGTTTCACACAAAATTTCCTCTCAAGATTTTTCCCTTCACCAACCTTCTTTCACAGTTTCTTTATTCCCTCAGTTTGCCTCTCTTCATTCAATAACCAACTCTGAGACACATGCCTTTCCTTCAGTTTCCTTCAGAATGAGTCTACAGACCTTATACCTTCTGTTACCAGGACACTTTCCTATTTTCCTTTCCACCATATATTTCAGGAGTACCTCCCATACCTCCCGTACCTCCCGTACCTCCCATGACAGACAACTATCACACCACAAGGGGGTTGGGGGGAAAGGTCGGAGAAATTTGGAGGGGACACCACTCACTTAGCCTGTCTCCAGCTGCTTCCCTCGTGGGAATTTCAGGTGCCTCTTAGCACTGGTGGGTTGGTATAAACCCCGACCTGGATCACTGAAGTAGACTCCTTACGGAGATCCAGTGACACCACCTTAAGCCATATGAGGCTCGCCTGTGGAATCATGGATTGGGGCTCAACTCTTGCTTTGTAGGAGGCCATGTCTCAGTCGCTTAGCATTCACTCTCTTTCATACAGCCTCCCACCATTCTTTAACATGTTTGCTAACTTGTGGAGGGCGCTTGGTTGCCCTCTGGAGGGTGATGGAGCTCCCCCCTTTTCTTAGTGTTGACCAAACTCTCCACCCTGCAATGGTGATGCAAAGACAAACAAGGGTGGGTGCCCCCTCCAAAAAGGAAACCATTCAGGTGCTCATCTGGCCGTATCACCAGCTTAGGTGACACCTAGCCGTAACGGACTCAGCTTTGTGACTTATGATCAAACACTAGTCCAATGCCACCCTGGACCATATGCTGTTCACCATGGACCTGCAGAGTGAGCTCAGATGAACCCTGTGGCCTTTAGGGGACCTTAAGGGTGCCCAGCCGTGGAACTACAAACTCATACCTGACCAATCAAAGCGGTCAAGCTGCTCATTCACTCACACAATCATACATCACGTTAAAACATTGCCTACCCCCACCAGTACAACCTGATCACACGACACGTTCCCAACTAGTGGGTGTGTGCCTCAATCTGACGCCTCGCCCACTGGAGAGAAACCTGTCTCTGCCCCGGTAGAGACTCCTATTGAACCTGGATCACATGACAGTTTCCCTGGCCCATGTCTTCTTACTGAAGACTAGGACGCTGAGTCCAGTTCCTCTTCCCTCTGACAGAGGGGACCTGAATGGGGGCTTTCCCGGAACCCTACTCATCTAGCTTACTCCCTTTGATCTTACCTTGGTACCTCCTCCTTCTGTGGCCATTTCTGGTGAGTTGGTCCTTTCCTCCTATGAGTCCGGTTGGTGACTCAGCCTCACCAGGAGTCAGGGTGCTGATCCGAAAGAGAACCCGGAATACTCATCAGGTGGCATGTCTCCTCAGTCATCTTGACTCCCCGCCACCTCGGCCAGGCCGAGCCACTGGTCTGGTGGCTCAAGGGGCTGGTGTGGTTGGAATCTTGCTGGGGCTTCCAAAAATGTTGTGGAAAAATCCCAAACCAGTCCAATGAATCACCAAGCAGTAACTCGGAGAGAAAGGAGAACTCAGCTTCTCCTCACGATCCTAGAGGACCTAGTGCTCTGAAGATCTGGGCAGTGGGCTCAGTTACAACATTGCTTATAGACCAGAATTTTTACACAAGCTAATTGGTCAGTTTGAACTCAAACCGTTATAAACGATGGGAGTTGCTATGGAGACTAGAAGTAGTAACATTGATAAGGCTGCGAGTGGTCACGGGTTGTTGACAGATACAAATTGTTACAGAAAGTGGAAGCTGCTAGGAGTACAAACAATACAAACAGTGACAAAAGGCAAGTAGGGTGCAAAAGAGCTCTGCAGTGAGCTCTTGTATGTAGCAAGCACATTTACAGAAGCAGAACAAAAAAGCTGATTAGCTTTTAATGAAAATCCTGAAATTTCCTCTTCAGCATAATATTGTCATTAAAAGAATAGGTTCTGGGGCAGATTTCCTGGGCTCCAATCATGTTTCTGCCTCCTATTAGTAGTGTAAGCCTGAAGAAATTGTTTAGCCAGTTTTCCTCATTTGTAAAATGAAATAATCATATTACCAACCTCACAGGATTACTGAGGGAATAAATAAGTTAATATATTAAAAGTGCTTAGAATACTAAGAACTAAAGAATGATGTTATGGGTGCTCAAGACCCTTCATCAGCTGTCCCTTATTAACTTTTCGGCATCACGTGTCCCCATTCACCCTCCAGTCTCTACTCACTCAAGTATACTTAACCTTGTCTTTTCATATGCTGCTCTTTCTTTCTGAAACACTTTTCTCCCAGGCTGGAGCACCTAACATATGGTTTGAGCACATGCATTGAGCACCATAAAGAAAAAATAGTGAGAAAAAATATATATTTCTAAGGTATTTGATGGTTAATATCCTCCCCTGCAAAAGCATGTAAGGAGTTATTATGGGGAATTCTATACTTAATTGAGCTGCATCACACCTATTTTATGGTCTAGAGTTGTTTGTATTTGAATTATTTTGAGTGTTTGGAGGAGAGGCAGCATAATCTCTTCAGTCCTTATGCCCTACAGGTCTTTGTGGCAGATATTGTTTTCCAAAATGGCCATAATAATATCTCTCATCTCACATCCTCTTCTGAGGTGACTTTGATGTTCCTGCCGTTGAGAGGTGGAAACTCTCCCATTGAATCTGAGAGAATTTGTGACTATGGTGAAATTGAGGCAGGATAGATAGCCTTGGGACGTTCCCCCTCTCCTCCAGGATATGACTCTGGAATTTTTTTTTAGTCCCTTAACTCAGCCCTCTTCCTGTGACTCTAGAATGTTTCTCTTGACCTTTAGTCAGCCTTCTCCCTGTTTTGACTCCTAGCATGATACTCTGGCATGAGAAACATGCCAAGGTCAAGAGATAGAATAGATGGTCTTGGGCTGCTCTCTCCCCTCCAGGTATCATGAGAGAATAGCCAATCAGGAGGCAGGGTAGATAGCCTTGAGACATTCCCTCACCTCCAGGATAAGGCTCTGTAGTCTTTCTCTTGTCCTTTGTTCAGCTTTGGCTAATCATAATATCATTATAATATCATCTATATTGCGAGTACCATGTTTCTAGGCCCTGGCCCCAAGAAAAACAAAAGCCCATAATCCAGATAGCTCAGGACATGCTCTTTGAGTTCATCCACTCTTTGAGTGGATGTTTTAATAAAACTTGCGCTTTCTTTCTTGCTGTTTGTTGTGTCCTTGAAGTCTTTCTTACAGCGTAAGACAAGAACCTGGTCTCCAGAGCTCTGAGTCAGGGTCCCTCTTTGAACTCCCACCTTACAGAGTCCTTCAGCATCAAAATGAGGCCATGTCACCTCCAAGTCAAGGTTATATAGCTTCCTCTAGGCTCCTTTGAGATGCTCACTTTTGCAATCCAGCTGTGGAAGTCCAGGCCATCTGAAGAGGCAACAGCCCAATGAAGAATTCCAATAGCCCAAACTGAGGCTCTAGCCAGTAGCCAGTAGCCAGTATCAACTGTCAGGCATTTCAATAAGCAAGCCCTCAAGATGAATCTAGTGCCAGCCATCTCTTTGTCTGTAACTGTACGAGAGATCCTGAGAGAAAACTATACTAATCAACTTTCATAACCAGGAGAGAATATAATAAAATGATTTTTGTTGTTTTAAGTCACAAAGTTTTGGGGTGATTTGTTATACAATAGATAACTGGAACAGTTTTAATAAGACAATCCTTCCTTTCTCCCCTTTCCCCATCTGGATAATCCTATTTGTTTTTTAAGACCTGGCTCTAGTATCCCACCTCTGGAAAGCCTTCTCTGACTTCTAAGGCCAGGTGAGGTGCCCTTCATCTGGACTTTCACAGACCTCTGTGTACCTGTTCTGCAGGTTCGGGGTACCGACGCTTGGGGTGCAGGGTTCTGGCAGCTGGAAGACTATGTGAGGAGCTGTGGGCAGATGTGACATAGCTTTATTCAGGCATAGCAGGACACAGCAAGGCACAGGCACAGCTCCGGCTCCCCCAAGCCTGCACATGAGGGGCTGTTTTTATAACAAAGTGCATAATAGTGGCTTAAGGCCAGGTACTATAATCAATCACAATCTACAGGTTGTATAGGACATTGTATCTAGGGCTACATAGGACACTGTATCTAAGGTCACCTGGGATGCTGTATTTAGGGCTGCCTGGAAACTGCATGGCTTGCTGGGAGGGAGCCTGACTGCATCCATTTTGTTTGTCAGTCCCCTCACCCAACACTCCTCCCTTCAAGGTTCCTTCTTTATCTAGCCATGGGTTTTGTTGATAGGGCAGACTATTGTATCCACATCCCACAGCAACAATATAGGGAGCAACAGCATGTCACCAAGACTCAGGCCCCTACCCCAAAGACGGCAAGGACCCATTGCCATATTGAGGAGAGGTTGGCCCACCACTCCTGCAGGGGGTCACCAGTTAGTTGTTGGATGGCCTGTATCTCTTGGTTCAGCCCCTCTAAAGCTTGGATGATATTTTTCTTATTGTCTGGGATGCACACACAATATTGGGTATGGAGGATAGCACAGGTTCCTCCTTGAGCTGAGGTTAGGATGTCTAAAGTTATCTGGATCTACAGCACCACCTTTCTTATTTGGTCTACTTCATCAGTGAACAGACTCAAGGCAGTACGGGTCCGATTCAGAACCCAAGTTGTGTGGGTGACCAAAGCAGTGACTTGTGTTTCAACTACAATGTCACCTGCAACAGGCAGGAAAATGGCCAAGGGATAAAACCACCAAGGTGTCTGCTTCACGTGAGCATGGTGGGCATAATGAGCATCCCGATTGCTCGGCCATTTGGGCAAAGTTTTCCATACTTGGACAGAGAGATAGCCCATCCCCAGGTACAGCATCTGGTCCACCCGGCCAGTATATATGGCCACCTATGGCTCCCACACACCCAGAGACTACCGATGGGTAGATGGGAAATGGGGACCAGCCCCTGATGTTTCAATCCCATCTACCAGTGTGTGGGAGAAATAACAACTATTATATTGGCACTCAATGGCCGAGGCACCCAGCCCAGAGGGCAGGTACCGTTTGGCCTCCCAATACAATAAGGGACCATTCTCTTTATCTCGACTCCCTCACTCATTAACCAGTTCCACCCAATGTACACAGAGTACTACAGCCACAGTTGGCTGTGGTTGTGTCTATTCCGCATCATGCTGTCCACTTGTTATTGAGCATCCTTCCATTCGGGGGCTGCAGGACCCCACTTCCTCAGGACATCCCACGCCTTTTGGTTGGCAGCACGTATATGCCAAGGAAATCCCGCAGAAGCATTGGAAGGGAAGTTGGTGCACACTCTACAGTCGGAGACATTGGCTACTGTGGCGTAGGCCTGTGCCCAATCCACCACGGTATTGGCACACACTTGCCTAGGGCAGAAGGAGAGAGAAGAGAACTGAACTAGGAGAGATAAGTCTCACCCTGTTGGCAAAATATAGGCCGACATTTTATCCTTGGAGAGGACAGTAGCTGCCACAGGCAGCTTCCCAGGTCAGTGGTACCATACTGTCTCTTCTTGTGTTTCTGCATCTGGCGGGGACACATGACAGTACCAGAGAGCTCATTATAGGCCAGAGTGAGAGAACAAATGTGCCCTTTAGAATGTTCTCAGGTTGCTCATTTCCAAAAGTTCCCTGGTACTTGATAGTCACTTGTGGTGGCCAGCTGGCTGTCACCCAAGGTGTGACTGTTAAGTTGGCCAACAAGCCTTTTCCCCAGGGGGCAATCAAGCCACTGACAGTGTGGGGCTTGTATCTTCCATGGCCAAGACCATTGTCTTGTCTCCCCTGCTCTCAGGCAGGTGGGAGCAGACAGCAAAATATGGCCATTCAACGCATGCCCAGGTTTTAACAATACCTCAGATGTGGTAACCTGTAATTAGATGGGTACTGCAAGTCAGTGCAAAAGAGCTTTTACTGGGGCTGGTCCCCCAGCCTGAGGTTTCTCATTCAGACTCCTTATCACTTCCCATAACCGGGTGGCTCATGCTCTCAAACCCACAAGAAGAGACCTGCAAGTGTCTCTTCAACAACCCATTATAACGTTCAATTAATTCCTGAAGCCTGGAGAGCGTAAGGAGTATGCAAGTGCTGATAAATATCCATCTGTTTGGCCCAGGCATAGACTTCATGTCCTACAAAATGGGTACCCCTATCACTTTCAATGACTAGGGGTCGACCATAAAAGGCGCACAAGCATATTAACACTTTAATAGTGTGCCTCTGGTCAGTGCCTCTGGGCGCACAAGGCCAAGCAAAAAGCAACCCAGTAGCAGTGTCAACCACAGTGAGTGCATTCACTGCACCCTGGGCCTTTGGCAATGTCCCAATGTAATCTACTTGCCATTGCATCAGAGGGATGCACTCTCTGGGCACTTGACCAAACTCCCATCGACATCATTGGGGGTTTGGGATGTCCTGTACACAGACAGGGCACCATTCACAAGCATCCTGTACCTGAGACCATGCAATCGTTATGTACCATTATATTCTCACAGACCACATGGCCTTAGCCCCTGCATGTTGCAACCGTCAGTGCAACCTGTGGGCTACATCTGTAGTGGGGGCTCCTTCTAGCCACCTCACTTTGGCTAGAGCATCTGCTTCATCATTCCCCAGCAACACTAACGGGGCATGTCCAGTGACATGATAGACAGTAACATCTTTGTCTTGACCTAAGTTCCACAAGTCTTGCCACATGGCTTGTCCCCACAGGGGTTGGTGTCCTACCATCCACTGTTGCCACATTCAAGTGGAGAGCCACAGGGTTAAACTCTACACTGTCAGTGGCCGGCTGCAATCCTATGGCCACCCACCTGGCAGTGGGCCCTTGACTTGAGCCATTGGTATACCAAGCATTGTCCAAGACAGGGGGCTTCCCCTTTTTAAACAGAGATGGCTCAATGTTTATAGGCTCTTATTGTGGTATCTCTGTACCAGTCATAAACTCTATGGGTCCTAAGACCTGCTGCAGTTCAGCTGTTAGTAGGCTGGTTGCCAGCACACTTCTCTGCTCTAAATATGCACCCCATTTGATTAGGGTTGGCGTCTGTGTTATCTCAGTCTTGGGGGAACTAATTCAAGTTTGGACTCACCCTTGTATGGGGTATGTGGTCTTTACTACCACCTTGGCAGTCCCAGTTATGGTTTCTGTCGCCTGTAGGGCCATATAGGTGGCAGCTACTTGTTTCTCTATCAGTGAGTACCTGCTCTCTGCTCCCTTCCAGAGCTGAGACCAAAACCTAATAGGTACTTGGTTCTGCTCTGAACGCTGCCAGAGTCCCCAGTCATCGCCCTCCTGGGTCATATGTACATCGAATTCAAATTGCCATCCAGAGTCAATGACTCTTAGAGCCTGCACCTGCTAGACAGCTCTTTTGGTTTCTGAAAAGGCCTTTTCCACCTGTTCGGTCCAATCCCATCTTGCTCCCTTTTTTACTAAGACATAAAGGGGGCAGGCCATTTGCACCAAATGGGGTATGAAGGCCCTCCAATACCCCAGCAAGTCCACATAACCTCCAGAGACTCCTCTTTTGTGTGCAATTCATGGACCTGTGGAGCTTCTTGCAAGGCTTTGTCCATGTTATGTTTCAGTGCAGTTAGCAACAGTCAACCTATGTGGCCAGCAGCAACTCTGGCTTTTTCTGGCAGTTGTCTCTCCAGAGAGCGGAGTGCCTTCTCAATACTGGTGGAGGACCCGTCTACCTCTTACCACCCCTCTGGGGAAGTCCAAGTCATAAAAACCACAGCAACAGGATACCACATGTTGTGTGGGGGCCACATGCCTTCCTCATCCTCCTCCGGGGTGGAGAGTCCCCTTACCTGGCATCCCACAGGCTACACCAATTGTTCTGCAGGTTCAGGGTACCAAAGCTTGGGGTGTGCGGTTCCAGCAGCTGGAAGAATATGTGAGGAGCTGTGGGCAAATGCGACATAGCTTTATCCAGGCATAGCAGGACACAGCAAGGCACAGATACAGCTCCCCTAAGCCTGCACATGAGGGGCTGTTTTTATAACAAAGTGCATAATAGTGGCTTGAGGCCAGGTACTATAATCAATCACAATCTACAGGTTGTATAGGACACTGTATCTAGGGCTACATAGGACACAGTAACTCAGGTCACTTGGGACGCTGTATCTAGGGCTGCCTGGAAACCACACAACTTGCTGGGAGGGAGCCTGACTGCATCCATTTTGTTTGTCAGTCCCCTCACCCAACAGCACCCTTCTATCATGTCCCTGCCATGCTCTATAATTACTGTCTAATTGTTTGACGTTCCCACTTAAAGCTTGAAACCCATGTGGGCAGTGCCTGCATTTTTTATCCTCTGTATTGCCACTAGCTAGAAAAAAAAAGTAGGTTCTAGTAAATCATGTGGAACAAACAACTTCTTCAGCCATGCAAAAGCTTTTAAGTCATGTGATAGCTAGGAAGAGTCAGAGCAGGCTTAGGAGACAGATTGCCTCGTTCCCCATCCCAGCCAGGTTACCTCAGACAAACTACAGAACTTTTCTGTCTGAGTTTCTGGAATATGGTGATGATGATGGTGCTGTCAAAGAAAAACTCTCATGTACAAGTTTTGAGCACTGAGTGGAAGGTTTTACTTCCCATGTAAAACATACAAAGAACTCTGGCTTTCAAGTCAACTGATTAGTGGATAAAAAGAGAGGGTGCCTTCAGTTCAGATATACAAGATGTCAACTCTGACTGGATAATGCATTCTTTTTTATGAAAAACAGAAGTTTCTGTCTTCTACTAATAATAAAAACATGACATGGTTTATCTAAAGATTATGAGCGCTTAGTGTTTGTACTTAAGTCTCTCTGGAAGCCTATCTCAGAATGCAAAGTTTTTAGAAATGTATGTAAACCATTTTACTTTTTGAAGTATAAATATTTTCTGGGCTGAAGGGTCTGATGTATCAGTGTGAGATAGAGATAATCTCAGTAACTAATTAATTGGGCTGTCATGAGGATTAAATGATACTAATCATGGAACAGTACTTGGTACATAGTAAGTACTCAATAAATATCAGTTATTATTATTGATATCACCACCATCATCAAAGCCTGACAAAGTCAGACTTCCAATCCTCATTCTGCCAACAAAGCTGTGCTAAAGCTGTGTAAGTTTGGGCCTCTGAGCCTCAGGTCGTTGGTGAGCAAAATGGAAATCAATGCCTGCGTCACAGGGCTGTTATGACAATTTGATTGCACAAAAGTATACATAGGAAGTGGTTGTTTCAAGAAGTGTAAGAGATTATTAATATCTTGAATGTTTTCCCAAAGAAAGCTAAATACAGAATAGCCTAATTAGTTTCAGAGAAGAAAAATTCCATACATTCTTCATTTTAATTTCTCTGTTATTAAGTGAAATTTGTATTCAGTCTTTTCTCCATTTCTGCCAGTGAAAAGCACTCCACAGATCTTTCCTTTGCATATATGATGCTGAGTAGTGCCATTTCATAACCAGGCCTTAAACACTGAAAGTCTTAAGAATTAACAAAGGGAGTCTCAGAAAGAAGTGAAAATGTTCTGCATCATAAATTATTTAAAATAACCTATTTTAAATAATGTGAACTATTTAAACAATGTATTATAATCATAAACAATTTAAAATAATCTGATTTGATAAGATAGTAAGTTGAGAGTGGCCACAAGATCCTACTCTCTGCTGCAAACTTGAGCGGGCTGGGGTGACTATTTATAACACTCACCAACTTGTTTTGTTTGTGATTACAACAAAAATTTTCTTATAAGTGTTATTTGAACACAGAAGTTTTAGAAATTGTTGCCATGGTCTGAGAAACAATGTACAAAAAGGACATTATCTCTACATGTTTATCTTAGTTGATTGTTGCTCAGGAGAATAATCTTGTAATTAAAGGCTCTCTATTCTTACTAGATGCTTTTAAGATTTATGTGTTAAATCTTGTGGACCCTGAGAAAAAAGATATCTCCCAAGAAGGACTTCTAGTGGCCAACTGGGCTCTTATTTAAAAGCAGAGCCTAGCAGCTATTTCTAAACAGGGGCCTCTCATACAAACTGTACTTCTGGGAGAAGCCTGCACTAAGCTGTCTGCTCCCTGCACTACAGCATGCCTGCACTGTGTTCCTACCATCTGAGGCAGCCCTTATAAAGGAATTCCTGGAATTGTATTTCAACCAATAGGACTGAGACTTTCCCCCGTCCAATTGGAGCTGCACAATTATACCCACATTAGCATCTTCACCAACCAATCAGAGCAACTCTATTTGACCAATCAGGACTGTGCTTTTTGTATCAATTAAACTACGACGATTTGGAGTCCTCATTTGCGTAAGGATGGACCAATCAGAGACCAGTAGCAGGGACTTCTGTCTATATAAGTCAGCTCCCCTGTGGGTCAGGAAGGGCATGGTTCTTGTTCCACCAAAGACTGAAGACTGCATTTTTCCACTGAGAGCTGAAACATCAAAGACATCTCACTGGAGCATGGAGGAGCAAACCAGCACATAGCAGAGTGGACTGGAGCGGTCTAGTGGGAGAGGGGCCTCACTCATGTAGAGAGCCAGATCTGAGCAGGACCTGTGGTTGAAGCATTGACTAAGCCATACTTGACTGTTTTAATCTGCCAAGGACAGAGAAGCAAAACAGTGAACAGACAGAGTTTAAATTAGGATTTCGAATTTTGCCTATTAAGAAATTGTGATTATTCAACCTGCTCAGGACAGAAGTTGACTGTTGTTCTATCTAGAAAACTGTTTTTAAAGACATCACATTTTTTAATGTTTGAAAATGATGGGCATTACTAATTTCAACCTGATATAAAGTACTATATTTGGAATTACTTTGTTAACACAATTCTCAATGGAAAGTCATAACATGATTTTGTGAAATTTTAACATTTTAGTATTTTCATAAATTCAAACAGGACTTTCCCTTATTTGGAAGGAGTCAGTGGATTTTGCTGTGGGCTTTTGAGATAGAGACAGGAGAAAGGAAAGAATAAGAATGAGAGGAAAGGATGATGAGCTCTTTCAATAAGAAACATGAATACTTGAAGTCATCAAGAAAATCACTTAACAGTTTTCAGTGGACATCTTTATTTAAGGTTCCAAATAATAATAACAACATTATGTTTCTATCTAACATATGTAACTCTCCTTCATAGAGTTTTTGTCTTCTAGAAGGGGAGACAAAAAATTCCATCACTTGCTGTATATAATTCTGCATGATGTTAATTCCTTTTCTATTTCAGTCACAGTCCTGACATAGTCTAGTCTGTACCTAAAGGCTATGAGGTTAATTACCAACAGTTTCCTTATCTCATATATCTAGAGGAAAGAGCAACCAAAACCCCTTAAATTGATAAATATACACAAATACAAGCAAAAACAAAAGTATGTATATTTATTACAATTTAACTGGTCAGAGGCCATAATCAATGTTTATAACTGCTTGTTGCACTACCTATTCCATGTTATTTCTACTCTTTGCCAGAATTTCAGCTGATTAGGGCTCTGTATCTCTAGAAGGATCTGAGCCCTTGGCCCTTAATACTCATTTTTGTTGGGTTACTGTAATCTTCCATTAACTTTTACTACTGAATATGGAACCACCAAGGGCCCCACTCCCATCCAAAATCCCCTAGGATCCAGACTTGGTCTTCCCTGCCCACGTTTTCCATTAGCAACAGTATTTCTTTTGGTAATCAGAATTAACCACCTAAGCCAGTATAATAACTCCCTTAATTGCCTGTTGGTTCATTGGAAGAGCTAAAAATAGCTAGGAGGCATCTTAATTTCCAGTTAAATGCAATAATTATTGTGTCCTCTGTGAAAGCATTTCTCCATAAGGAATTAAGACCTCTATCCTGACTGAGCCCAACATTATGGAAATGAGAAGCAAAATTTTTGTACACTGAGAATTCTCATCAAGATTGCAGAGTAGGTAAAGGGTGTGCTCACTTTCTCCCATGATCACATCAAAATTACTACTGAATTACATAACAACGATCATTGAGAACCACCTGAAGACTAGATAAACAGAATTCCTATAACTATGGATATAAAGAAGAAGTCACATTGAGACTGGTAGGAGGGAGCAGAGACATGAATAGTGTAGGACCCACAGTGTGGCAATTAAGAATCAGGCAGGCTATCTTGACTGTAGAGTTCCCTTTGTGGAGAGAGGGGTCCCAGCCCTACACAGAGCTCCCCAGCTGGAGTCATCAGTGCCAGGAAGAGGAGTTCCCATAACATCTGGCTATGACCCGGCAAGGACTGTGTCCAAGTGAGAGAGGGCTGCTAGAGTCCCAAGCATTCTTTTTGAGGGGCCCACGCTTGAACCTTCCCCTCATAAACTCACTTGCTCTGGGCTCCAGTGCTGAGACAGCAGCTCAAAAATCACCAGGAGCAAATGGGGAGGAACTGAATTGACTGCCCTCAGGGCAAAAGCTGGATGGGCAGGGATTGGGGCATCTCTCTCTCCAAGGACAGAAGCATTGGCAAGAGCAGTTTTTCATTTGTTGACCCCTCCTGCAATCTGGCCAGCCTGGTGCCAGTGGGTGCCAAATCTGTGCTCTCCAAAAACCTGGCTAACACCATTCACCCCACCCTGGTGATTTCCTGAGACCCTACCCAACCCAACTCCAGTGCCTAAATCAAGCTGCTTCCAGCTGCTTTTTCACACAAGCGGCCTTCCTCAGCTCATGTTGTGAACTTTTTAAAAATCTCTTAAAGCTCCAAAAAGCCAATACAAGAAGCAACTGGACTTGGCATGCCTTGTTCCTCTTGCTAAGTGGCCCCAAGCCCGGACCAAGCTGAGATCAGACGCAACTTGCATTGTAACACCCACCAGATGGCCCCAAACCTGGGATAAATTGAGGTCATTGTTGGCTTGGAACATAGCTTCAGGTAAGCAGCACAAGCCTGCCACAAGTAGTGGTTGGCCTCAGCACCCGTCATGGTGCCCACCAAAGGGTCCCAAGTCTGATGCTAGTGGCAGCTATTCTCTACCAAGCATATCCAAGCCTAGCACAAGTGGCAACCAACTTCAGATCACTTTGTAGCTCCCAAAAGGTGATCATAGCTGGGAATAAACAGTGGCTGACCTTGGCCTACACAAGAGCACCTTCCAAGAGGCTCCAAAACCAACATACCCAGTGGCCAGCTTCAGATCACACCAGAGCACCACCCAGTGAGGTCCACAAGTGACACATCTGAAGGGTACATTCAACTGGCACCAGAGCCCCACTAAAGCAACCCTCCTTCTATGGAATCGGCCCCTGCACAATAGCTTGTCCACTACAGCCGTGACTAGCCTTGTAGTCAGTCAGCATGAGAAACAATTTCACCTACTCATGTGCCAACAGCAATCCAGGCTCAACTACAATAGGAGGGCACACTGCCTGAGGAACATCCCTGGAGCAACTGGCTCAGGTGAACAGGCAGACTATGCCATTGGGCCTCCCATATGCCACCTACTACCTAAGGTCGCTCTGCCAAGACTGGGATACATAACATATCTACCTGATACATAGAAACAAACACAGGGTGTCAGCCAAAATGAGGAGTCAAAGAAATATGTCCCAAGTGAAAGAGCAGGACAAAAGTCCAGAAAAAGAATTAAACAAAATAATGACAAGCAATCAATCGGATGGATATAGAGTTCAAAATATTGGTTATAAGGATGTTCAAAGAACTCAGGGGAAGAGTGTATGAACTCAGAGAGAACCCCCCAAAAGAGATAAAACCATAAAAATGAAATAAAAATTCATTAACTAAAATGAAGAATACATTAGAGGGAATCAATCACAGATCAGATGAAGCAAAGGAGTAAATCAGCAATCTGGAAGACAAGACAGCAGAAAACAATCAATCAGAACAGTAAAAAGAAAACAAAATTTTTTAAATAAGAATAGTTTAAGGGACTTTTGGGACAAAATTAAGTGTACCAACATTGACATCATAATGGTACCAGGAGAAGAGAGAGAGAGCAAGGGATTGAAAATCTATGTGAGGAAATAATGACCAAAAATGTCCCTAACCTGTGAAAGGAAATAGACATATAAGTCCAGAAAGCACAGAGAGTTCCAAAAAAAGATGAATCCAAAGAGACCCATGCCAAGGTATATCATAATTAAAATGCCAAAGGTTAAAGACAATGAAAGAATCTTAAAAATAGCAAGAGAAAAGTGGTTAGTTTTGTACAAGGGAGCTCTCATAAGACTATCAGCTGAATTTCTCAACAGAAGCTTTGCAAGCCAGAAGGAATAGGAATGAAATATTCAGTGATGAAAAGCAAAGACCTACAATCAAGATTACTCTAACCAAAAAGACTCATTTAGAATCAAAGGAGAGATAAAGAATTTCTGAGACAGAAAAAAAACTAAAGGAGTTTATCACCAATAAACCAGTAATACATGAAATGTTAAAGAGACTACTTTAGGTAGAAAAGAAAAAATAGAAAGCATGAATGAGAAAATATACAAAAGAAAAAAGTGCTCACTGACAAAGGCAAACACTTAGTAAAAGCAGTGGATCAACCAAATATTAATCTAGTACAAATATTAAAAGGAAAAAGTAGGAGGGAAGATCATGTATAATTATAACAATAAATTAGAGAATACAGGTAAACACATATACACACAAAGGAAGTAAAAAATAATGACCAAAACATATATGAAAGGGGGAGAGAAAAATTATATTGATTTTAGAATGTGTTCAAACTTAAGTGACCATCGACTTAAAATAGACTGCTGTAAACATAACTTCATATGTCTGAGGCAAATGGTAACCACAAACCAAAAATCTACAAACATATAAAGAAAAAAAGAGAAAGGAATCCAAAAGCACTATAGAATGCCATCACCATATAGAAGAGAGTAAGAAAATTAAAAAAAAAAAAAAGGAAAAAACAAAAACAATCAGAAAATAATAAAATGGCAATAATTACATGAAAGTGCCTATCAATAACTACTTTAAATGTAAGTGGAGTCTAAATAACATGTTACTAAACAATGAATGGTTTAACAAAAAGATCAAGGAAGAAATCAAAAGATACCTTGAGACAACATCCCAAAATGTATGGAACACAGTTAAAGAAGTTCAAAGAGGGAAAGTCATAGCAGCACAGGTCTACCTCAAGAAACAAGAAAAATCTAGAAAAAAAACAAAAACTATGTAACCTGACACCTAAAGGAACTAGAAAAAACAGAGCTCAATGTGAGTAGAAAAAAGGAAATAATAAAAATCAGAGCAGAATTAAATGAAATAGAATCTAAAAAAGCTATACAAAAGATCAATGAAACTAAGAGATGCTTCTTTGAAAAGATAAACAAAATTAACAAATCTTTAAGCAGACTCAATGAGAAAAAAGAGAGAGGGCCCAAGTAAATAAAATCAAAAATGAAAAAGAAATAACAACTGACAGCATAGAAATAAAAAGATAATAAGAAAATACTACGATCAATTGTGTCAACAAATTGCACAACCTGGAAGAAATGGTTAAATGCCCAGAAACATATAATCTTTCTAGACTGAATCAAGAAGAAACAGAAAATCTGAACAGACTGACAAATACTAACAAAATTATATCAGTAATCAAAAATCTCCCAGCAAACAAATGTTCTGGACTGGAATACTTCACAGGCGAATGTTGCCGAACACTCAAAGTAGAATTAAACCTATCCTTCTGAAACTACTCCAAAAAATTCAAGAGGAGAAAAGGCTCCAAAGCTCATTTTATGAGGCCAGCATTATCTGATACCAAAACCAAACAAAGATACTACAAAGAAAAAAAAGAAGGAGGAGAGGGGAAAGAGGAGAAAGAGGAAGGAAGGAAGGAAGGAAGGAAGGAAGGAGGGAAGGAAGGAAGGAAGAGGAAGGAAGGAAGGAAGGAAGGAAGGAAGGAAGGAAGGAAGGAAGGAAAAGGAAGGAAGGAAGGAAGGAAGGAAAAAGTTATAGGCCAATAACCCTGAAGAACATAAATGCAAAAATTCTCAACAAAATATTAGCAAACCGAATTCAACAATACATTAACGAGATCACAAACTGTGATCAAGTGGGATTTATTCCTGGGATTCAAGTTTGGTTCTATATCTGCAAATCAATTACTATGATATATCACATAAACAAAATGAAGGACAAAAATCATATGATTATCTCAATAGATGCAGAAAAGCATTTGACAAAGCCTAACGTTCATTTATGATAAAAATTCTAAACAAAGTGCGAACAGAGGGAATATACCTCAACATAATAAAGGCCATATATGACAAAACCACAGGTAACATCATACTCAGCAGTGAAGAGCTAAAAGGGATTTTCTTAAAATCAGGAACAAGACGAGGATGTCCACTTTCACCACTTTTATTCAACAAAGTATTGGAACAACAATCAGACAACAAAAAGAAATAGAAAGCATCCAAGTTGGAAAAGAAGAAGTAAAATTGTCATTATTTGCACATGACACAATACTATGTAGAGAGATCCCTAAAAAGTCCATCAAAAACTATCAGAACTGACGAATAAATTCAGTAAAGTAGCAGGATAGAAAACAGAAAAAAAATCCAAGTTAGCAATATTAGGAATGAAAGAGGGGCTTTTGCAACAGAACCTAACAGCATTAAAAGAATTATAAGAGAGTATTATGAACAATGTCAGACCTACAGATTCAATAAATTAGAAGAAAGGAACATATTCCTTGAAAAATACAACTTTCCAAAACTGATGCAAGATGATAAAATAGAAAACATAAATAAAATTGTATCTATCAAAGAAATTAAATTCATTTAAAAAAATCTTTCACAAAAAAGCTCTAGGTTCACATAATTTCGCTGGTAAATTCTACAAAATATTTAAAAATAAATAACACTAATCTTACACAAATTCTTCCAAAAAAACAGAGGAGGATAGAACACTTTCTAAGTCATTTTATAAATTCAGTAGGACTCTAATTCTAAAACTTGAAAAAAACATTTAAAAAATTATAGGCCAATAGTCTCATTAACATAAGAAAATATTAGCAAATTCAAACTAGCAGTAGATAAAAAGAATAATATATTATGACCAACTAGGATTTATCTCAGCAATGCAAAATGGGTTTAGTATTAGAAAATCAATGTAATTCACCATATTAGCATAATAAATTTATTTCGATAAATTCAGGAAAATAATTTTATAAAACTTAACACTCATTTACGATAAAAACTCTCAGTAAACTAGGAATAATACAAAAATTTCTCAATCTGATAAGGAGATCTGTTTTTAAAAAACCTACCCTTAATACCCTGTTTAATGGTATTCCATAAGGTTGGGAACTGAGTAATACCAAGCCTATTCAACATTGTACTGGAGGTTCTAGCCACTGCAAAAAGGCAAGAAAAGGCAATAAAAGGCACAAATTCTGAAAGGAAGAATTAAAATGTTTGTTTAGAAGAAAATCCCATGGTATCTGCAACTACTAGAACCTGAAAGTAAATTTAACAATTTTACAAGATACAAATTACTATAAAAATTTAATTGTATTTTATATACTGAGAGCAATTTAAGAAATAAAATCTTAAAACATTTACGTTTATAGTAGTGTCACCCCAAACCATAAAATTACCAGCAATAATTTAACAAAAAATGTGCAAATTTTCTACACTGAAAACTACAAAACACTGCTGAGAGAAATTAGGGAAAATCTGAATAAACAGAGCAAAATATACTCATGAACTGGAAGACTCGCTATCCTTAAAATATCAATTCTCTCCCACATTGATCTATAGCAAAAAAAAAATGGCATACTTTTTCTTAAAGAGCTAGAGTAAATATTTTAATTTGTATGGCATACAGTCTGTTGCAACCACAAATGACCTTTGAACAACACGGGTTTGAAATGCACAGATCCACTTATACACAGATTTTTCAAGTGACCAGCACAGTTCAAACCTGTTTTGTTTATGTCAATTCTGAGGCTAGGAATCTGCACATGTGGAGGGCTGACTCTAGTTATAAGCAGATTTTCAACTGCGTGGGAAGTTGGTGCCCCTAAACCCCTGCCTTTTTCAAGGGTCAACTGTACTTAACTCTGCCACTGTAGAGTGAAAGCAGACATAGACAATAAACAAATGAGTAGGTGGGGCTGTGCTCCCATAAAATTATTTACAAAATAGGTGACTGGCTGCTATAGGCCAGAGATTGCCAACCTCAAATTTGTAAATTGAACACAATACCAATCGAAATACCAGCAGAGTTTTTGTGGAAATCCACAGTCCGATTCTAAAATTTATTTGAAAGTTTAAAAAACCTAGAATGTTCAAAGCAATCTTGAAAATGAAAAACAAAGAAGATGTACATTATCTTACTTTGAGACCTACTAAAAACCACAGTAATCAAGACCGTGTGGTACTGGCAAAAGGATTGACAGATCAATAGAATAGAATAGAAAGCCCAGAAATAAACCCATATCTACACAGTTACTTGATTTTAATAAGGCACTCAGGCAATCCAATGAAGAAATGGATCTGTAATAACCATATGTTCTTATGGGAAAAAAATGAACCTCAATTCCTATCTCATACCACACAAAATTCAAAATTAATTAAAGATAAATCATAAATATAAACATAAAAGCTAAAGATTTTAGAAGAAAACAAGAATGTGTGTTAGGATTTGGGAGCTAGACAAAAGTTTCTTAGGTCACAGAAAATAATAATAAAATAAAAATTGATAAATGAGACTTTTTAAATAAAAGTCTCCTGCTCAACGACTTCATAAAGAAAATAAATAGGCAAGCCATACTGTGAGAACATATTCACAAAACAAATATCTGAAAAAGGACTAGTACCCAGAATATTTTTTTTTTAATTTCTACAATCAAAAATACAAAGACCAAAAACCTAATCTTAAAATATGCAAAAGAGTAGAACTTCACTGAAGGCCCTTCACTGAAGGAAATGTATGAATAGTGAATAAGTACATGAAAAATACTCAATATCGCAAATAAACAATCTACCACTGCACCTAAAGAAATTAGAAAAAGAAGAACAAACAAAACCCAAAGTAAACAGCAAGACAGAGATAGTTAAGATCAGAGTGGATTTAAACAAAAATAGAAATTTAAAAACAGTAGGAAAGGTCAATAAAACTAAGAAATGGTTCTATAAAAAGATAAAGACAATAGATTAACCTTTAGCCAAATTCATCAAGAATAAAAGACAGAGCCTGAATAAATAAAATATATGAAAGAGAAAATACAACCAACACCACAAATACAAAGAATCATTAAAGAATACTATGAACAATTATATGCTAACAAATTCAAAAATCTAAAAATGAATAAATTTCTAGAAGTACATAACTTTCCAAGACTGAACCAGGAAGAAATGCAAAATCTAAACAGACAAATTACTAGCAATGAAATTGAAGCAGTATTTGTTAACCCATGTCACCACAATAAAAATTAATAATAATAATAATAATAATAATAATAATAATAATAATAAAGAAATTGAAGCAGTAATCAAAACACTCTCAACACATGAAAGTCCAGGACCAGATGGCTTCACAGGTGAATTCTACCAAACATTCAAAGAAGAATGAATACCTATTCTTCTTAAACAATTTCAAAAACTGAAGAGAAAGGAATGCTTTCAAACTAATTTTATGAAGCTAGCATTATTCTGATACCCAAATCAGACAAAGACATTACAAAAAAAAGAAAATTACAGGCCAATATCTGTGATGAATATAGATGTAAAAATTCTTAACGAAATATAAGCAAACTGAATTCAACAATATATTAACCCATTTCTCATTTAGAAAAAAATGTGCAGCTCACTGTCAGTGTTAATTTAATTTTAGATAAATATGCTCTTTGAGGCAGAAGCAAATCTGACTGGTTTTCAGTGTGAAAATAAAACATAAAAACTGTCTAGGAATGATTTCTAAACAGAACGTGTCTCTAATCCTAATGTAACAAAAATGTATACATAAATTGGATTCATCAAATGAATTTTTGGCTAACAACTGTTCAAGAACAATGTTAACATCACACATAGAAATGATACATTTCTTAGTATTTAACATTTTTGGCAATTACCACTACTAATAACAGAATGCTATAAATAGAATGATGTCATTTGTTTCCAAAGACTATCGATATACTAGAGCAATGTGAAAATAATAATAAAAGTGAGATATTTTGTGGCAAACTTTAGGGATAAGGTTAGGACTGTAATCTGTGTGGTATCTCGAGGTAAATGCTGCACCTTCAAGCACCGCCAGTGATTATGCTCAGGGCAAACGAGAAATGAGTTAAAAGAAATATACACCATGACCAAGTGGGATTCCTTTTAGGGATGCAAGGATGGTTCAACACATATAAATTGATCAATGCGATACATCATATTAACAAAATAAATAATAAAAACCATATGATCATCTCAATAGATGCAGAAAGAGCATTTGACAAAACTCAACATCCTTTTATGATAAAAACTCTCAACAAAGTGGGTATAGAGGGAACATACCTCAGTATAATAAGGGCCATATATGACAAACCCACAGCTAACTTAATACTCAATGGTGAAAAGCTGAATGCCTTTCTTCTAATACCAGGAACAAGACAAGGATGTCCTCTTTCATCACTTTTATTCAACATAATATTAGATGTCCTAGTTATAGCAATCAGACAACAAAAAGAAATAAAAGGCATTTGCATTGGAAAAGAAGAAGTAAAACTGTTATTATTTGCTGGTGGCATGATTATATAGAGAGAGAACTCTAAAGATCCCACCAAAAAAATTAGAACTAATAAATGACTTCAGTAAAGTTGCAGGATACCGAATCAAAATAAAAATCTGTTGTGTTTCTATACACCAATAATGAACAATTAGAAAAAGAAATTAAGGAAATGATCCCATTTACAATTGCATCAAAAAGTATAAAATACATAATAATACATTTATCCAAAAAGCTGAAAGACCTGTACTCTGAAGACTGCGATAACGAAGAAATTGAACACAATATAAATAAACAGAATATAACTTGCTCATGGATTCGAAGGATTAATATTGCTAAAATGTCCTTATTATCTAAAGTAATATATAGAGTCAATGCAATCTTTATCAAATGCCAAAGGCAGTCTTCTCAAAATTAGAACTATGAACCCTAAAATTTATATGAAACCACAGAAGACCTAGAATAACCAAAGAAATCTTGAGAAAGAACAAGATGATATTATGCTGCTCAACAGCAAACTATATTACAAAGCTGCAATAATCAAAACAGTACTGGCATTAAAACAGATAGATCAATGAAATAGAATAGAGAGTTGAAAAATAAATCCCCACTTTCATAGTCAATTAATCTATGACAAAGGAGGCAAGGATATACAATGAGATAAAGACAATTTCTTCAATAAATGATGTTTTTTTAACAGATACATGCAAAAAATGAAACTCTTTTACACCATATATGAAAGTAAACTCAAAATAAATTAAAGACTTAAATGTAAGACCCTAAATCATAAAACTCTTAGAAGAAAACATCGGCAGTAAACTCTTTGACATCAATCTTAGCAATATTTTTTTGAATAGATCTTCTCAAGCAAGAGAAACAAACAAAAAAATAATAAATAAATGGACTGCATCAAAATTAAAAGTGCTTGCACAACGAATGAATCTATCAACAAAATGAAAAGACAACCTACTGAATGGGAGGAGATATTAGTAAACAATACATCTGATAAGGGCTTAATAACTAAAATACATAAAGAACTCATACAACTTAATAACAACAATATAAAAGTGGGCAGAAGACCCAAATAAACATTTTTCCAAAAATGATATACGGATGGCCAAGAGACATATAAAAAGATGCTCAACATCACTAACCATCAGAGAAATGCAAATCAAACCACAATGAGATATCACCTCACACTTGTCAGAATGGCTGTCATCAATAAATCAATAAATAACAAGTGTTGGTGGGGATGTGGAGAAAAGTGAACCCACTATTGGTGGGATTGTAAATTAGTGCAGCCACTATGGAAATCAGTACGAATATTCCTCAAAAAATAAAAAATAGAACTGCCATATGACCCACTAATCCCACTCTTATTTATCTGAAGAAAACAATACTAATTCAAAAAGATATATATAGCTCTATGATCATTGCAGCATTATTTACAATAGCCAATATATGGAAGCAACCTAAGTGTCCATCAATAGATGAATGGATAAAGAAGACATGATATATAGCTCACATATGTATCATTATATATATATATATATGTATCATTATATATATATGTATCATTATATATATATGTATATATATATATATATATATAATGGAGTATTATTCATCAATAAAAAAATGAAATCTTGCCATTTGCAACAACATAAATGGACATGGAAGGAATTATGCTTAGTGAAATAAGTCAGACAAAGACAAATACTGTATCTCTTATATGTGGAATCTAAAAAAACAAAATAACTGAATAAACAAAACAAAACAGAAACAGGCTCATAGATATAGAGAACAAGCTGATGACTGCCAAAGGGGAGGGAGTGGTGGGATAAAATTTTTTTTAAATTTTATAACATTAAAACATCAAGGATAAATAAATATAACAAAATCTGAAAAAAAATATATAGGACTAATTTTTATGACCTTGGATTTCGCAGTGGTTCTTAAGTATGAAAAAGCACAGTATCAAAAGCACGGTAAGAAAAGAAAAAATACATATGTTGAACTTCATCATAATTAGCAAACTGTGAATCAAAGAACATTATCAAGAGAATAAAAAGGCAACCCGCAGAATGGGAGAAAATATTTGTAAATCATATATCTGATGAGATTAATATTCAGAATATATAAAGAATTCCTACAACTCAATAACAACAAAATAGAAACAACCCAATTCAAAAATGGGCAAAAGGCCTGAATAGACATTTCTTCAAAGGAAATATATACAAGATTTAAAAAGCACATGGAAAGATGCTCAACATCGTTAAAAAGCACCCAACTTTGTTAGTCATCAGGGAAATATAAATTAAAACTATAGTTCACATCCACACACCATTATACATTCATCAGAATGGCTAAAATTAAAATGACCAACAGCATTAAAGATTTGTGAGGTTGTGGAGCAACTGGAACTCTCATGCATTGTTGGTGGAAACTTGAAATGGGACAACAATGTAGGAAAAGATCTGGGAATTTCTTATAAAACTAATCACATAACTACTCTATGGCAGAGTTCCAATCTTTGACATGTACTGAGAGAAATGAAAAGATATTTTCACAAAAAGACTTGCACAATAATGTTCAAAGCCACTTTATTCATAACAGCCCCCCAATTGGAAATAGTCCTAGTAGCTCTCAATATGAGAATGGTCAAACTATGGTGAATTCATTCATTGGTATACTCCTCCTCAGTAAAAAAGTACAAATTATCATTACCCAAAACAAAAGACGTTAATCTCAAAAACATTTTCCTGAGTGAAGGAAGCCTTATGCAAAGGAGGCATAGTATATGATTCCATTTGTATGAACTTTTAGAAGAGGCAAAACAAATCTATGTTGGAAAAAATCAGAACAGTGGATGCCTCTGGGAAATTGTAGATGGAGACTGAAAGAATAGGAAAGAGCATAAGGATACTTTCTAGGTTATGGTAACGTTTTAGATCTTTATATATTTTGGTTACACATGTGTATGGTTTTGTCAAAATACAGAGTATGCAACCTATTATTTGTACATTTCATTGTACATAGTATTTTCCCATTTTTATTGTGATAAAATGTACATAATACAAAATTTGCCATTTTAACCATTTTTAGTGTACAATTAGTGTCATTACATTCACAGTGTTGTGCAGCTATGACCACTCTCTCTAGACACCAAATTTTTCATCACCCCAACCAGATATAACAGAAATTCTATACTCATAAGCAATAACTCTCCACTTACTTCTACCCTACTCCCTGGTAACCTCTAACCTACTCTCTGGTAACCTCTAAACCACTCTCTATCTCTATTAATTTGCTTATTGTAGATGTCAGGAGCTCATCTCAGCTAGGAGAGAGAGAGCTGAGCTGTCAGGTATTGGAGCAGATGACTAAAGCAACGAGCCCAAAATGAAAGTGTTGATATTTATGCACTTACTATTATGATATAAGCAGGAATCTAATACTGGAGAAGACACTGATGCTCCTTGTTCCATTTTTCCTGCTGAAATGGTGTACTTGTTGAACGTCAGGTGGATCATCACAGGCCTAGGGCGTTGTCTTACTATTGAGGGAACCCTGAGAAAAGACAGTTTTACGAATCCTGATCAGGGGGAAAGGGAAGGAGAAGGCTCAGAGTGTTAAAGCACTGGGTACTAAATCAAAGTGAGGATATTGCTTTCTAGGCACTCCCCAAAGGAGGCGTCAAAGAGGCACCTGGAGAAGATCCTTGCCCAAGGTCTCAAGTAAAGAGACCTAGGAATGAAGCCACCAGGACTGGGAATGAAAATAGGTGAGGAGCATGGCTGGCTAGGGGGCCTGAGTCCCTGACTGCAACTCCCCTCAGAGACCTTAGTGCACTATCTGAGCCCCAAGCCTAAATTGGGGAGGGCAGCTCCCGCCCTCCCCAAAACCTCATCCTCCTTCCAATCATCCACCAGTACACCCTACCCAAGCCCCCAGGACTGCCCAGAAAAGCCTTTGTAATTAGTGAGGCCTGAAATGTCACACAAAAGTTTTTAATCAGGAGCAGGACTCCTCATTAGATACTTAAAATAAGTAGAATCTTACAATATCTGTCCATTTGTGTCTGGCTTGTTTCACTTAGCATAATGTTTTCATGGTTCATCCATCTTGTAGCATGTGTCAAAACTTTGTTCTTTTTTTTTTGTGGCTGAGTATTATTTCATTGTGTGTATACACATTTGATTATCCATTCATTGATTGATGGACATCTGGGTTGTTTCCATTTATTAGCTATTGTGAATAATGCCACTATGCACACCTGTGTAAAATTATTTACTTGAATTGCTGTTTTTAATTCTTTTGGGTACATACAAAGGAGTGGAAATACTGGGTCATATGCAAATTCTATGGTCAACTTTTTGATGAACTACCAAACTGTTTTCTACAGCAGCTGAACCATTTTACATTCCCACAAGCAATGCATGAGGGTTTCAATTTTTTCCCATCATTGCCAACATGTTATTTTCCTTTTAAAAATCATCATTATATCCGTTTTAATGGGTGTGAAGTAGTATCTCATTGTGGTTTTAATCTGCATTTTCTGAATGACTAATGACATTGAGTATTTTTTTAACCGCCCCCGCACACACACACACACACACACACACACACACACACCACCCCTGACCTAGGGATGTTGCCATCTCCCATTAAGAACTGGATCTCTGAAGGCGGGGTGTCTCCTCCCAGGAGTGCACGCACACCCGGGACCTTGTGCACCTAGAGTATGGACTGTGGCTCCACTGGGGCTTGAACTCATAACCTTCTGGGTGTCAAGCAGACATGCTAATCACTAGTCTATGGAAACCACCCCTTGGTGTTGAGTATTTTTTCACGTGCTTATTGGTCTTTTGCATGTCTCTGGTGAAATGTCTATTCAAGTCCTATGCACATTTTTAAATTGGGTCGTCTTTTGGTTGTTGAGTTATAGGAGTTCTTTATATATTCTGAATATTAAATCCTTAGACATATGATTTTCAAATATTTGCTTTCACTCTGTGTGTTGTCTTTTCACTTTATAGTGTTCTTTGATGGACAAAATTTTTTAATTTTGAAGTCTAATTTATTCATCTTTAAATTTTGTTACCTTTGCTTTTGGTGTCTTTTAAAATATTTTCAATTACAGCTGACTCTTTATATTAGTTTTTATTAGCTTATGTTAATTTCAGGTGTAAAGCATAGTGGTTAGACATTTATATCATTTATGAAGTGATCCCCTGATTACTCTAGTACTCACCTGGCACTGAAGAGGAATTTGCACTCAAAAAGTTAATTCCCTCTTTGTTCTGCTTCTGTAGATGTGCTTACTGCATAGGCCAGAGGGCAGAGTGATCTGGAGATCAATTGAAGACCCACCCTCCCCTATGATTGTACTGTCTTGATAATGGATGTATTACCTAAATTCCTAAATTACGTGCTCTGTAACTGCCTGTAGCCCATACGAACTGTAACAGTGCAGATATAAAAGCAAAATTGCCCCTGAGCTAGGGGCCCAGATCTTAAGAGCGCTAGCTTTTCTGGGACCACCAGTGTAATAAACCTGAGTCTTCCAACTCTCCAAGTGGTGCTTGGTTTCTCGCAGGTCTTGTTTTGCAACATTTCTGCAACAGCACTATACATAGTTATTATAATATTAATGACTATATTCCCTAGGCTGTTTATTTCTGTGATTATTTTCTAACTACCAATTTGTACTTCTTAACCCCTTCACTTTTTTCACCCAGCTCCCCAACTTCCTTTCATCTAGCAACCACCATTTTGTTCTCTGTATCTATGAGTCTGTTTTTGTTTTGTTTGTTTGTACAATGTAAGTAAGAGCAACTAATTATCTATTATATTTCAATACAGGGAGAGGGATAAGTTGGATCTATTTAATTGATCTTTTCCCTTTTCATTCTCCTTCGGATTAGAATTACCTCCCTGGAGTTTGTATTTTAAAGAGATGATCTAGCTAAGAGTAAATATAAAAGTAAACATTTATATCTCAAATGCTCAGAGAAAGAATGCAAGCTCCTTCAAGAGGGCTTTGGTTTTCTATGCCAATATTTATAAGCCTTTTGAAATGGTTGGGAGAAGTATGATGATTGGTAAAGAGGGTTGGTGGAGTTTTAATTGTTTCTGGAGCCACACCTCTGGCCTTGTAAAGACTAGATTTGTAAAACAAGGACAGCTGTATTTGATTACCCAGAGAAGTAGGTTGGCACTTAAATGATGTCTGTCAAAAGACTGACATATCCACTCACCTATGTTGGAATGTTTTTCTTTCCCTTTGGGTACATTTGACTTAGGGCGAAAAGCTTAAAGAGAATTCCTGAGTGTCAGATTCCAATTTGGCCAAATTTTATCATAAAGTTATTAAATCTTTTCAAATATCTTGTAAGTTTTCAGCTGAGACAAACAGTAAACATTTCTGGTAGTATTAAACAACTCCATAGACACAAGAGACTTCCTCAAACAGGGTACAAAAAAATATTACCCTCACAAGATCTAGAGTCACTCCAAAGGCAGTCAAAAGAAAAAACCAACAACCTGCAAAATCCCAGGCAGGCAGAAAACAAAGCCAAGTTAAAGTGAGACAAGAAAGAAGGTACTAGCTACCCTTGGGAGAGAAAAGATTATTAAGCAGTTGGTCTGGATTTGGAAAGAAAGGGACAATGTGAAATTGTATTTCCCTCTCTCAACTGGGCTCAGGAAATAATTCATTTACAAAAATGTTTGAGAATCTTTCCTGGGTTTAAAAACCTTTAACTATGGCTCTTAGTTTGGCCTTTGACCAAGGAGTGAAAGATTTTTTTTTTTTAACTTAAAAAAAATTTTTTAATTCTTTAATGTCACCACTTATTTAAAGGAGTGAAAGATTAATGAAGAGGATCATGTATAGCCTTGGGTGGTCTTATTTTAAAAGTAACTGTTTAATAGTCTCTTCAGTGGTAATGCAATTCAGAGGATTACTAGAATGAGTACTTAAAGGTTAAAGGGGGGAGCAATAGGAGTTACATCGATTTTATAGTCTTCTGTTTTAAGTACCTCTTATTCTTTGATTTTTATTAGCCTTTTGTAACAAGTCTTTTAGTGAACTTATTTTGAAATCCTGAAGTGTTTGTGAAGCTTGTTTAGTAATTAAATCAGGCATCAGATTCTGTTTGTTTAACTTGGGATCATTTGCTTTCAAGGACACTTATTAAATAAATGATCTTGTCTAATTGGAAGATTCTCCATAATAGCCATTGTAATTCTAGGTTGTTTTCAGTAAAATCTTGTCATTTTGATAGATATTTGCAGCTTCCAGGACTATAGTTAAAATAAGCAGGTGTGCCAGAAAGTAGCACATATAAGTTTTAAGGTTATAAAGATTCTATTTCTATTAGCAAAGCCTTTGGATTTCTCAGAGCTAAACTAATACCTAAGAGGCTTCTCGAGGTACCAACTTATCCTATCATGGGAATCTTCTTGAGATGACAAGTGCTTGAACAGCCTTTAAATGCTCAACCCGTACCCACCAATGTTTCTGGCTTTTTTAACTTCCAAGATTTCCATTAGCAACTAGCCTTTATTTAAAATAAAATTTTATTCACCTGATGCCTCCCACTGGACCCAGTCAAGTTCAAATCAGACCTAGTCCAATTCTGGACCCAGTCCAATATTTAAGTTGGACCCAGTCCAATCCCAGTTGGTAACCACCACTGATTCCCAGTGTGGAATTTGGGGTACCAACAGAATCCAAAGAATGGGGACTGTGACATTCCAAACATATGGAGAATTGCAGTCTGTAAAGCCAACTGGATCAAGAACTCAACGAAAAGTGAAGCTCAGAAATGAGAGGAACTTATCGATGGCCCTTGGTAATGGCGAGAAAGGCAATAAACTCAAAAAGGGGGTCGCAGGTACCATGCCTGTGTTTCTTGTTGTCCCCAAATGCTGTCGGAGGTCCACTTCGTATCCTACTACTGCCACCAAATCTGTTAAAGAACAAAATCTCAACCAAGTAAATTTAAAGATCTTATTGGCTTTATTGAACAATTCACGAATCAGGCAGCAGTCCATCTACTAAATAGAAAGATGCTCCAAGGAATTGTATAAAATTGAAGGTTTTCATAGGCAGAAAGAGGGCGGGACAAGGTAGTTAAAAGAGTGAATTATTTCAAACAAGGCGACCTTCCCTTATGGGAAGACATGGCGTCTTATTAAGCAGATTACTTCCAGACCGATTGGATTAAAATCCCACTCCTAGGAGAGCTGAAACCCCAGTCCAGTTAGTTATTAAGTCCTGGTGGGGCTTCACACAAATGACTCCATTTTGGGCCTGTTGTTTCTTTTTAACATATCCCTAAGACTTCATACATCAATATTTAAATTACTAGGGGTAGATTAAGTATGCATAAACATAAATTAAGGTAAGATGCTTTATTCTTGTACTCCCACAGTATCCTGCACATAATGAATACTACATAAGAATTTGTTGAATGAATACAAAGGAAATAGGAGGTAAGAAAATGAGGTGCATTTCTCCACAAAATACACTGGGATCCAGAAGAATGCCTTATCAGTACTCTTTTGAGCACTTACAACATACTAAGCCCAGGCCTGCAGTCCTGGACTCCAAGTAGTCAAACCTGCAGGCTACTAGGCTCTCGTTGTATGATTTCCAACACCCTCTGGGTTGGGAATGGTAGGAGCCATCACTTTTCGTTTTGTCTTATAGATCAATCACAAATCCTACAGTGGCATGGCTGATGGGGCAGTAGGGGTACAAATAGGGTTTTATAGATCCTTAAACAGAATGTTTGAGAATCAGGTGTTTTAAAAAACCCAATATATCTTCTTGATGGCTGAAAGTCTCTAAGTTGTAAAATGGCAGATGCTGCAGCTTTTTTGAGCTCTGACAATTCAATCTCTTCCTGGGAGAAACCTTGAGATTAAAGCTCGTTTGTCTCAGAGGCAGATTCTCCCTGCCTCAAAGAGAAATGTGACCGCTTCATGAATATAAACATACTCAGAAATCCATGGCCTCTTTTTTGAATAAATCTGTGCTAAAACAACAACAACAACAACAAAACACATACATTGAACTGAACAGCTCTCTTTTTCGTTAGCCTTCCTTAAATATCCTCTATTAACAGTGAATGGGAAATGAAATTGTTATACGAAGCTGTTTCCTTAAAGAAATTGAATGGAAGAAATTTTTCCACTAAGCCAGAATTATTTATATACATTTCTAAAAAGAGGCGCTTAAAAGGCAGGGTAGCTGGCCAAGACGGGAAGACAGGGACATACAGGTTAAGTCACCCCTCTCAGTAGTATCAATAAAGACGCCCGCTGGTAAACAGGGAAGAAAATGGAAGCTGGAAGTGCCAGCTCAAGATGTCTCCTCAGAGCGCTAGTCCTGGCGCCACCTGCTGGAAGAGCTTGGTACATACCCTTCTGTAAATAGGGCTTTTCTCACGTGGAAGGCGGAAACCTCAAGTAGGCAGGCATTTGTCCGGGCTACCGGTTCAAAAAGGTCCTCATGGTTAGACTTGATTTTATTGCCATGTGAGGCCACAGTGTCACAGAGAGACATTGACAGGAGAGAAAAAAAATGTCCCTCCTTATACTACCTATACTCTTGTCCTGGCACCACCTCTGGAGCAACTGTCAGTAAGTAGGCTTTCCCATAAATTCTGGATTGTCTTGTAAACAACACAAATACATTGTGTTGTATTTACGTGTTAAAAATCATTGATTTGTTACATGAAAGCTTTAAAAACATTCCGTAATTATTGTAATTCCATTTGGGGAATTTTTTCAATTTATTAAATACACTGAGAGCCTCAGAAAGTGGATGGTATTAAGATGTAGCAACCATTAAATCGACATATACTGATTCAAACGAAGAAAACCTAACAGTTCCCAGTGAACATAAAATGGAATTGGTTTCTTAGGAGGTCCGCATTTTTGCACATATCTGAGGCAAGGGGTGTGTGTGTGTGTGTGTGCGCACGCGCGCGCGTTGTGGGGTACTTTCGTGTCCACAAGATCCGAAGTCAAGAGAACTTCCTCCGTGGACTAGAATGGTAGACAACCACATTCTGCTGGAGAGGGGCACTCAGTAAGCCTGCTCACTGGAAAAGCCTAGGCTGTAACTGTTTCCAAGAGCGAGCTACAGAGAGCCAGACTACTCAGGTTCAAATCCCGGTGTCTATAAATTGATTTTTTTTTTTTTCCCATTTGACATCAGCTCAGTATTTGACAAACCAACGTCTTCAACAGAAGAAGAAATATTGGAGAAAATAAGAATATATGAAGGACCAATTTCAAGGTTAATGTGTGTTTTCTGTGACTCATATAGTGTTGTCCTGTAGAACTTTCTAGTGGTGGAAATGTTCTACATCTATACTGAAAATTTGAAATGTGGCTGGTGTGGCTGAAGAACTGAACTTTTCATTTAATTTTAATTAATTAAATTAATAGCCACATGGAACTAGTGACTACCGTATTGGACAGCACAGTTCTAGCCTCAAATGCCACCAATTTTCTGTGGAAAAATCAACTTTATTAAAATGTTTATTCTATCTGATGCTGTTAACCTTTATGGATACTTCTCTCGAAAATAACATCTGATTAAGGATTTAAGAAATATAGTTTAGATACTGTTAGAAAAAGCAACAGGACCCTAAAGAAAATTTTTATTAAAAATTATATGAATTCTTAATCCGAAGAAAGAAGTATAGGCTTTCTTATTTCTGAGAGTCACAATTTCTGTGCAGCAGCCACTAGCACTTGCTTTTCTCTTAAGTTTCAGTGTGTAACTCCCTCTCCTGTCAGGAAGCTGAACATTTTCCAGGAACCACAAATAACAGAACATGTCTGTATCTCAGCTTTGTACTCTGGTTTTACACTGGTAGTGTACTACAATTGCACTGACTTTCTTCTGTTATCACTCCCAGTTGTACTTTTGACCATTTAGTAGCTTCCACATAACATTTATACCCACCAATATGTCTCTGAGAAGAAGAGATGATATGTGCAAATACAGGTTCTGCAAACCACTGACTCAATTCCAAGTGCTTCCGGAAGGTGGCAGTCTTTCCCTGCAGTTCAGCAACATCAGGCATCTCAGTAAAACTAGTTTAGTAGAGGAGGCGTTGAGGAGTCCTTTGTATCATCCCCCACCCACAAAACAGTATCATGCAAAGCACACATTAGAAGAAGAGAGATTTTATTTAAAGATCCCTGGGGTGGGAATGGGAGCGTGTTAGAGTCCTGTCACTAATAGAAAAGTTCTCTTTAGAGCTATAGGAAACCTGTGTAGTTACCACTGAAACGTTTTTCTTTTTCTGCCCTCATCAGAGGAATGGTTACGTATTGTAGTATGCTTACAACAATTCCACCACCAACAGCAGTAAAAATAATAGCTTTAATTTACTGAGCACTAACTTACGTGGCACTTTACAAGTGTTATTGCCTTTTGTCTCATGCTTTATGATCTCCACTTTAAGGATGAGAAGGCTGAGGTTTGGAGGTGTTATGAAATTCAACATCTGTGTTTTTAAAAAATTTAAACTTTATTTTAAATGAAATATAAATTCGCAGGAAGTTGCAAAGGTAGTATAGTACAGTGTAGAGCATAGTACAATATCAAAACCATGAATTTAACAATGTGTGTGTACATGAATACACACACACATGTAGTTCCGTGTAGGTTCCTATAACCACCAATGCAACCACAGAGATCTTCCAGCCGCCCCTTTATAGTTATACTCACCCCTCTCCCTATTCTTAATGCTTGGCAACCACTAAACTGTCATTTTAAGAATGTTATATAAATGGAAACAGAAGTATATGACCTTTAGAGATTGGCTTTATAATGCCCCTGAGATTCATTCAAATTATTGCATGAATCTATAGTATGGATGAACCACAGTTTGTTTAACCATGACAGACATTTGGGTTGGTTCCAGGTTTTGTCTATTACAAATAAAGCTTCTGTGAACAATTAGGTTTTGGTCTGTTCAGAATTTTTCATTTCTTTGAGATAAATGCAATTACTGGGTTGTATGTTTTTGTTGTTGTTGTTGCTGTTGTTGTTTTGTTTTTAGAAACTGTCCAACTGTTTCCCAGAGTGGCTATATCATTTTACATTCCTACTAGCAATATATAAGAAATTGACTTTTCTACATCTTCTCCGACATGTGGTATTGTCACCAGTTTTATATTAGCTGTTCTAATAGGTGTGTAGTGATATCTCATCATAGTCTTAGTTTGCATTTCCCTGATAGCTCATAATGTCAAACATGTTTTCATGCGTTTACTCACCATCCGTACGTTTTCTTCAATGAAATACTTCATGTCATTGTTCATTTTTTAATTTAATTGCTCAGGTTTTTTTTAACTGTTATGTTTTGAGAGTTCTTTATATAAACCCTTTTTCAAGTATATGGTTTGCAAATATACAGTCTATAGTTTTTACAGCTCATTAACAGGGCCTGAAAAGTTTTTAATTTCTCTCCAAGTTTTATCTTATTTTATCGTTTTTTTTTTATTAAGGTATAATTAACATAGGCAAAACAAAAGAAGTTTTAGGTGTACAACAAAATAATTCGATATTTGTATATATTGTGAAATGAACACAATAAGTCTAGTTAATATCCATCACCATACGTAGTTCTAAAACTTGTTTCTTGTTATGAGAACTTTTAAGATCTCTCTTAGCAACTTTCAAATATGGAATATAGTATTATTAATTATAGTCACCATGCTGTACATTACATCTCCATGACTTATTTTAAAACTAGGAGTTTGTACTTTTTGACTCCCTTCACTCATTTTGGCCACCCCCAACCGCCACCTCTGGCAACCACCAATCTGTTCACTATATCTATGAGCTTGTTTTGTTTGCTTGTTTAGATTCCACATATAAGTGAGATCATATGATATTTTTCTCCATCTGACTTATTTCATTTAGCATAATGCTCTCTAGTTCCATCCATGTTGTCACAAATGGCAAAATTTCCTTCCTTCTTATGCCTGAATAATTTTCCACTGTATATATATACCACATTTTGTTTGTTCATTCATCCATTGATGGACACTTAGGTTGTTTCCATATGTTGACTATTGTGAAAAATGCTGCAATGAACACTGGGGTGCATTTAACTTTTCAAGTTAGTGTTTTCATTTTTAATTTTAGTTTTAAATTTTAATAAAGTCCACTTTATCAAATTTTTTTTGTAACATACTTTTAGTGTCATGTCTAAGAACTCTTCATCAATCCTTAGTTCCCTAAAATTTCCTCCTATATTATCTTATAAAAGTTTTATGTTTTAGATTTAAATTTCTGATTCATTTTTAATTAATTTGTATAAAAGGTATGAGGTTTAAGTTGAGGTTCTTTTGTTTTGCCTATAGACATCCAATTGCTCCAGAACCATTTCTTTAAAAAATTGTCTTTCCTCCACTGAATTGCTTTTTTGCCTTTCTCAAAAGTTAAGTGAACAAACATAATTGTTAGAGCTATTTCTAGGTCCTCTCTTCTGTCTCATTGATCCATGTGTCCATCCTTCACCAATATTTCACAGTCTTGAGCTATATAATATGTTTAAAATTAGGTATAGTAATTCTTTCCATTTCGTTATGTTTTCAAAATTGCTTTAGCTATTTTAGTTTCCTTGCCTTTCCATATACATTTAAAAATAATCTTTTCTATATCTACAAAAAAATTTTGCTGATACATTTTATAGGAATTGTATTAAAACTGTAATTAAGAGAGAATTGACATCTTTACTATGCTTATTCTTCAAATTTATGAACTTGATATGTCTCTCCATTTAGAGTTTTGATTTCTTTCATCAACGTTTTGTAGTTTTCAGTGTATAAGTCCTGTACGTGTTTTGTTATATTTACACTTAAGTATTTCCATTTTTTGAGTAATTGTAAGTGGTATTATATTTTTAATTTTGGTTTTCACATGTTTGTTTATAGTGTATGGAAAATAATTGATTTTTGTATGTCGATGGTATCCAGGACATTAATGAATTCACTTAGTTCTAGGAGGATTTTGGGGCGGGGTTGTTGTTGATTCTTTGGAGTTTTCTATGTAGACAATCATGTCACCTGCAAGTAAGGAGAGTTTAATTTCTTTCTTTCCAGTCTGTATGCCCTCTATTTCCTTGCCTTGTCTTATTGCACTGGCTAGAACTTCTAGTACTATACTGAATAGTATCAGTGAAAGCAGACATCTTTGCCTTGTCTAATTTAAGGGGGAAAGCTTTTGGTTTTTCACCATTAGGTATGAGGATAATTGTGGGGTTTACGTAGATACTGTTTATAAGGTCGAGAAAGTTCTTTTTTATTTCTGGTTTGTTGAGTGGTGTTGGATTTTGTCAAATTCTATTTCTGTACCAATTGATATGATCATGTGTGGTTTTTTTTCTTCATTACCCTCTTTATATCATGGATTATACTGATTGATTTTCGAATATTGAATCAGCCTTTCATCCCTGGGATAAACTTTATTTAGTTATGGTATAAAATTCTTTTCATATATTGCTGACTTCTAATTGCTGATATTTTGTTAAAAATGTTTACCTCTGTATTTATAAGGATGCTGGTCTATAGGTTTTCTTTATTTCCTTTTTGGCAGTGTCTTTGTCTGATTTTGTTGTCGGGGGAATACTGATTTCATAGATAAGTTAGGAAGAGTTCTCTCTTCTATATTCTAAAAAAGATTGTAAAATTGGTATTAATTCTTCTTTAAGTTTAGTAGAACTCTCTAGTGAAACTATCAGGGCATTTCTTTGGGGGAGGCTTTTAATTGTTCCTTTAACAGCTATAAGCCTATTAAACTTCTGTCATAGTGGGTGAGTTGTGGTGGTTTGTACTATTTGAAGAATTGATACTTTTCATCTAAGTTGCCAAATCTTGTGTATAAATTGTTTGTAGTATGACATTGTTATCCTTCTGATGTCTGTTGGTCTGTAGTGATACACACACTTTCATTACTAATATTAACAATTTATCTTCTTTTTTGTCAGTTTTGCTAGAGGTTATCAATTTTATTTATCTTTTTGTTTAATTTTCTCTATTTTTGTTTTAAATTTTATTGATTTCTGTTATCTTTATGTTTTTCTTCTTTCTGCTTGCTTAGGGTTTATCTTGCTAATATTTTTCTAATTTATTTTTAGCTTATTTGATCTGAGACTCTCTTTTCTAATGTAAACAAAGTGCTATAAATTTCCCTCTTAGCACCACTGTAAGCTGTGTCCCACGAGTTTTAATATATTGTATTTTTGTTTTCATCCAGTTCAGTGTATTTTTAAATTGTTTCCCTTTAGACTAACTCTTTGATTATTTAAAAGTGTTATGTACCCTTCTAGTGGCCTTTCCTACAAATGGCCCGTCTTGACCCATGCTGTGGCCTTTTCTAAAATCTCTCAAAGGTTCAAAAAAAACCCAAGAAGCAGCATCTGGCTTCAGTGTTTCCTGTACCTCTTTCTGAACAGCCTCAAGCCCAGCATTAATGGGGGCCAGCCTTGGTTCACAACTTAACCTTGGTTTGCGGCTTGGCCTCTAGAGGCACCTCCAAACCCAACATGGGTAGCGGCCATCTGTAGATTGCTTGGTGGCTCATGCCATTTGAAGCTGGCCTATGGCAGGCTCCCTCCTAGGAGGCCCCAGGGCCTACACACCTGGTGGCCGGCTTCTAACCGAGCTGAAGCACCACCTGGGGCCACATCTGAGGACAATAAACCCAAAGGGCAGACTAGGCAGGCACCAAAGCCCTGTTTAAGTGAATCCTGCTCTGTAGGGTCAGCCCCTGCACAACAGCTCCTGTGGTGACCAGCCAATCTTCATAACCAATCAGCCCAAGGGTCAATCCTTCCTGTTGATATGCAAACAACAACCAAGGCTCAAGTACAACAAGAGGGCACACACAACCTACACAAAGGACACACCTGGAGCACCCATCTCAGGTATGCCATGGGTCCCTACTGGATGCTTACTACATAAGATCACTCTACTAAGACAGGGATACATAGCAACCCTGCCTAATACAAAGAAACAAACACAGGGAGAAATTCAAAATGGGGAGACAAAGAAACATGTCCCGAATGAAAGAACAGAACAAAGCTCCAGAAAAAAAAAAACACAACAAAATGGAGGCAAGCAATCTATCAGATGCAGAGTTCAAAACACTGGTTATAAGGTGTTTTGAACTCTGCATCTGATAGATTGCTTGCCTCCACTGCTCAATGAACTTAGGGGAAAAGTAGATGAACATAGTGAGAACTTTAATAAAGAGATAGAAAACATAAAAATGGATTAGAAAACATTAAAAAAGACCAGTTGGAAGTGAAGAATACAATAACAAATGAAGAATACCTTAGGAGGAATCAATAGTAGATTAGATGAAGTGGGGGATTGAATCAGCAATTTAGAAGACAAGGTAGCAGAAAACACCCAGTCAGAACAACAACAAGAGGATAGAATCCAAAAAAATGATAGTTTAAGGAGACTTTGAGACGATATCAAGCGTGCCAACATTCACATCATAGGAGTACCAGGAGGAGAGAGAGGAAGGAATTGAAAAACCTACTTGAAGAAATAATGACAGAAAACTTCCCTAACCTGGTGAAGGAAATAGACACACAAGCTCAGGAAGCACAGAGTCTCAAATAAGATGAATCCAAAGAGGCCTATATAAAGGCACATCATAATTCAAATGCCAAGGTTAAAGACAGAGAATCTTAAAAACAGCAAGAGAAAAGCAAGTAGTTCACTACAAGGGAGCTCCTATAAGACTGTCAGTTGATTTCTCAACAGAAACTTTGCAGGCCAAAAGGGATTGGCATGAAATATTCAAAGTAATGAAAAAGTGAGGACCTAAAAACGAGATTACTCTACCCAACAAAGTTATAATTTAGATTCGAAGGACAGGAAAAAAGCTTCCAAGAGAAGAAAAAACTAAAGGAGTTCATCGACACCAAGCCAGTATTCAAGAAGTGTTAGAGGGACTTCTAGAAGAAGAAGGAGAAAGAGAAGGAGAAGAAAGAGAAGAAAGAAAAAAGATTTTAAAATGAATAATAAAATGGCAATAAATACTTATCTATCAACAATTACCTTCGATGTAAATGGATTAAATGCTCCAATCAAAAGACAACAGGTAACTGAATGAATAAGAAAACAAGACCCTTACATATGCTGCCTATAAGAGACTCACTTCAGATCGAAAGACACACTCACACCGAAAGTAAAGGGATGGAAAAAATATTTTATTAAAATGGAAACAATAAAAAAAAAAAGCAGGGATAGCAGTACTTATACTAGACAAAACCGACTTTAAAATAAAACTTATAAGAGACAAAGGACCCAGTAATCCCACTCTGGGTATTTATCTGAAGAAACTCAAAACACTACTTCAAAGGGACATGTGAATCTATATGTTCATTGCAGCATTATTTACAATAGTCAGGATATGAAGGCAACCTGGATGTCCTTCAGTGGATGACTGGATAAAAAAGAGGTGGTACCTATAGACAATAGAATATTTATCAGCCATAAAAAATTAATCAAAACTTGCCATCTGCAATAACATGTATAGACCTATAGGGTATCATGCTGAGTAGGTCAGACAGAAAAAAACAAATGCCATATGACTTCACTTACATATGAACTCTAAAGAACAAAACAAATAGAACAGAAACAAACTCATAGATACAGAGCACATTTTATTGGTTGCCAGATGGGAAGGAGTCAGGTGGGTAGGTGAAAAAGGGAAGGGATTAAGAAATACTAATGTACTAATTCATAGTTACAAAATAGTCATGGGGATGTAAAGTATAGCATAAAGAGTATGGTCAATAATATTGTAATAATACTATGTGTAATGTCAGATGAGTACTAGATTTATCAGGGTGATCATTTCATAAGTTATGTAAATATCTAATCACTGTGTTGTACACCTGAAACTAATATATTGTCTATCAACTGTAACTGAAAAATGAAAAATGTATTTAAAACATATTAAAATAGAAAAAAGTGTTTTCTAGTTCAACTATTTGGAAAATTTTCTGTTATCATTCCATTATTGATATCTAGTTTGATTCCATTTTCGTTGGTATACACTCTGTATAATTTAAATTCTTTTAAATTTGTTAAATTCTTTTAAGTTAGTTTTATGGCTCAGGATATGGTCTATTTTGGTGTATGTTCTGTGGGTGCTTAAAAAGAATGGCTTTTCTGTTGTTCAGGGTGTTCTACAAATGTAAATTAGATCCTGTTTTTTGATGGTATTGTTGAGTTCTTCCATCTTTGCTGACTTTTTAGTTCTTCTATCATGTATTGAGAGAGGAGTGTTTCTTCTTTCAGTTGTTAGTTTTTACTGTGCACATTTTGCATCTCTGTTGTTGGTGCATACAGATTTTGGATTGCTATTTCTTCTTGGTAGATTGAGTCTTCCAACATTATGTAATGTACCTCTTGGGTCTTTGCTCTGAAGTCTACTTTATCAGATATGAATATAGCGACTCCTGCTTCTTCTGATTATTGTTCACATGGTTTATCTTTTTCCATACTTTTATTTTCAACCTACCTTTACAAGCAGTTTCTTGTAGATAACACAGAGTTGGGTTACATTATTTTTATTCACTCTGAAAATCTTTTTATTTAGATCTCTTTCGTTTAATGTAATTATTGATATGCTAAAATTTAAGTCTATCATTTTAGTTTAGTTTTGTTTTGTTTTTTGTATGTTTTCTTATTCTTGTCTTCCTGTGGGTTATTTGAACATTTTTTGAATTACATTTTATCAATAGTATTTTTGAGAATATCTCTTTGTACAGCTTTTAGTGTGGTTGCTCTAGGGACTTCACTGTACATACATAGTTTATCACAGCTTACTGGTGTCTACATTTTACTAATTTTACTAGTTTGAATGAAGTGTAGAAAACTCACCTCCCTTTTTGTCTCTTTTATCTTCTCCCATTTATGTGTTTTAAATATTTCCTTTATGTACATTAAGAACCTTATTCGAAAGTGTTATAATTTTTGCTTCAACAATTCAACATTATTTAGAAAATTTAAGAGAAATAAAGTCTATTTAATTTACCTATAGTTTTACTCTTACAGTGTTCTTTCTTTCTGTATCTTAAAATGTGAGGTTCTAAATTCCTTATTTTATCATTTCCTTTCTATTTAAAAGCATTTCCTTTAGCCATTTTTGTAGAGTATAGGTCTATTGGCAACAAATTCCCTCAGTTTTCATTAATATAAGAACAAAACAAATTTATTTATTTCCCTTTCATTCCTGAAAGATATTTTTGCTGGATATATCTGGATTGACAGTCTTTTTTTTCAGCACTAGAAAAATGTTGTGCACCTTTCTTCTGGCCTTCTAGGTTTTTGATGAGGAATCTGCTGTCATTAGAATTATTTTTCTCCCATAAGAAATGCATTGTTTCTCTCTGGATGCTTTCAAGGTTTTTTCTTTGTCTTTAGTTTTCATAAGTTTAATTATGATGCGTCTTAGAATGGATTTCTTTGGGTTTACCTGTTTTGAATTTGTTCAGCTTCTTAAATCTGTTAGGATTATGTCTATTGCCAAATTTTTTCTGCCATTATTTCTTTCCACATTTTTTCAGCCCCACTCTCTTTCTCCTCTTTCTGGTATTCTAAAGACACAAATGTTAGATCTTTTGTTACAGTCCCATGTGTCTCTGAGTGTCTACTCATTTTATTCAATCTATTTTATCTCTGTTGTTCACCTCATGTAATTTCTATTGTTCTATACTCAAGATCACTGACACTTAACTCTGTCTGCTTCATTCCACTGTTGAGTCTCTCATTAAGTCTATTTCAGCTATTGTATTTTTTAGTTTTAAAATTGACATTTGGTTTTTCTTTGTCCTTCAATTTCTTTGATGAGACTTTCTATTTTTTCATTGGTTTCAAACATGTTTGTAATTTATCAAAACATTTTTATGATGACTGTCTTTAAAATCATTGTCAGTTCATTCTAACATCTGTGTTATCTTTGTGTCACCATTTGACTGTTTTCTCATTCAAGCTTAGATCTTCCTGTTTCTTGATAGGATGAATGCTTTTTAAAACAGCTTTATTGAGCTATAATTCACATGTCATACCATTCACCCCATTGAAAGTTTATAATTCAATGGTGTTTAGTATATTCACAGATATGTGCAACCATCACTTATTAGAATTAGTCAATTTTAGAACACTTTCATTATCTCAAAAAGAAGCCCATACCCTTTAGCTATTACTGCCTCATTTTCCCCTCCCCATCCTTACTCTAAGCAACCACTAACCCACTTTCTGTCTCTATAGGTTTGTCTATTCTGGATATTTCACATCAACTGAATTATATAATATGTGGCCTTTTGTATCTGGCTTCTTTCACTTAGCATAGTTTTCAAGGTTCATTTATATCCTATATCAGAACTTCATTGTCTTATGGCTGAATAATATTCATTATATGGGTACACCACATTTTGTTTATCCATTCCTCTGTTAGGGACACTTGGGTTGTTTCCACCTTTTGGCTATTGTGAATAATGTTGGCATGAATATTTTGGCTTTCTTTAAATTAAATTTTTTTTCAGTTACAGTTGATTTACAATATTATATTAGTTTCAGGTGTTCAATATAGTGATTAGACATTTACATAACTTGGGAAGTGATCACCCCAATGTCTAGTTCCCAACACCATACATACTTAATACAATATTATTGACTATATAACCTATGCTGTACTTTGCAACATTGTGACTATTTTTATAACTGGCAATTTGTACTTCTTAATCCCTTCATCTTTTTCACCCATCCCCCAAAAACCCTGGTCTGATGACTATCAATTTGTTTTGCATATAATAAGTGCTTTTTGGTGGAAACCTGGATTTTGGGGCATCATAAAACTCTGGATTTTATTCAAATCTTGTGTTTTAACTACACAAAGCTTCCTCTCACACCATTTTTTATGGGAATGGAGGTTTCTCTTTATTATTGCTTGGTGGGGTGGAAGTCCAAGTTTTCCATTTGGCTTTCATTGAATTTGGAGTCCTCGTTACTGTTAGGTTCAAGTGGGAGTTCAGGCTCCCTAGTAGGCTTCCACTAAAACCACCCTGGCTGGGAGCGGGGTGGAGTGCCTAGATATTGCTTCTTACATGGTTTCCATTGACATGTAGGATGGGAGGTGGCCTTGTTACCACTGAGAGATGGTGAACGTTCTGAATCTCCACCTGGATCTCTCTAATACCACCCCAGAGAGGAGAAGGATGGAGTACTTCCTTACCATTAAGTGGGGGTGGAAAGTCCAAGTTATCCTCACAGTTTCCACTAATACCATGTTGGGCAACAGCCTCCTTATGGGGAATGAAATTCCCAGCTCTCCACTCAGCCTTCTCTGATGCCATACTGATGCAGGACAGGGCAAATTTTCCTGAGTTGGTGAAGGGAGACCAAGCCCTGCGCCAAGAGAAGAAGAAGGTCCTTTGGTGGAGAGTGTAGAAAGAATTTAACACACATGCCAAAGTTAGAGTCAAAAGGAAAGTTTATTAGAAAAGGGATAACACTCCACAGACAGAATGTGGTCTCCTCTCAGAGGCAGAGGGACAGTGACAATAGAGAGGAGGACAGTGAGAGAGACAGAGTAAAGACACTGAGAAGGACCATAAATATTCAGGGAATTTAGTTTATATATCATTCTTTAGAACCTATGAGTTATAGTTAAAAGACTTTGTTAACCCATTTCCTTTGATATGGACATATAGTGAGGAAGGGGGAGGGAGGAAGTATGTAGCATGAAAAGGTAAGAATATGTAGAGTGAAAGGCCTGTTGGCAGTTCCCAGTCTTGAATCCATAGGTTTCCCTTGGTTTTAACCACAAAGAATGACTCTTGGTTCCTGTTTCCCCTTCACAGATGTGGGGAATGGGTTGTTAGCAATCCATTAGAAATCTTCCTTTGTTCTGAAGATGTCCTCCTGGCCTGGCTGCAGGGCTGATCAGCATATCACAGTCTCTGATTGTGGCTTTATTAACATTTTTAATTCTCTTGCCTCTTCCTTACATTAATACCAGTGGAGGACAAAAGGGGATACTGGTGCCTCTTTATCGCCTAACTTGGGAGGAAGTCTAGGCTTTCCACTCTGCCTTTGAAGGCAGGGGTGGCTGTGGGGCTGAAGTTTTTTCTGTGGTTTTGGCTGGAGTAGAGCCATTATTGTCTAAGTTTTCCGTCTTTCAAGGTTGCTCTTTTCCTTGTCCTCTGGCTAGCAAAATTTTCTTGGGCTTTGTGCCTATTGGCATTCTCGGGTTGCCTGCTCCTCCAGTACCCAGTCTGGGATAATGAGACAAAAAAGAAAACCCAGGTAACTTACTACCATATTTTTCCTTGAGTCTCAAGGGTCTTAGCCAGCCTGGTTTCTCTCCATGTTTGAATCTTATTGTGCTTGTTCTAAATATAATGTCCAGGGTTTTTCATTGTACTTAGCAAGAAGAATAGGGAAAAGTGTGTCTATTCCATCTTCCTGGGAACAAAAGTTCCTTGTCCTGTTTTCAGTGAAGGCCATGGACTGTGCTAATAGTGAGGTCTATTTGTATAATATCCTGGCTGGGAAGTTAGAGTTCTTACACTTGCACTTAAGATCTAACTCAAATTGGCTACAAACACATTGTAATTTATTGTCTTGCTTCTAGAATGACTCCAAGAAGGACTGAGTGTGGGAAAATTAACCCTAGGAAACTGGCTCAGTCTTGCGGTAAAGACTCAGGATCATATTGGGTTTGTTACTGAGATATTCGCACTTTGTGAACTGGCAAGCACAGTGAACTCCTGTCTGGAGTTGGAGAGAGGCCAGGAGAGTATACAAACTCCTCTGAAAAATTCAGAGGAAAACATATTGAACACATTATTTTAAAAGGTTGCTAACATTTAGTTAAAAATAAAATTTCCTGTGTTTCTAGATTTTGTGGATACCTGTGAGGATTTCCATAATATATTAACTGACTAAAGTGAATAAAAGCAATGTACAGAGCAGTGTTATAGTATGCTGTTTGTATAACAAGAGAAGGTGGGGATAATGCTAATTGCTTGGTTATGCGAAGATAGCTCTGGAAAGACACACATAGCTAATAGCATTGTTACCTAAGGGGAGGAGAATTGGGTATCTGGAGAAAATGAAGTGAGATTTTTCAACATATACTTTTGCCATCTCTTGAATTTTGAATTCTGAGAATTCCCCCCACCCCCACCCCCGCCCTGGTTTCTCTATCAGCATCTTTTCCCCATGCTTCCTCTTCTACCACTGCAAATTTTTTGAAAAATTGTTTCCAAGAATTACTTGTATATTCTGAATGTTATTTTCAGATACATATATCTGCTTAGTACAAGTGACACAATACATCTGAAAATATATATAAAAGTAACTTTTATCTTTATAAATCCAATAACATTTTAACACATAGTACGTATATATATATATGTATATATGCCCCCCCCACACACGGTTGTTTGCCTTTTACTCTCTTAATGGTGTCTATGTCTTAAATTTAATGACATCCATTTATCAGCCTTTCCCTTTGGTACATTTTGCATCCTTATATTTTCCTATCCCAAGGCCATAATACCCTGCTGTTATTTTCTATAGTTGTATTTTTCATATTCAGGTCTACAATACATCTTGAATTGATTTTCTTTTTTCTTTTGGTATGAGGTAGGCATCAAGATTCTTCTCTCCCCTCTCCCCACATATCTAGTCGACATGCTATTGATGTAGTACTAGTTATTAAAAAGAAGTTTCCTATTGCATTATAATGGCTCCTTTGTACGGGGAAAAATGTGACTACATACCTGTTAGTCTGTTTCTGGCCTCTTTCGTTGTTAAAAACGAACGAGCCCAAAATTGTGTCACTTGTACTAAGCAAACCAAGCCTTAACACCTAATTGTAGTTACAACTTTCCCCAGGAATGTAGTCTTAACTGGTCAGTGTGGAATTTTCTAGTCAGCATCAATAAGGCAAACCTTTCTATCCCCCAAAGATGAGGTAATCTGCCACAAAGACGCCTTTCATCCCCCACAAATAGGTTACCTAAAGCTGAATTTTTTAATGACTTTCTTGTCTTGCTTTTAAAAACTTTTCCTTTTCTGTAGCCCTTTGGGGGGGTCCTTTCTTTTCTTTTTTTAAAATTAATTAATTATTTTAATTTTTAACATTTTATTTTTTTTACTTTTTCCCCCTCTCCCCTGGAGCTCCTTTCCGAGCTAGGTAAGATGCTGCCCCATTCATTAATCACTTAAATCTAATCGGATCTTCACATTTACTCCATTTTTTGACACCATTTGATACTTTTATTTATCTTTGCGCTAATATGCTATTTTAATTACTATGGCCTGCTAATAAGTCGTGATAACCGCAACCACACATTCTCCAACTTTGTTCCCTATTCCCACTACAACAAGTGCACAGAACCCAAAACAAACCATGACTTCTCCAGTTTCCTTCCGGAAGATGGAAGAAAGACGCTTCAGATCTCGGAGCCTTGCGTATCCTACAGGCGCTTTGAGGGCAGCAGATCCGACACGCATGCGCAGGCTAAAGGCTGGGATTGGACGGAGCCGGGCGAAGGGCGTTCACATCATTTCCGAGGCGGGAGGGTGAAGTTGATTGACCATGGTCTCTGCGGCCACCAGGTAGGGGCTAGGGAGGGAGGAATCTCGGTGGCTAGGGGTGTGGGGTTCCGCCCAGAGCTTGAGGCATGTGGGCGTATCCCGAGTCCAGTGCATTCCTGGCGCGGGGAGAGAAGAGGGTGTAGAGGCGGAGCGGAGGCCGCGGACTTTGAGGTGCGCGCAGCGTCCCTGGGCCGGCTTCCGGCTGCCTGTGGCCCTAAAGGGAGACTCGGCCCGGGCGCTTACACTAGAATCTAGTCAGGCGTTTTCTCGCTGTGGGCATCCTGCACCTTCGTTGAGCTCTCAGAGTCTGGATTTGCGCTGCTGGAAACGCGTGTAGTGAGGTGACGGACCCGCCCACGTCTCGAAGAGGGCGAAAAGTGTGCTCCCAGCTCCAACCTGTTCATTCTGTACCAAAGGACGGCAGTCCCAAAGTGTGTGCGGGTGGCATCACCAAGGCTCAAGCACTGGAGGCTGGTTGCTGTTTAGCTCGGTGTTAGGATTAGCAAGAGAGATTGACGTTTTTCAGAAGGCAGGGGAGAGTGCTGACTCTTGAGCACCCACAGAAATGGCTATTTTAAATGCTTTATTCCTTCGATCCTTGCTCTGTCGCTTTCCTGCTGTGCAACTTTGGACAAATGTCTTAAATCTTACCTCCTGTGTCCGCAACTGTAACTTTGGAAACAGTACGCCCACTCATAAAGTTGTTGTGAAATGTAAATGATATTGTACATGGAAAGTAGTCAGCTAGTGTCTGGCACGTAGTAGTTAAATGGTATCTGTAGGGATTTTCGTTTTTGAGAAGTTACTTTTGAAGTAACTTCTAGGCTTCGAATACACATATGTTTAAATTAACATAATACTTGCTTCTCTTAGTGGAATTGCCAGAAAGTGCTTTTCACATCTTCCAAACTTGTATTGGGGGGAAATAAAGAGGAAGTCAGTTTCTAGAAAATTGGCTGATGGAAAAGGGATTCTTAGCTTGATGATACAGAGAATTAGCAAAAATGATCTAATTCTTCAGAGGGGCAGGGAGGTACTAACTTCTTTGAGTACCCACCAGAATGTCTGTTTTAGATATCTCTTATACTCCTCACTACAACTGAGTAAAGTGGGTGGTATCACCATACATTTTCAGCAGAGTTATGGAAGCTGAGATTACCCCCTAGCAAATAAGAGGGGAAAACAGGCTTTTAGAACTAGGTGTCTGTGTAAAACCTACTTATTCTAGTACAGGAAGCTGACTTTGTAGAGGTTCTTGTTAAAGAAGTTATATTTAAAAGGTAATCTTCCATAATATAGCTTAACATACAGAGGTCCCCCTACTTTTCCCTAAGGTAATTATGCTTTTTATTTCTCTTAAAGCTTATAATGGGAGGGAATGACGATGGAAGAAAGGGTAGGGTTGTCACTGGGCCTTGGTCAGGAGTGACTAGTAAGACTGAGTGCTTCTTGCTGGGATTCCCAAAAGCAATGTGGTGGGGTTTACAGATTAATAGTTGATTGATGCTTACGTAGTCCTAACAGGGCTTGCTTTAAAGGAGGCATTATAAAAATGTGTTTTGCTAAATTAATCTTTTTTAGGAAAGAGAGGAACACATGATTTATTGCTTTGCAACATTTGGAACTTCTTTGGGATCATATATTTTATTCCAATACCTTGGTTAATGAAGTAAGTGGTGATTTCTTTTATTGTAGAAAACACAGACTCTGAAAAAAAACATTTGTGTTGTTGTTAGGGTCTTTGTTGTACTCTTTTTTCTGGGTTGTAGATTGATTAGGGATCTGGTAGAAACACTAGAACAATAATTGCCATATGCTTACATTTGGCATGTAGCCAATAAGGAAGTACTGTTTTAATTTCATTTTTATAGCTAAAGACATTGAGGCTTGGAGAAATTTGACAATATGTCCAAAGTTGAAAAGTCTTAGAGGACAGAAAGTTAAAGGGGGTGTATTGGGGCATGTAGAATGTACCAGGAAGTGGGAAGGAGGTTACCCTGGGATGATAGAAAACACTCGACTGAAGGGATTTTTTTTTTCTCATTAAGGCATGGAGTTTCCTACTGGGAGGGAAGGGCAGGTGTCTTAAAGGCAAAAGCCTGTTGTTTATCTGCATATCCTGGGCTAAGGTCAGCACAGGTGAATTGAGATCCTGTAAGTTTTGAAGCCGTCTGGAACCCTGCTACCCTGAAGTAATAGATTCCTGATGTGCTTTGCTTTAAAGAAAACAGGAGTTTGCAAGGCATATAAATACATGATCACTTCACATTCAAAAAGATTCTTGGCTTTATAAACAGATCTGTTTCAGGGTTCTTTAGATGATGTATTCCTATAGTATACTTAAAATATTTGTTTTATTCAGTAACTGTTTGCATAAAAGGAGCTCTGTTTATGTCTTAATCAAGAGCATGAGATGTGCCTTCCTTACCATATACACTCTTCTTTGTATCTATTCTTTAAGAATAATAACAGTTAATATTCATTGAGTGTGATGGTAAGCATTTTATTGGCTTATTCAATACTCACAATAATTTTGTAAAATAGAAACAATCATTTTCATTTATAGAAAAAATGAGCTCAGAGAGGATAAGAAATTTATCTAAAGGCACAGAGCTAGTAAGGGCAAAGCCAATTCCATGTCACTCGAAAAGCTACTTATCTATGTATTTCATTCATTCCTTCATTTAGCAGATATTTATTGAACACCTACTGTGTACTAACAGTGTGCTAGGTGTTGGGGATACATTGATGGCTAAAATATAAACAGCCCCTGGCCTCAAGTTGCTTATAAGTACAGCAAAGAAGATAGACAGTAAATAGAAAATCACAAACTAAATATTAATTACTTTTGTGGTACTGCTATGGACAATAGTAGAGGGTGCTGTGAGAATCATTTGGCACAGGGAGGGAGTGAGTAGAGACAGGAAAGGCTTTCCTGAGGGAAAAATATTTAACTGAGACCTTAAGGACTAAGATGGAGTTAAATTGGGCAAAGAGAAGGGTGAAGAGCTACAAGGGAGATGGAAGGACAAGCACGAAACCTCAGGAATAGGAGGAGCTTGTATCTAGCATTACTGAAAGAAAGACCTGTGTAGCCCAAGGGTGGAGAATGTCACAAAGTCAGATTCAAAATATAGGTAAGGATCTTATCCTCAGGGCAATACTGTTCCCCAGTCTTGGTTTATTTGCTTCTTGGAACATATAATCAACTCCACAAACCATATCAGTTTTCCAGCTCTGTTTAGAGTCCAACCTCTTTCTTCAGACACGTGGTTAGACCTCTAGTTGCCCACAGGACGAGGATAGGGGATTGAGACTTAATCAGAATTGGTAATTTGACTGCAAAGCTAATAGACATGTTGTACCAATATTGTTTTTCATCATATTTGTCTCTGGTGTGCAAAATGATTTAACAAATATTCTGTAGTCTCATTATGGTCCAACTCTCTGTTAACCATCTAGGATACAAACATGTATAAAGACACTCTTTCTTTCTACCATGCATCATTTAGTTAATAATTTATTTGCCTTCCACTTAAGAGACTATAATTGTTTTATCAATATTATTCTTCAAAATAAATTTATTTAGCATCTATTATGTGCTAAGCACTGTTCTAGGAATCTAGTGTCAGCAAATAGGCATGGGCTCTGTCCTTACGGAGCTTAAGCTCCCAGTTGGGGCTGGAGGACACAGAGGGAGGGTGAAAGTCAGGGAGGTGAAGTGGGAGAGGTAGGCGGGAGTCAGACCATGCAGACCTCATAGGTCATGCCAAGGATTTGGGGCTTATCCTAAAAATGGTAGGAAACCACTGAGTTTCAGTTAGGGGAGTAGCACCAGCAGATCTGTGTTTATAAAAATTCACTCTGGCTCCTCAGTGAAGGCAGAAGTTGATAAATTTGAAGGATATTTAGGAGGTAGAATCAATGGGGCTTAGTAATTAATAGGTTCACTCTGGGGTGAGAAGTGAGAGGGAGGTGTCTGGGCTAATTCTTGGTTTTCTGGCTTGTGCATCTGAGATAAGAAGCCCTAGAGGAAGAATGTGAGTTCGGTTTTGAATAAAATGTCTCTGAAGTAATACAATTAGAGGTGTCACAAAGGCAATGATATAGAAGGATCTAACACTCAGACAACAAGCATTGGCTAAGTCTCTATAAAGCTCTTGTCAGGGAGTAATATTTTCCCTGTTATTGAGGGAGCCATCAAGGCAAAAAGGTAACAGTGGAGTGGCCCAGTAGAAAGTGTAGAAAGTTCTCCACACTTATGTGGGGGAAAATATTAATAAAATCTTCTGCCAACCTAGAAAATCGTCTCTACAAATGTAGGAAAAAAAGAAAATAGTTCTATTATTGAATAAACATTAACCCAGACTGGGATGCATCATAGGTAATCTGCTAATGAGATTACAAAAACAAAAAGTAACCTGTTACATACTTAGTTTCAAGATTAATGGTAATATGTCCTCTTGTAAGAAGACTTGACAGCACCATCTGCTATATATGTTTTCATAATGTACCTTAAATTCACCTGGTAATTGGGGTGACCATCTGTGCTAGTTAATTGCCTTTATCTAAAGGAAAAATAGAATATCTCTAATCCACATGAGCAAGTAGTCATGGTGTTAGGCTAACCTCCCAGGGTGACAGGGAGTTGGGGTGCTTTCTTGATATTTAAGTTGAAAAGAGATAGCTCCTAGGCCCTTCAGAAAAAAATTACTGGATTTTACCAATAGCTAGAGCTAGTTTATTTAGCATTTAAAAAGATTTGCTTACATACCAAAGGGACAGAAGAAGGAATTACAAATACTAGGTTTTTCAAAGAAATGCTCTAAGACAGGGAGAAAAAAAAAAATCTCTTTTTCTCTTTGGTAATAGGGAAAATTCAAGTTTTAAAATTTACGTATAGTGCGGTAAAGTGTCGGACTGTAGCATGCCCAGCATAGGGATTATCCTGGAGATGATTTTTAAGTGAGTTCCACATAATCATGTATGACTAGGAAGCCCTCAAGTGGTCAGATCTACCCCATAATTTTTTTGTGCATTGATTTAAAGAAAAATGTTACCAGTAGTTTCAGATCCTGCTGGTTTCCAGCCAAAACTCTCATCTCTGGTAGTTAACCCTTCCAGGACTTGTCTTGTTCTCCTGAATGATTGTCAATGATGTCATTTCTCACACCTTCCCATTTATACACATGAGAACTTTCTTTGCTTGGTAATTTTGTGATTTAATGGAGAAACGAACTCTCCATTAACTTGTTTTGGAATGCCATAAGCATGGGGATGAGAATTGAGATTGAATGGCATGTAAATTTAGCTTGGAAGCTTTTTGTCACCCACCAAGATAAGAAGTTCAACAAATTCCTTTGGGTTCTGAGCTCTCTTTCCCATCTTCTTAAGTTCATGGTCACCTGAGACTTGGACACTAAACTGCTTAGGGGAGGGAGAGGTCTTGTTGATGGCAACTAAATTAGTTGAGCATTGCTTACCAATAGTTTGAGCTTCCTTGCTGTTGTTAGCTCTTATTTAATTAAGTAAGGACATGTTTGTGGTAGGAACTCTTAAGTTTTTAAGGGAAATGTAAATTTTTTCAGGTTTCTGTGAGTAGTACTTAGCTGTCGTTACATTGGAAATTAGTAAACTATTATTTCAAAATTCTCTGTGAGTATGGTATTAAAATCCAGACAGGCTTAAAATATTAGCTACTAAGTCAAGGAAATTGTACTGAGTTCCTGTTAAGCTGTTAGCTTTTTTACATTTAGTTCTTTCTGTTTGGGTGATTAGAACTGAATTTAGGGATCTCTTCATCTCCTAGACAATATTAGAATCCTTCCTGTTTAAGGCTCCAACTAAGGATTATTATTATTTTTTTAACACGACCCCCGATTTGATGCATTTAAGAGTTAAGAATGTGGGCTTTAGAGTCGGAATATGTGGTTCAAATCTCTATTTTGCCATTCGCTAGCTATGTGACTTCAGATACTTTTCTCATTTAGCAAATGGAAATAACTATCATACCTACCTCACGAGATTGCAGTGAAGGTAAAATGAAATCATAGCTATGACGTAGGCAATGTCTTGGCACATTGCAAATGCTAAAAAAGGTAGTAATTGTTATTAATATTTTTCTTTCCACAATAGCTATATATGGTAACAGGCTAAAAATTACTTTTTTTTAGTATGCTTTAGAATTTGTCATAATATCATTTCAATCAATTAATTGTCATATATGTTAGAAAGTAATGAAATAGGCAAAACATTAATTATATTAGAAATAAAAATTTACTTCTGGTTTGAAGAGTTGGCATATATAGTACTTTCTACTGCATTTAGAAGAATGAAGGATTGTCACATGAGATCTCATAGCATTCTGTAATATATATAAAGCACATTTCCTCTTTTCCTATCAGTTGCCAGGCCTTTACAGTGTGTGAGCTTTTTCTCTTATCTTAACCTGGAGATGTACAAATTATGACAGTCAAATAGTGGTTTTACATACCTGTGTGTACACCTCCCAAGGGCTCAATCCAGCAGCTTGCACAAAAGAGTTGTAGGTTTTGCTGGCTGCTGACTCTTTGGAATAGCAGTGGGGGCCCTGAAGTCCCAGTTCCTGAAAACTGGGAGATAGGCATTTGTTCATAATTCATTCAACAGCATTTAATGAGCATCCACTTTGTGCCCATCACAAACATGGAAACATGGAAATGAATCAAGCGGCTCTTCTTAGGCCACCAGAGACAGAGCACATGTAGATGGATCAAGTGCAACAAAGTATTCTAGGAGCTCTAGCAGGAGGCATTTGACAAATCTGGGCTTTCTCCTCTATCTTGTAGTAGAATATTGTACTACGCAGAAACATCTCAATTAATGAAAAGGGGAATAAAAAAGAGGTCACTTCCTTGTTCATTGGTGGATAAGGAGACATAAGGAAATTTAAACTCGTTAATTTGGCCATCCATTAGAGCTAAGTACAGCAAGAAAGAAGATTGATTTATTCATTTTCTTCTTTTTACTCTTTCTGACATTACCTACCCTCTTTCTAGATAGATAACCCAGCAATTGTAGTGGTAATTGCTGTCATTTATCTGGACCATGTACAAGGCTTCTCAGCATATACATATGCTCATCTAATCCTTCCTGCAATTGTGTAAGGCAGATATTAGACATATTTTGCAGATGAGGAACCTGTTTGAAATATTAAGTAACTGTCCAAAGACATTCACCTAGTTAATATGATTATTGGTATTCAAACCAAGGTCTGCCTGGTTCCAAAGACAGTTTGCTATATCAATAAACAGTTGAAATTATCATTCATACCTCTGTTTTATATCTCAATAGAAAAATGGTAGCTGGCAACTTCATCTTAGTCAAAAAGCAAGACACTTAAATTTAAAGAGATATTACATAGTGGGAAAAAAAATCACTGAATTGTAAGAAACAAAATTTGCTTCTGTATGGTTTTAGAAGGAAAGTGTAGTTAGACAATTGTAGCAACTGACACCAGACCAAGGGTAGCGGATAAAGAGAAGAAATGTGAATTCTTAAAACAGGAAGAAAGTTTTGCAGTGATTAGTATCTCCCCTCTCTCCCAAGTAGAAATTAAGAATAATTGATTTTTTCCTCTCCACATTTTAATTTAACTTGGCATGGATAAAATCTTACAAGGCATCTCTTGAAAGTCCCTAAATAATATGTGGTATTTGATAATTAAGACATTCAGATAGGAATATTTGAGAGGCATATTTCTAACTGATTAAGTTTGTGTTATTGTCAGAGTTTTAAATTTCTAGCAGTAGAAACAATTTTATTAAAAAGACTTTGGGACAGGGAAAAAGACTTCTGGTATGGCAGATTGAGGAGGTTGGCAAATCTTAAGAACAACTATAAAATAGGACAAAATTGTCAAAAAACCATACCAGAGGTTTTGAAATTGACCAATGACATAGAACAAATTGAGAAGCATTTATTCATGAAAAAACACTGAACATTAGGGAAGACCATTTGAGACTCTGTAGTGTGCTTCTCTGGGGCTACTCCCATCCTATAACCTCCGCTCATCCGAGTGCAGTAGATCAAGGAAGGGCAGGCTATGAACACAGGCAGTCTCAGTGTTAGAGAGAGCCAACTATTTGGAACAGAGAAAACAAAACAAAACAAAAACCATGCCCAACAGCTTTGTCACTAAGAGTAGCAATTTTGGTGGCAAACGAGTGGTGAAAGCTGGCAGCTTTGCTAGTCTGAGATTGTGGCCCTAGTTGGGCAAGCAATGGACCAGTGGACTAACTAGAAATTTAACAGATATCCTGTAAATGACACAGCCACACACTGCTAAACTCCCACACATCCTTGGATGACTAAGTGCACATACAGAGGAGATTTGAGGGTCTGATGGAACATAAAAGCTGGCGAAGACTGGAAAATTGCCTGAACTCTGTGCTTCCTACGCCACACAGATTCATCTGCAAAAAGTGGAAGCTGTACTTATTTGAGGTGTTTGGGCACAAACTCAGATGCATAATTGGTTGATCTCTAAGAAATGCAGATATGGAGTCTATCTCTAGTAGGAATCCAAGCATAAAAATAAAAATAAGGAAAAGAGGAACTGAGCCAATACATCAGTGGCCACAAACTGTGGGTAAGACAAAATCCATAGATTTACTACTGGCAAGTTATTAAATAACTTTAAGAACCGAGCAACTATACCAGTCTGAAGAAGGGAAAATCAAAACCTGGAGTTGCTGCAATGTAGTATCTAAAATGGCCAGTTTTCAACAACAACAACAAAAATATATAAAACATGAAGAAATAGGAAAGTGTGACTCGTTCTCCGTGGGGGAAAAACAGTCAATAGAAGCTGTCTCTAAGTTGGCCCATATGTTAGACTTACCAGACAAAGATTTCTAAACAGCCGTTATAAGAGTTCGAAGAACTAAAGGAAACCATAGTTAAAGAATTAAAGGAAAGTATGGTGACATTGATTCTATAAATAACATCAATAAAGAGATAGAGCAGCATATAAGAGAGAATCAAGTGGAAACTGGAGCTGAAAGTACAATTACTGAAGTGAAAAATCCTTTAGAGAGACTTAGCAGGTTTGAGGTAGCAGAAGAAAGGATTAGTAAACTTGAAAAAGATCAATAGAAATGAACCAATATGAAGAACAGAGAGAACAAAGGTTGAAGACAACAAAGCCTCAGAAATCTGTGGGACTATATCAAGTGCACTAACATTTGGGAGTCCTAGAAGAGCAGAGAGAGACTGAGGCAGAAAAAATATCTAAATAAATAATGTCCAAAAAGCTCCAAATTTGTTTTAAAAAAAATTGTATTTCTTATTGCTGCTGTAATAACTTACCACAAATATAATAGCTTAAAATCCCACAAATTTATAATCTTACAATTCTGGAGGTCGGAAGTCTTAAAGTCAAGGTATCTGTATTCCTTCTGGAGGCTCTAGAGGCAAATCTGTTACCTTGCCTTTTCCAGCTTCTACAGGCCAACAACATTAATTGGCTCAGGGCCCCTTCCTCACGTTACTCTAACCTCTACTCTGGCTGTCACATCTCCTACTCTGACTCAACCCTCTTGCCTCCCTCTTGATTATATTGGGCCTACCAAGATAATGCAGGATAAGCTCCTCATCTCAATACCATTAATAATATCTGCAAAGTCCTTTTTAACATATAAGTAAGGTAATATACTTGTCAGTTCTGGGGATTTGGATGTGGACATCTTTGGGGAATATTATTCAGGCTACCACAAACATTAATATACATTTCCAAGAAATTCAATGAATCCATGTAGGATAAGCACTAAAATTCACCTTTAGATACATCGTAGTAAGACTGTTGAAGGCCAAAGATAAAACTTAAAAGCAATAATAGAAAAATTACTCATTACATACAGGGCAACAGCCACATGATTAATGGCTAACTTCTTATAAAGAATGGTGTTAGGACTTCTAGTTTTCTCTTTGGCATGTAAGGAGCTTAGAAGTTGCCCTTTCGTCCTAACAACAAGTAAAAAGATGGACAAACTGAAAAATCAGCCAACTCTTAGATCCGTGGGTCATGAGGTCACAGGTTAAACTGCCACTCTCAAAATTGGAAAGACAGGTGGATGTAGAGAATCACAACTTACTAGAGCAGAAGCCTCCATGAGAACCAGTATTGAGAACCAGTAGGAAAACCTAAACTGTAATTGACAAATTACTGGAAGCTCAGTGTGCACAAGTCTGAGAGTTAAAAACTTCAGAGGGACTCAATCAAAAGGGGGCCCTATACTTTTGTGAGTTTTATCTCCAGGAGCTCTATGAGGCCATCATAGTGAATATTGGAGAAAAATCCCCTTGTGTTTCTGGTGGGGGGAGGGGAAAAATATTGATATTGAAATAAGTCAGAACATCCTGTTCTTAACAAGGCCTCCCTTCAGGAGCAACTATTTTACCAGAGCCTAACCTACCTAGGGACAGGGAAATACCCAACTCCACCTCCCTCTAGCTATCCTATCTCACCTAAGGAGAAGGGAAAAAAAACTATGCAGCACTGGTGAAGTTCATAGTCCAGGGGCATATAGGCTCACCAAAAGATGAAGACATAATCTAATCATAGAGCTATAGAATGCTTCTCCTGCCCCTACATAACTAAAAAACTGTTTACGTCAGCTTTTTTTAACTAGTATATCATGTCTGCCTTTTAACAAAACATAAGGCATGCTGGAAGAATGAATGAATGAATGAATGAATGAATGAATGAATGAAAGAAAGTAAGTTTGAAAAGACTGACCAAGCATCAGGACCAAAATCAGATGTGGCAAGAAAGTTGGAATTATCAGACCAGGAGCTTTTAAAAACTATGATTAATATGCTAGGGACTTTAATGGAAAAAGTAGGCAGCTTTCAAGAACACATGGATAATATAAGCAGAGATGGAAAATCTAGGAAGGAATAAATGGAAATGATAGAGATTTTTTAAAAAGCACTGTAAGAGAAAATAAAAATACTTTTGATGGATTTTAGTAGCCTGGGCATGGCTGAGGAAAGAATCTCTGAATTTGAGCATGTGACAATAGAAACTGCCAAAACTGAAAAGGAAAAAGATGGAAAAGAATATCCAAGAACTGTGGAACAACTACAGTGTATATAATGTATGTGTAATGGGAATACTAGAAGGAAAAGACACAGAAGCAATATTTGACGCAATAATGGTTGAGAATTTTCCCAGAGTAATCTGAGACACCAAATCACATCTTGGAAGATCAGAGAACACCAAGGAAGATAATGCCAAAAAACAAAACAAAATGAAACAACCCTTCCCCCCGCCACCCCCCAAAAAAAGCCACCTAGGAATACCATAGTCAAACTTCAGAAAATCAGAGATAAAAAAATCACCATACCTATAAATAAGGAATACATCTCACTTCTCAGAAATCACACAAGCAAAAACAGAGTGAAATATTTAGTGTTGAAAAAAAAAAAAAGAAAAAAAAAAGCCTACCAACCTGGAATTTTGTACCCTGCAAAATTATCCTTCAAAATTGAAGGAACAATGAAGACTTCTCAGACAAAGATTGAGGGAATTTTTTGTCAGTAGACCTGCTTTGCAAAAAGTGTTAAAAGAAGTTCTTCAGAGAGAAAATGATTCAGGTCAGAAACTCAGATCTACATCAAGAAAGGAAGCACATTGGTGAAGGAATAAGTGAAAGTAAAATAACATTTTTTTATTAATTGATCTAACATAACAGTTCAAAATAATATAAACAATGTATTCAAGTAAAAACTTGTGTATGTATATCTATGTGTATATATATGTATATGTACGTTTATATAAGTGAAATGAATGAAAGCAATATAGAAGAGAGGAATTAGGAATATTTTGTTACTTGTATTACCTGTGAAGTGATATAGTGTTATTTGAAAGTGGGCTTGGATCGCATTCTCTATGGTAACCACTAAAATGTATAATGGATAGTTTAAGAAAAGAATGAAATCATAAAAATGCTCATGCTCAGTTAAAACCATAAAAGGTAGAAAAACTGGAGCAGACAAAAAATAGGAAAAAGAACAAGGACAACAAACAAAACAGAAACAAATGTAGTAGATGTTAATTCAGCTATATCAATAATCACTTAAACATCAATGGTCTAAATACACCAATTAAAATACAGATTGTCAGAGTGGATCACAAAATGACGCAATTTCTGTGTGTGGCTGCCTATAATAATTTACACTATCAAAAGTTGCAGTTAACTTTCCTTGGGGGAAAAGACTTTTGCAAAGTCACGGAGGCTGTCTTTGCTTTTCCTTTGAGTTTGCTAGAGCTTGGGAACAAATAATTCCCAGAGTTTTAAGACTATGTATGAACTATAACAAGTGATTGGGTAAGCTCAACCCACAACTTGCTGTGGTTGCAGAGGCTCAAAATGACTATTGTAATTTTTTAAACAATTAAGTATTTTTGACAAATAAGACCCAACTATATATTGTCTATGACAAATCCCCTTTAAATGTAAAGACATACAAATTAAAGAGATGGAAAAAGATATATCATGTTAATACTAATCAAGGGAAAGCAGGAGTAGCTATATTAATTTCAGACAGCAGACTTCAAAGTAGGGAAAGTCATCAGGAATAAAGAGGAGCATTATATAATGATAAAGGGGTCAATAAACCAAGAAGACAACATTTCTTAATCTTATGCACTTAACAGTTTCAGGATACATGAGGCAAAAAGTGATAGAACTACAAAGATAAATAGGTGAATCCAGTATTATAATTGGAGACTTTCAGCACCTCTCTACAGAAATGAACAGATCTAGTAGGCAGAAAATCCGTAAGGACAAAGAGGAAAACATGATTTTAAGGAGGGGCCGTGGGTGACATAGTCTGACAGGAAAATCACAGCTGAGTGGCCTTAGGGGGAAGGAGGGGAGAATAGTAGTGAAGAACAAACACTGAACCTTCGAGCCAGTGTATGAGGATTGTGGGAAAGAAAAGAGCCACCGCCATAGAGGTCTGCAGCAAAATCCATGTCCTCAAGAGGAGCCAGATACTGTTGAAGCAGGAAAGGGAAGGAGCCATTCAGAGTAGTTTGAAGATGCAAGGGATTTTGTTGATGACAGACCAAGAGGAACAGAAGGTTTCAGAATATAGGGAGGGTTGGGAGATAGGGTCAGCAAAAGGAGTGCACAGAGTGGTTTGGGAGCCAGGGGAAGCCTCAGGAGATCTGGATTTCCTGTGGTGACTGACAGGGATAAAGGGTTTCCAGGGAGATGGGGATGGTAGATTGTGCATTGGGGTAGGGTGGGAATGGAAGACCTCACTGGGAGCTTCCACTGGACACCTATTGATGGAGGCTGCAGAAGGGTGCTTACTTCTGACTCTGGTTGGAGCTTGGCAAATAGCCTTGTCACCCACAGGGGGTTTCATTCTTTGATGGTAGGTGACTATAGAGATCTTTAGGGACTTCAAATTTGAGTACTCATTAAAATCATCAGGTCTCTCACTTTTTGTAAAATTATCAATTTCAAAGGCTTGCACCTGAGGCCTTTGAGCTAAGTTTTAACAGGTGCTTCTAATGCAGGTAGTGATTGGACTACAAAGAGTAACGTGGCTCTGAGCCAGCATGTTCACACCCGGAAAAGTCTGGTGACTTACCCTACAGTCACCTGGTCTCAGGTCCCTTGAAGGGTCCAGATCAAGACCCACTATTCCATGTAGATGCCACTATAACTTGACATTGGTCAGTTTATTTCTCTTGGTGTTTTAGTTAGAGTATTTACTAGCTAATTTCATTTTATAAGGTCGATATTTCTAGTGTAGCTAATTATTCACTATTCAACCTAATTTTGACAAAGTTGAGCATGAAGGAGAAATATAAATGTTTAAAGATGCGCTAAAGAATAGTACAGCGAATTCTTATATATCCATTACCTAATGTCAGCAACCATCAGCATTTTGCCATACTGGAAGAAAAAAAACTTAAATCTTTCATTTCTTGACTTATAAATGTGATTTTAAAATTTGTTTGCTTTCACCTCATTTTGTGGCTAAGATTATTAATGCTTATATGGCAAGGCAAAAAAAAAAAAAAAGCTTTGTTATGTAACACTGTATGTTGACTTTCTAGTTTAAATGCAATTGGAAAAATAGCCCGTATGCTACTATACTCTGGCAGTAAATATGGTGAATGTATAAAAAGCATTTTCAATTTAAGGTATTTTTTTTCTTTTAATATAGACGACTCTGAAATTTGGCAAATCTGTTTTTTTTGTTTTTGTTGTTGTTTGTTTTTTAATTGAAAAGACTCTGAGAGAGAAATAGGGAGAAAATTACATATGGGAAAAAATGGGAAATCTGCTAACATTGAGTAAAATAAATAGATAGGTCAACTTCTTAGCATGGGCCTGTCCTGACAAGATATAGCTGTGTCCTCAGGGAGCTATTTGCTAGGACGCTGAGATAATAAAGTGATAGGGCACTTGCTAGGCTATTTTTAAGTGAAAGCTTAGAAGTTAGCAGTGGGATAATCCTCTCATGTTATTATGCTTTCTTTCTCCTTTAGCCCTTCCAGTATGTGAAATTCCATCCTTCATGTTTTCTGGCATTAAAGTCAGTGCACTACAAGTTTTAAGAAGGAGCATTATAAAAACTGTTTCAGAGTCAAGGCCATTTCCTAGTTAAATTTCACAGTAACGTTTTTCAGGTCTAAAAATATTTAGGAATTCAGGGTGATCCATCATCCCAAATAAATTACAGTAAGGCAGATTGCCTAAGAGAGCCAGTGTGGATAGAGACAGGTGACTTATCCAAATTCATGTAGAAACCAAACAATAATTTGTTATCATTCAAAATTATCTGATTTCAGCCATGAGCCTACTAGAAATTAGAACTTTAATATTTAATCCTTTGTGAAATGACATGTTTAATTTTTTTCTTTTTTCATTGTGATAAAATATATATAACTTAAAATTTATTATCTTAACCATTTTTAAGCATACAGTTTAGTGGTATTAAATACATTCACAGTGTTGCCACTATCACCACTGTCTGTCTCCAGAACTCATCACCTTTCAGAATATAAATTCTATATTCATTATGAAATAACTCCTCATTCCCCCTTACTCCTGTCCCAGCCCCTGGTAATCCCATTCAGCTCTCTGTTGCTATGGATTTGACTACATACTTCCTATAAGTGATTTCCTACAATATTTATTCTTTTGTGACTGGCATATTTCCCTTAGTGTGTCTTCAGGGTTCATCCATGTTGTAACATATTGCAAAATTTCCTTCCTTTTTAAGGCGAAATAATATTCCATTATATGTATATATCATATTTTGCTTATCCATTCATTGGCGATGGACACTTGGGTTGCTACCAAATTTTAACTATTGTGAATAATGCTTCTATGAACATGGGTGTACAGATGTCTCTTCGAGACCCCACTTTCAATTATTTTCAGTGTATACTGGCAGTGGAATTACTGGATCATATGGTAATTCTATTTTAAATTTTTAGATGAACCTCTGTACTGTTTTCCACATTTGTTGTATCATTTTACATTTCTACTGACAGTACACAAAGGTTCTAAGTTCTCCACATCCTTTCTAATACTTGGCATTTTCTCTTCTTTCTTTCTTTCTTTCTTTCTTTCTTTCTTTCTTTCTTTCTTTCTTTCTTTCTTTCTTTCTTTCTTTCTTCTTCTTTTTTTTTGATATTCTAAAGATATGAGGCAATATCTCATTTTTATTTGTATCTCAATGATGACTAAGTGATGTTGATCATCTTTTCATGTACTTACTGGCCATTTGCCCATTTTGGAACCATGTTGCTTTTTTGTTGTTGAGTTTTAGGAGTTCTCTGTATACTCTGGTTATTAATCTCTTATCAGATATGTGATTTGCAAATATTTTCTCCCATTATGTGGTTTGCCTTTTTACTCTATGGATTGTGTCTTTTAATGCACTAAAATTCTAAAATTTTCATGATATCCAGCTTGTCTATTTTTTCTTTTGTTGCTTGTGCATCTGGAATTGTAACCAAGAAATATTGGCCAAATCCAATATGAGTGTTTGCCTTATGTTTTATTCTGAGAGGTTTTTTTAAAATATAGTTTTAGATCTCAAATTTAGGTCTTTGATTCATTTTGAGTTAATTTTTGTATATGGTGTGAGGTAAGGGTCCACTCTCATTCTTTTGCAAGTGGATATCCAGTTTTTCCAGCACTATTTGTTGAAAAAAAACTGTCCTTTCCCCATTAAATGGTCTTGGCGCCCTTGTCAAAAATTATATGACTATATATGTGAGGGTTTATTTCTGGGCTCTCTATTACATTGGTCTCTATGTCTGTCTTTAATGCAGTATCACATATCACACTATTTTGCTTACTGTAGGTAGTTTTGAAATAAGGAAGTGTGAGTCTTCCAGCTTTTTTTCTTTTTCATGATTGTTTTTGGCTATTCTGGGATGTTTGAGAGTCCATTTGAACTTTAGGATGGGTTTTTCTATTTTTGCAAAAATTGTCATTGTGATTTTGATAAGGATTGCATTGAATCTGTAGATTGCTTTGGATAGTATTGACATCTTAACAATATTAAATGTTGTAATCCATGAACGCAGTATGTGTTTCTATTTATTTCTATCTTCTTTAATTTCTCTCAACGGTATTTTGTAGCTTTCACTTCCTTGGTTAAATTTATTCCTGAGTTTTTAATTCTTTTGGCTGTGATTATACATGGAATTGCTTTTGTAGTTTCCTGTTCAGATTGTTTATTGTTTGTGTACAGAAATGCAACTGAGTGTTGCATGTTGACTTTGTATCTTGCTACTTCGCTGAATTGATATAATTCTAACACTTTTTTGTGGAGTCATTAGAGTTTCCTACATAAAATATCATGTCATCTCCAAAGAGATAATATTACATCTTTTCTTTTTTGTCCAATTCAGATGCCTTTTACTTCTTTTTCTTGCCTAATTACTCTGGCTAGAACTTTCAGTACTATGCTGAGTAGAAGTGGTGAAAATAGGCATCCTTACTTTGTTCTTGATCTTAGAGAAAAAGCTTTCAGTCTTTTACCATTGAGTTTGATGTTTGCTGTGAGTTTTTCATATGTGACTTTTATTATGTTGAGGTAGTTTTTCCTATTCCTATTTTATTGAGTGTTTTTATTATGAAAGAGTGTTATGAAACTTTGAAATTATGAAATTTTGTCAATTGTTTTTGCTGCATCAATTGAGAAGATCATGTAGTTTTTTCCTTCATTTAGTTGATGTAGCATTGATTTACATTAATTGATTTTCATATGTTGAACCATCCTTGCATTGAAAAAACAAATCTCACTTGGTAATGTTTTATAATCCTTTTTAACATGTTGCTGAATTGTATTTGCTGGTGTTTTGAGGATTTTTGCATCAGCGTTCATAGGGGATATTGGTCTGTAATTTTTTTATAGTGTCTTTGAGTTTCGTATCAGAGTTATGCTGGCCTTAGAGAATAAGTTAGGAAGTATTCTCTCCTATTCAGTTTTTGGGAAACAGTTAAAAGGATCGGTATTAGTACTTTAAATATTTTGTAGAATCGGCCAGTGAGGCCATCAGGTCCAGGACTTTTCTTTATTGGGGAGATTTTTTTGATTACTGATTCAATCTCATTAGTAGTTATCGATCTAGCTAGGTTTTCCTTTTCCTATTTTAGTCTTGGTAGGTTTGTGTTTCTAGGAATATGTTTAACCTAAGTTATTCAATTTGTTGGTATACAATGTTCATAGTACTCTCTTATAATCTTTTTTATTATAGAATCGGTAGTAATGTCCTCACTTTCTTTTCTGATCTTAGTAATTTGAGTCTTCTTTTTTTTTCTTAGTCCACCTACCTAAAGGTTTGTCAATTTTGCTGATCTTTTTGAAGAACCAACTTTCGGTTTCATTGACTTTTCTCTATTTTTATTCTCTATCTCATTTATCTTGGCTCTAGTCTTTATTATTTCCTTCTAGCTTTGGCTTTACTTTGTTCTTTTTCTAGTTCCTAGAGATATAAAGTTAGGTTGTTGATTTGCGGTCTTATTTATTTTATAATGTAAGTATTTATAGCTATACAGTTCCCCTTTAGCACTACTTTTGCAGCATCTCATAAATTTTGGTATGTTGTAGTTTAGTTTTTATTCATTTCTAAGAATTTTCTTATATTCTTTGTGATTTATTCTTTGATCCATTGATTGTTTAAGATTGTGCTTAATTTACACAAATTGTAAATTTTCCAGTTTTACCTTTGTTATTGATTTCAAACTTGATTCTTTTGTGGTCAGAGATGCTTTGTATCATATCTATCTTTGAAATATTGAAACTAATTTGAGCCTTAATTTGTGACCTAACCTATGGTCTATCCTGGAAAATATCTCATATGCACTTGAGAAGAATGTGTATGCTATTCTTGGGTAGAGTGTTCTACCCAAGATCTATTAGATCTGTTAGATCTAGTTGTTTTATTGTATTGTGTAAATCCTCTATTCCTTATCTTCTACATGGTTGTTCTTCCTATTATTGTGAGTGGGATGTTGAAGTTTCCAACTATTATTGTAGAATTGTATTTAATCTTCAATTTCGTTTAATCCTGCAGGACTCCCATGAACATTTGTTTCAAGGCAGGTCTAGTGATAGCAAACTCAGCTTATATCTGGGAATGTCTTCTCTCTCACTTTTTTTTGAGGTATAACTGACATATTAATTTCGCGTATACAACATAATGATTTGATATTTGTATACATTGCAAAAATGATCACAATAAGTCTAGTTAACATCTGTTATCATACATAGTTATAAAATATTTTTTCTTGGAATAAGAACTTTTAAGATTTATTCTCCTAGCAACTTTTAAATATGCAATACAGTATTATTTACTATAGTCACCATGCTGTGCATTACATCCCCATGACTTATTTTATAACTGGAAGTTTGTACCTTTGGCTGCTTTGACCCATTTTGCCCACCACTCACCTCCTGCATCTGGTAATCTCCAATCTCTTCTTTAATCTATGGGCTTGCTTTTTTGCTTTAGACTCCACATGTAAGTGAGGTCATATAGTATTTGTCTTTCTCTGACTTATTTCACTTACCATAAAGCCCTTGAAGTCAGTCCATGCTGTCACAAATGGCAAATTTCATCCTTTTTTATTGCTGAATAATAATAGATTGTTTATACATATACCACATTTCTCTTATTCATCCATTAGTGGATGAATTGTTTTCATACTTTGGTATTGTAAATAATTCTGCAGTGAGCATGGGGGTGCATATATCTTTTTGAGTTAGTGTTTTTGTTTTCTTTGAATAACTACCCAGAAGTGGAATTACTGGATCATATGGTTGTTCTATTTTTAAGTTTTTGAGGAAACTCCATATCATTTCCCATAGTGGCTGCACCAATTTATATTCCCACCAACAGTGCACAAGGGTTCCGTTTTCCCAACATTTTCTCTAGCACTTTTTATTTCTTGTCTTTTTGATAATAGCAGTTTTAACAGGTAACAGCTATTCTAACAGCCATTTAACAGATGTGATATCTCATTGTTGTTTTAATTTGCATGCCCTAATGACGAGGGATGTTGAGCATCTTTTCATGTGCCTGTTGGCTATCTCTGTGTCTTCTTTGGGAAAAAATCTGTTTTGTTTCCTTGCCCATTTTTAAATCTGATTGTTTGGGGTTATTACTAATGAGTTGTGTAAGTTCCTTATATTTTTTGGATACTAACCCCCTTATCAGATATGTGATTTGCAAATATTTTTGCCCATTTAGTAGGTTGCCTTTCATTTTGTTGATGGTTTCCTGCTGTGCAGAAGCTTTTAGTTTGAGTAGTCCCACTTGTTTATTTTTGCTTTTGTTGCTTTGCTTTTGGTGTCAGATACAAAAAAAATCATCATCTTGACATATATTAGGGAGCTTACTGCCTAGGTTTTTTCCTAGGAGTTTTATGGTTTCAGGTCTTACGTTCATATCTTTAATCGATTTTTGGTTAACTTTTGTGTGTTGTGTAAGATAGTGATCCAGTTTTATTCTTTTGAAGTTTTCCTAACACTATTTATTGAAGAGACTATTCTTTCCCGATGATATATGCTTGACTCCTTTGTTGTAAATATATTGACTGTACATGCCTGGACTTATTTCTGGCCTCTCTGTTCTGTTCTGTTTATATGTCTGTTTCATGCCAATGCCATACTGTTTTGTTAACTATAGTTTTGTGATATAGCTTGAAATCAGGGAGCGTGTTCTTCTCTCCCAAGATTGCCTTGGCTATTCAGGGTCTATTTTGGTACCAAACAAATTTTAGGATTGTTTCTTTTATTTCTGTAAAAAATGCCGTTGACATTTTGATAGAGTTGACATTGAATCTGTAGATTGCTTTGAGTAGTAGGAACATTTTATCAATATAATTTTTCAAGCTCATGAGCACAGTGTATCTTTCTATTTATTTGTGTCTTCATTTTCTTTCATTAATAGCTTATAGTTTTCAGTGTACAGATCTTTCATCCACTTGGTTAAATTTATTTTTAGGTATTTTATTCTTTTTGATGCAATTGTAAATGAGATTGGTTTCTTTTTCTCTTTCTGATAGTTTATTATTGTATAGGAATGCAATTGATTTGTTTATTTTGTATCCTGCAATTTTACTGAATTCACTTATTAGTTCTAACAGTTTTTTGATAGGATGCTTAGATGTTTTCTATATATATAATATGTCATCTGCAAATATTGACAGTTTTACTTCTTCCTTACTAATTTGGATGTCTTTTGTTTCTTTTTTTTGCCTAATTTCTTGCTCTTGCTGGGACTTTGTTGAATAAAAGTGGCAAGAGTGGGCATCTTTGTCTTGTTCCTGATCTTAGAGGAAAAGGTTTCAGCTTTTCACTATTGAGTATGATGTTAGCTGTGGGTTTGTCATAAATTATTATGTTGAGGTACGCTTCCTCTATTTCCACTATTTTTTATCTGTTATAGGATTTTACTTTGTCGTTATCATTAAACTTGCATATAAACTTGTAAAAGTGTCCCTTCTTGGCAGCCACAGAAATCAAGGTACCCGACAGACAAAGGTATAAGCTCCTTTGTGGGAGATATTGGTGAGCTAGAGTGAGGCAGAGGGAGAGCACAAAGACTGTATCTACCAGATTCTGTTCTCTGAGAGGACTTCCATAGGCCACTAGTTTGTGACAAACCAGAAGCCTGCCCTATACAACAAAGCTCCTGGATCAACAAATAGGCCTTTTTCCTAGAAAGACTGGGGGTGTTTTTCAGTCTTCTGTCTGTACAGTGCTCTGGAGGTGGTTGCCTACCAAGAACTGTCTCTCCAAATGTTACTGTTGCATGGGACCCAGGAACACAAGCTACCGTAGCCTCCAGAGCCAGGCAATCAAGTAGTGTCTCTTGGGTAGCAACAGCAAAGATTATGGCACCAGATGCATAAAAGGCTCACTTCTAGGACATTCTAGTGCTCTAAAGCTGGCGGAGGGTGAGCATGAGGATGACACTGGCCGGCAGTAACAATGCAGAGGGAAATGTAATGATGGTACCCACTTGATAAAGAAATAAAATAGCCCACCACCATCTAGAGCAAGGCAGAGGGAGAATGCAAAAATGGTACCTATCAGTTTCCATCCCTAGAGTGTTCCAGCAGGCTCCTGGATGTGTGTGTAAAATTAGATGCCGGCCCCTCAGGCAGACACTAATATAAGCAAATGAGCTTCTTAAAGTTTGAGCTAGATCGGCTACCCTGGGCTGGGTCCTGAGGTGGGTGAGTTCAAACATGCAGGCCCTTTAAGAGCCATTTCTCAGATTGCTAGAGTCTTGTGGGTCTCATGGATGCAAGCCCCAAGAAACCTTTGGTTTACAAAGGTAAATGTTTGGAGGGCTTATCTCTCAGGTGCAGGTCTTAACAGTTGGGGTGCCCAATGTAGGCTTCAAAACCTTTACTCCTCAGGGAGAGAAGCTCCTAGTTTTGAGTTCCCTGGTCACTGTTCCAGGGAGACCAGAGGATGGAGTTTTTGGCGAGATTGTGTCCCAGACTTTTCTATCCACTTCAGTGTGGTTTTCTTCTTGTCGTCCAATATGTAGTCATCACTCAGCCATTCTTTAGATTTTTATTAGAGGAAGTTGTTTCATATGTAGCCATAGACTTAGTAGATTCATGGGAGGAAGTGAGTCCAGGATCTTCCTGTGTTACCATCATGTCTCCCTCACTTTTGGAGCCCCCCCCTTTTCTTTTTTGATATTTGTTTGATTTTTTTTTTTTTTTTAGCACTTTGAATATATTGGCCCATTGCCTTCTAACCTCCAGTTTGTGATGAGAAATCTGTTTATGGTATCAACGGAAGTTTGTCATTACCAATTCAGCGCCAACAGGAGTTCCCAATTTGGGTTGCAGTGTAGGGAGAGAGACTTCATTCAGCACAAACAACCCAATTGTGATACAGCTTGACTGTGGAACAGCAAGGCTGTGGAACAGCCGGGTGAGGTGGCCCTAGTGTTACAGCCCTGGTGTTACAACTCTACTCCATTTGGGCAAGACTGCTCTGTTCTATTACACTGTTGACACCTCTGTATGGGGGAACACAGTCTTCAATGGAAACTTAAAGTACACTTCCCAAGCCAGAGGGGAGCTGACATATAGAGAGAAATCCCTACTCCCAGTACCCGATTGGTCTGTTCTCATGCAAATGAGGACTCCAAATTCTCACAATTTGATTGATCCAAACAGCACTGTCCTGGTTGGTCAGAATGGAGCTGCTCTTATATGTTGGTAAAGATGCTAATGAGGATATAGTGGTGCAGCTACAATTGGACAGGGAAAGTCTCAGTCCCATTGATTGAAATACTATTCCAAGAACTTTATAAGAGTTGGCTCACATGGCAGAAACATAGTGCAGGCAGGCAGTTCAATGCAGGCTTCTTCCTGAAGAACAGCTTGCATGAGAAAGCCCTGTTTAGCAATGGCTGTTAGACTCTGTTTTTTAATTTGAGCCCAATCAGCCACCAGGAGCCCTTCTTAACAGGTAAATTCATTCTTGGGGTCAACAATAGTTTTATCAGGGATCTCTTTTGTGTCATGACTCACTTCTCTCTTGCAGCTTTCAAAATTCTCTTTTTGTCTTTGCCTTTAGAAAATTTTATTATAAAATGTCTCAGTGCGGATCTCTTGGAACTCATGTTATCTGGAGTTCATTGAGTCTCTTGGGTGTTTATTTCGTGTCTCATCAAAGTTGGGAAAATTTTGGCCGCTATTCCTTCAGATATTCTCTCTGCTCTTTTCTCTTTTTGAGACTTCTACAATACTTGTGTTGGTTTGCCTTATGTGTCCTACAAGTCCCTTACATTCTGTTCACTTCTTCAGTTTTTTCTTTTTGTTGTTGTTATTGTTCCTTAGATTCAATAATTTCCATTGTCCTTTAAGTTCACTGATTCTTTCTTCTGCCTGATCAGTTCTGACTTTGAATCCCTCTAGTGTATTTTTCTTTGCAGTTATTGTACTTTGCAGCTTAAGTATTTATTTCCTTTTAATTTCTTTTTGGATTTTCTTTCTCATTATTGGTATTTCCATTTTTTTTTTTTTGTATATCAATATCTTGACTTTCTATACATCTTTCTTTAGTTTTTTGAGCATCTTTAGATAGTTGTTTTAATACTTTTGTTTAGTAGATCTACTCTTAGGTCTTTTTCGAGGATAATTTCTATTGATTTATTTTTCCTTTGAATGGGCCATACTTTCCTGTTTCTTTGTATACCTTTTGATTGTTTTGTTGAAAACTGAACATTTGCATCTAATAATGTGGTGACTCTGGAAATCAGATTTTTTTCCATTCTCTAGCATTTACTGGCTTTTGACTGTTGTTTTCGATTTTTTTTTTTTTTAAATTTTGTGGGCTTTGTGCCAGGGGTCAGCTTGGTGTGTAAACTTAAGGTTTTTGCAGGTCTTTTCTCAGCTTGTGCCTTCGACTGAGTATGCATAGTCACCTTCAATTTTTTTTCCAAATATTTGGGTGCTTTTTCAAGTTCTAGTCTTTAATTACTGGCTCCCATTAGGGATAAAGAGAAAATGAAGGGAGGATAAAATGATACTGCCCCTTTAAATACCGTGGCAGTCTCTTAGCACGAGCAAGAGGGGCATGCAACAGTGGGGGAAGACATAGCAACAATGGCGGCCAGCTTCTTTGTCTGCCTCTCTGTGATAAGAAGAAGCCATCAGTAATTGGAGCATGGTTCCTAATATTTAGAGTTCTTTTTGCTCACACTCATTCCTGCAAGCTGTATACAAGTTGCTACAGGATCTGGTATACAGCTGCTTGCTACTGGGGTGGGCTGTCTATAGCTGCTACTGTGTTTATGGTTGAAATTGATTGAAATTAACCACAATTTACCATCCAAGCCTTCTCCTGGAATTTGCAAGCCTTCAGTAGACTCAGAATTACAAAATAGTTGTATCAGACAAATCTGCCAGGGCAATCGTTGTCTAGGTGGAGAGATAGATTCCTAGTGCTTCCTACTCCACCATCTTCTTAGAATCCTTCTAATGTACAATTTATTTATCTATTTTTTATTTTTTGTCTCTCCCACTGTTATGTCATTTCCATGAGGATAGTGATTTTTTTCCTCTATTTTTACTGCACCTCAGAACCTGGAACAATTGATGCATAGTTTGTTTTGTTCTTAGGTTTCTGAAACTGATACTTGTGTACAGTTCCTATTAGAAACTCGGTAATAATCTAAAATTCAGGAGTCACAAACTAGCAACTGCCCCTGGGCCAGGTTGTGTGTTGTGTGGCCCACATAGTGTTTTGAATTGTTTTGTCTTTGAAATAAAGCTTCAGGCGAGGCCTGTCCTTTAGATAAGCCACCAGTCTGTGGTTTTACAATAATTTTTTTTTCATTATCACAATTATTATCACTTAATTTTTGTGTTTATTTATTATGAGTCTCCCCATCTAGGCTGTGAACTCTGTGAGGTCAGAAACCATTGTCTACTTTGTTCATTCACCTTACACCCCAGTCCTAGTGCATTGTCTGCTACTAGATGGCACTTGGTAAGTAGTCGAATGGAACAGCAAGTGACAGCCAGGACCTGAAATGATCCACAGTATATGAGATGTGGATATAAAGTAATAAGTTTGGTCTTTTTACCAAACGTACTTAAAACATGAATAGCTCTTAAAGCTGCCAGCTTAGCTCCCATTACTTAGTTCATTTCTGAAATCTTCTCTGGGACTTGGCTTTTATTCAGTCGTTTTTATGAGTCAGCAGCACATTTGTTAAGATGTTAGCATTTACAAAGGGCTTTCCCATATGTTTTCTCATTGGAATAGTCATCCCCATTTTGAAATTAGGACACTTAATTGCAGATATAGAGTAAATTTGCCATGTCACACAGCAAGTGCCTGACAGGGTGGACTTGAACACAGCTCCCCAGTGCCAGCTTGGTGCTTTTTCTGCACTGTCCATTTTCTGTCCAGGATCATGGACCTCTTATATGTTTTCTAGGAAAGGGGGTGATATCACTCTGACATCATCTAAAAAAACTAAATTCGTTTTATAAAGCACATTAGAAACTCAAAATTTTGAGTCAGGGTATCTTCGTTGCCATCATAAGTGCTGTTTTGTTTTGAGGAGTCTTCTGGTTTCCATTTGTAAGTGCTATTTTTAAAAACTCAACTAAAACTTAAGCTCATAATAAACGGTTAGCCTCCAGCACCCTGTTCTTGTGTTGATAGCCTGCACTGCAGGGTCTGGAGCTGAGCTTGGCCCCTCTCTTCCCGCTCTCCTTGCCTGGGGCTGCTGTGCAGTGTGTGCTTAGCATCTTACTGGAGAGTAGCACTCACCTCAGTGTGATTGCTCTTCCCAGGACTGGACATTCAGGAGCTTTGTCTGAAATAGTCTCCAGCTTTCCTTTTGGTTTTATTTTTACTAATGACAGGCTGTATTCCTTTAAACTGGGGGCTCTACGGCTGGCAACTTAAAATGCAACCTACAGGTTACTTGTTTGTGGCTTATTCCAGCATTCCAGGAAAGGCCTGTTGACATGAAAGTATCCTCTGGCCTCTAGTCTAAGTCACTCACCCTATGTCAAAAGACCAGAGAAGACGCTGGCACCAGGACCCACTACTGGCACAGTAGTTGCCATCTAAGGTAGTCTATTGTTCTTTCTTTCCAGTTGAAGACAGCCTTAACATATGCTTTTCATGTGCTTTATATCAAACAACAACAACAACAACAACAACAACAACAACAACAACAACAACTTTACTCTGCTTTTACTTTCTGAAAATAGGTATAGGCATGACCCATAGCTTATGTCACCTTTAAAAGACCAGCTATTTCAACCTGGTCATTAATTGTGAAATATGAGTGGGTGTAGGTGTGTGGGAATAGAATCCTAACTGCTCTTGGTAATACTAAGCCATTCCTTGCCGCGTGATTTCAGCATCCTGCCTTCCAGCTGGACACCTTCTCTGCCCTTTGGCCTGATTTTCTTGTTCATAACATGGCAAATTATTTCATGACTAATCCTTCTTATAGACCTGAAATCATTATTAGTTTTTAACTTTGGAGGGTTTTTAGATACCCTCCTTTGATTTTCAGATGTGGTTGTCAGTGGTTTAATTTCCGTATAGTTTCTAAGTAGATTCTGACAATTTGTTTTTATCGACGGTGCAGTTTGTTGTTGTTGTTTTATAATTGCAAGACAGAAGAAAAGAATCTTAGGAACAGATTTTATCTGTGAAATGTAATGTAGAATTTTGACTAAAGGATGAAGAATGGAATAGATGGCATAAAAGGTGACATTTCTGCTCAATTGATTTCTGGGTGGTAGTCTTGTTTCTATTTTGAGATTCTGAAAGCCCGTTTAAAGAACCTCTCAGTGGAAAATAAGGGAGCAGCTAAATTCTGAAGTCACAGTGAGAACCGATGAACTTTCTGGCTGCCAAGGCCCCAGTAACACTCTCCTGTGAAGGGACTTTCTTCCTTTACACTCTTAACTTAGGTGTATTGCACCATAGTCTTGATATACGAAAATAAAGCAGATGGGCATAGCCTTCTGTGGAGTTCTGGCTCAGCCCAAGGTTATAAGTCTGAAATGGGCAGACTCCGCAGGCCTCTGGTCTAGATGACTGCAGAGTCCTTTCCACCCAACTGACCTAATAGAGCTCTGGGCCCCAGCCCAGAGGCTGAGCCCTGCTGTATTTTTATGAGTAGCATACCCACCCCCATGGTCATCCTAGGCAGCAGCTGGCCTCCAAGTGGTTCTGGGTTGGGCAGGGTAGTCCACTTTCAGACCTGCCTAGTATAAAGATCTGGGATTTCAGTAGGGAAAAAAGCTCTTCACAAATAACCATACTGTTGGATGGAAATCCTGCCCGCCCCAGCCCAAGTTTATTACATAAAAGTTTTGAGGTATAATTACCTTGGGGCCTACCTGCGTTTTCTGTTAATTGCTATAACTTTCAGGTAAAGCTACACCCAACGAACTGGCAATTATTCCTGCCCCCCAGTAGTCACTCCTCCTGTCCCCAGAAAACATCTGCACACCCTGCCATTCTTCAGGGGCTCAGGCCCTATGCTAGCCCCCAGGCAGCACCCACAGTCCCACAGACTGGTAGAGGTGCTGATGCCTGCTCTAAACCAAATTTTTGAGTACTTCCCAGGTACCAGACAAAGGATCCTTGGGTCCTAGCATCTAGACCCTGGGATTCTGCCTGGCTTGTAGGACAGAACTGCTGGCCTGAGCTTCCTGTTGGGGGCAAGGGATGGTGCCATTAGTACCTTGGTAAAGAACTTGACATTTAGAAACCACTTTATCAGTTCATCCTACTGTATGCTTGGCACAATGCAGGGTGAGAGGGAAATGTATACACTTAGCAGACGTAGCTGAGGGTTTTTCAGAAGTAGATTGAGTGGAGGTTGAGTAAGTCATTTTCACTGATGTTTGTCCAAGAATATTGTTGATTTTTTTATGGTGAAATAGGAAAGGCAGGTAAAAAATTAAACTAAATATTAAACTAGTTGAGTTGACAGTTCAAATCAAAGCAGAACACTTTTGTCTTGGAACAGTTTAGTTTTGATCAGCACAGCCCAGCCTGAACCTAAACTTTAGGATCAAAGCAACTCAGGAGGTAGGTGGATCCGTAGTGGGATTCAGCAGGTTCTGGCTTCATGGTGATCACAGAGTTGTTGTTGTCATGGGAAAAGAAGCAAAAATGTTTTTTTAAGTATATGGAGTTTAGTACATTTAGTAAGTGGGTGAGGGTTTTACATAGATACTCCCAATCTGTTGAATAATTAGAAGCTTCAGGCTCTTTCACAGGAACTCCGCTCTTGGTTTCCAACCTCTTCCTTCCTGAAGAGGATTTACTGTGCTCATAATACCCGAAGGTGGACGGTGTGTAGACCTTTGTGTAATAGACTTCAGCCCACCTGTAAAGTGACCTTATAGACATTTCTTTCAAAGTGACAGACATTGTTGCTCCTCACTAGCTCACCCTTGACCTTTAAGCCTGTGTCTCCTCTGTTAGCTGTTGCTTTAAGCATAGGGATATATGTGAATGCAGAGGAATGAGGGAGGCTTGGAGGAGTAAGGAAGTTAGAGACAATTGTAGAAGAAGTGGATATGTTTCCTAAGAATTGACTGCACACTGTTGCATAAACACTTATGTGGCCTCTTGGTTTCATCTGGCTGACTATAGCTCACCAGTGAATGCTAAGTGAGAACATGCTTTAGTGGACTACAGGGTGACCCACTTAACAGCCTGTGTCAGTGCCCATACTTGGCAAAGGGCAGCTCCACTGTGTTGAATTCTCTTCGGGTATCCATGAGGCCTATGATCAGGAGTACATTTGTGGGCCATCACGGGTCCTATCTAGGGAATACCCCACTCAGAAACATCCATCTGCTCAGGGAGAAGTATAGGATTGGTATTGTTTTCTTTTTCCTTTTATTTATTTATTTTTTAAACTTTATAGTTTCATGAATACCTAGGAATTGAAAATGATAATGGGTATTGCTTAAGTCCCTCAAAACAGGTTTCTGAAGGAGAATAAGGTGAGTACCAATATGCTAGTGTCTCCTGTAACACTTACCAGATAACTGGTTCCTAAGCTAAATGACCATCTCTGCTTGTCCTGGCTCACGGCATACCTCTGAGAAGCATTGTGAAATCTGTGCCTTCCCTGTCTGCTCATGTCAGTACAGAGTGAGGGAAAACAAGTTCCATAATGCTGAGTATCAGTATAATACACAGTGCCTGGAAAGAGACTTGCTTGGCTCAGAGCTATAGTCCACACAAGAGACATCTGAGATCTGTGTCAGACTAGGAGGAAGAGGGTTGGTAACTTTCTTGAGTTCTCTCATTTTGTCACTAATTATTTGATTTTGGTTCTCCTAGAAAGAGTCTGCTGAAGGTGAGGGTCATGGATTTTATCACCTCTACAGCCATCCTGCCCCTGCTGTTTGGCTGTGTGGGAATCTTCAGTCTCTTCAAGCTGCTGCAGCACATGCGCATGAAGGCCTACCTCCGGAATGCCGTGGTGATCATTACAGGTGCTACTTCAGGACTGGGGCGAGGTGAGTCCTGGAGGCAGTGCTGTCAGGGGGGGTAGGAAAGTTGGCCCCAGGCTTGAGGAGCAGCTTAAATGTACAGGGACCACCAGCACAGGTGCAAATAAGTGAAGCAGGCTGGGTGACTTGGGAATAAGAATATGTCACTGTCCTTGGTCCAGCTGGAAGAAACAAGAGCTTAAGTGAATTAAGTGCAATGAGACATGGCCCCTGACTTTCAGCATCAGTGTTGGGAGGCAAAGGCCAGTGAAGAAGAACGTGGCAAACTAGAGACCATATGTCCCATCTGAGGGGGCAGCCTTACTCAGCTCCAGCTGGTTGTTGAAATAGGGATTTTTATGTGAAGCCTCCCAATTTTCAAATATGGACAACTAATTACCTTTGTGAGGACCAAACAAAGCTAATCTTTTCCTGGATTCAGCCAGCATCCCTGATTTATGGCCTTGGTGTCACCTTCTCCACACCTTCCCCTCACTGAGCCATGCCTCCAGCTGTACCCTGGGCACAGCTTTGGCAGGGGCGGAAACAGAATAGGTGATGCCTCAGCTAACCAGGTTCTCCAATTTAATTCCATGGTAATTTGGTGAATGCAATGGGCTTCTAGGTCCCAGGAATGATATGCTGGGACATAGGTCTGGAGTCAATCATCCCTCACCCACAATACAAATGAGTTTGTAGAGCTGCCATTATTTCCCTTTCAAACATGTATATTGACTTTGGCAGTGAAGAGGAGTGATATATGTCATCCCCAAATATGCTGCTTTGGCATAGTGATTGTTTTGAATTAAAGTTACTTAAGAAACAGCAAGTGCAGGAAGGACATTCTGACCCTTCTTTGTTCTCCTGAAAGCAGGAAATAATTCTTCTATGTAAAAGGCCGTCCCCATACCAGGAGGTAGAAAGCATCCTTATCAGAGAGAGGGAATTGAAGCTGAGAAGACTGTACAAATGGTGTTACTTCTTCACTAATTTACTACCCAAAGCCCAAACCCTTTGTCTTGTCAATTCTTCACAGAGTTATTGTTTCTTCTAAAAGGTATAAAAGCTGCCTATTTTGGTTACTTCTCAGAGCTTCATATTTTGGGGGCTCCTATATGTACAAAATTAAAATTTTTTCTCCTGTTAATCTGTCTTACATCAATTTAATTATTAGTCCAGCCATTGAACCTAGAAGGGAAGAAGAGGAGTTTTCTTCTCCTATAGCAGAGTGTGCAAAGGGCAAATGCAGGCATGTGGCATGGAACCTTCTGCCCTCTTTCTCAGCATCTGCACACGCACCACACCACACCAGTACATTATCCACACTTGAGCTCAATTTCATGGAAGAAGGCTGAGAGGAGCCCTGAATTATGGTAAACCAACCATTGCTGCATCTTTTGGTTGGTGACAGTGCAGCTATCACTGATGGAGCATCTCCCATATGCAAGGCTCTGAGCCAAATGCTAGGACAAGCAGATGAAAGACAGGGTCCTATCCCACAAGGAGTTCATGGTCTGATGGAAAGAGGCAAGGACTTATCTCAGTATATTGCCATTTCGGTAATAGATGTTCCCAAACAGGCCTGGTAGAGGGAAGGCACATTTATATGCACTGGCTTGTGCTTTATGTTACTTTATCCTTACAGCTAAGATTCAGAGAAGGTATGACTTGCCCTAGGACTTTAGCCAGAAAGCGTAAAGCCAAGTTTCAAACCCATATCTCTTTGACTCCAGGACTTAGTCTTGTCTCACCTAAGGGGGAGATGGCCAGGGGAAAGGAATGGTGGGCTAGCAGGGAGGGCATTGCAATTGAACCCAAAGCTGGGAGCAGCACAGTTGTGCAGGTGCTGGTAAGCACTTGGGTGTTGCAGGAACACAAAGGAGCAGATGGGGCCTTGTCTGCAGGGTGAGTGGCTTGCAGTTGGCCAGGGAGAACTCGGGAAGGTTTTAGGTAGCATGGATTCATGTGTATGCCACTCTAATGTTTAGGTGAGATCTCTGGGAAGTGAACCCTGGGTCTGTCCTTAGATATCCAGACGTTAATGGGGACAGCTGCCTCCAGGCCCTTTGCCATAGTTTGTCCTCTGTCCTTACTCAGTTACTATATATAGGGTAGTCAGCAGCTGCTTCTCAATCTCAGAGAGAAGCATTTTTTAAAAAGTCTCTGAGGAGTATTTGAGAGTTGGCTAAAATGGAAAGGTGTGGAGTTACAGGTGGTTAGGTATATAGACATTTGAGAAGGATATTGTTCTCTATCATTCTACATTTCTTCTTCCAGACACCAAGACTGTGAAGGGAATAGAAAATATAATTTAAAAAAAAACAAACTTGCATATATAATACTATGTCAACTGTTTTCTGAATTCCAAATCGCTCTGCTTATATTCTGCCCTATTTAACATCTTAGGGATAGGACTCCATAGATCTTTTTCCCCTCCAGCCAGATAAAATAGGAGCATATTGTTGACTGGCCATTTCAAGTACAAACACCCCCTGTTAGTGACTGCCAAAGATGTACTGCTGCTCCTTAGTGTCTGTGAGAAGGAAGACCGACCCTGCCTTAACCTTGGTGGCTCTGCCCACTGTTAGCCACTTGGGAGGTTTGAGTTATGTCTGAAGATGTCTTCAGACAACTTTCTGTATTTCTCCTATTTTTGTCTCCAATTTTGTATATTTAAGTTACATGAGCTTGTCCTTGTAAAACAGTAGCACCATTGACTAAAGGAACAGAATGTTCTGGATGCTCACTTTAGCCAGCCTAAGCCCTGAAGTCATAAAGAATGCTCTTGATTTACAAGCCAGGAGTGTGGCAGCACTGGAGAGTCATTCAGAAATTCTAGATAAATGGTACCTTAGGACTCTTTTCCTTTTTCACTTGACCCTTCTGCCTCCCTGTATCAGCTTTTTTAAGAAACGAAAATGCAATTTTTCCAATCTCTTGTTTTCATTTCTGTCACTCCCTATACAAACTTTCATTTCCTCCCTTTTTGGCTCTGCTAGGAAGCAAAGCTTAAGCAGAATATAGGTGACTATATCCAGAAGCTGTTTATACACCATACTGCCTTCCCCCAACCTTTGGTTCAGCGTGTCCGTACCCTTCATTGGTACCTCACAAAATATCCATTGTATTGGTTGAGACAGTACAGAATGACGTGAGGAAGCCAAGAGGGCTGGAAGTTTCTAATCTTTGGGAATGATTTGGTAAAAGCAGATGAGCAGTTCTAGCTTCAGGAATGCTGGCATCTAGCTTTGAAAGCAACCATCCCATCCTCTGCCACCTCCCTGTCCCTGAGGCCTTTGCTGCTCAGTTGAGAAGGGCAGGCAGGGTAATGGATGTGACTCCAATCAGACTACCCAGGGACAGGCAGAGCAGGGGCTGCAGCTCTCTCTGTGCCCTTTGTCCGGATAAGCTAGTGAACAAACCAACCAGATCTTCCAAGAAGGGTATACAGCACACCTGAAAATGTATTGATGTAGTACACTTAACACCTCCTTCCAGAAAACGCCATCCATGTGCAGGGAGGTGCTGGCCTGGGGATGGCAAAGTAAAAGCTGTAAGAGAAGCTAAAGAAAGCACTATAGAGTAAAAAGAGAAGGCTTTGCATCATAAGACAATCCAGATGTCAAAAAACTTGCCTTTCCTGGAGGATGCTGGAATTTCTTATCCTCTCATGTTTTGAACCCTTCTAGCTTTAAAGAATTTTGACACTTTTGTAAGAGAGGGGCTGTCAGACCAGTACACCCTTCCTAGACTCTACTACCTCCTCCCTACCTGAAGAGGAAGTGACAACCTTGATTCTTCACCTCTCCCCAAGCTGCTCCTGAGGCAGGCCTGTCCCTTCTGTGAGCCAAGGGGGCACTAATACACCACTTAACTGCCTTAGCCTCTAAGATTCTGTCAGCTAAGGCTGAGGGTTCTGTGCAGACCTGCTCGTGAGCATTTGAGGAAGACTAGAAGATAGGCAGTGCTTCTTTAAGCCCTTGCATTTCAGTTTTTACCAAGAGTCAGTTTTTAGAACATTTAAAAAAGGCAGCTTAGAAATAAAAAAACAACACTTTTGTAATACTTCTCTTTATAGTACTTTGTATCAACTACTGTATCTACTTGAACTCATTCAGTTCCAGTGCTATTTTTATCTACATCTTACATAAGAGGAAAGTGAGAAACAAAGAGGTTATAAGTTACCCAGTATCACAGAACCATAAGTGTCCCAAGTTGGAGTTGAACACAGGAAGTCTAGTCCATTCTCTTGAACCCTGGGCTGTACTGGTTTTCATAAGCTGTAAATTTTCAGGGCACTGAACATGTTTGGGGGCAAGGCAAGCAAGAAATAAGAGGACCTCATCCTCTGCTTCTTCCCTCTCCCCTTTAGGTTAGCCCCTAGGTTCTGGTGGTCTCCCCTCCCTGCCCCTTCTCCTTGACATCTGGAGATTTATGTGGGACCTTTGCTGGGCTAGTCCTAATGATGCTGCCCCCATTACACCTGAGGTCCCTCACTGGGATTTTGATACCAGAGTGTGGATGAGACAAGTCAAAGTCTCCTCTCCTGTCTGCACTGGGATTGTGCTGATGGGAGCCCAAAGCTGCCTGTAGCCCCATTCTATGTTGTGTGGAAGCCAGGCTAGGGGAATGAAGTGGAGAAAGCACATGCTAGCATTGAGAGAGTGTGGTTCCTCCTACCAGAGGCCCTGCGCAGCCACCACTCCTGTTCTTCCCAAGTCCTGACCATTCAGCTTTTTCTCTTAATTCTTGAGCTGTCCCAGAATCCTCCTGATCAATCCTCTTTTTGCTTTGCCACAGTGTAAGCTGAGTCTCTTTTCTTGCCAACAAAAGAATGTTAACTAATAGAGGTCCCAAAATAGTTCTGGACTCTCCCTCACCATTGTCTTAGTTGATGTCTCCATCATTGTCACTTGAACGTTTTAGTGGACTCAGTGGAGCCTGATCTTTTCCAATCCCCTTCCTACCCACCCAGCAGTAGAGAGCCTTTTAAAATGCAGCCAGCCCTTTATAATCCTTTGCTGTTATAGGCACTCAGCATGCCTACAACAGGCACTCTTTACTATCCAGTTGTTTTATTTCCCAGACTAGCAAGGCTGGTAGACTCTCCATTTTCTGCCCCAGCTGTATCTGTTTGTGGTCCCTCAGGCACTCTGTGTACTCTGCTCTTTCTGCCTCAAGCACTCCCCAGAAAACAGCCCCGGTGGCCTCCCCAGCCCTCCTCAACAGAGTCCTGTGTCCCCTGTGTTTCTACAGAACCATTTTAAGTATCCTTGGTAGATATGTACCTGTTGTATTCAGGTGACTTGGGAAACAGCCTAGGTTGTGCTAGAACATAGGCCTTAGCAAACAAGGCATCACAATAGCAGGTGCTGCCTGATCATTGGGCACATCACTTGACCTTGCTGAGCTTTCTTAGTTGTGAAAATGGGGATAATGCTCACGGGGTTGTTCAGAGCTAAAGACGGTTATGGGAAGTTCTGAGCATAGTACCTAACAAATCTGTCCATCAGTCCCTGCCTTCTTCTTGCCTTGTGGATATCCATCACACCACTGAACATGAGCTCTCTAAGGCAATGACAGAGCTCATCACTGGACTCAAATTTCTAGCTCCATACCTGGTCCCCAACTGGGGCTAACACATGCGTGTTGGGAGCATGGAGAAACAATACATATTCTGAGACATTGGGTAAGTTTGAACTATATTGGGAAGAAAGGCATTGAATTTCCTCAGCTGCCAAGGTTCTCTCTTCTTCCTTTAGAATGTGCCAGAGTCTTCTTTGCTGCAGGTGCCAAGCTGGTGCTGTGTGGCCGGAATAGGGAGGCCTTAGAAGAGCTTGCCAGAGAACTTGCTGCTTCTCGAGTCACTGAGGTGAGCCCAGGGGCATGTTTTCTGTAGGGAAGGGGTGCAGTCCATCCTCTGCTGAGATAGTAGCCCACTCCTGGGCTACTGGACATGGTCAGATTGCATTGGAAAGACAGCACGTCTCCACAGGAAACTGGGCTTCATGCCCTGAGGAGGAACTATCATACAGTTCAAATTCCGACTCCATACTTAGCACTGCGAATTTAGTAAGCTCCCTCTGTGACTGCTCCCCTTTCCCCATTTTACCTGGCTAATCTACTCATCTCTTTTTTGTTGTGGAAGAGAGGGTAAGGGCAGGTTGACAATGATTTTTAAAATTTTAATTGTGGAAAAATAGACATAACACAATATCATTTTAACCATTTATAAGTGTACGACTCACTGGCATTAAGTACACTCACAATGTGTGTAATTGTCAGCACCATCTATACCCAAAATCTTTTCGTCATCACCAACGAAAGTTCTGTACCCATTAAGTAACAATACATTCTTATCTTCTCTCCCCAGCCCCTGGAAACCTTTATTCTACTTTCTGTCTTTATGAATTCGCCTATTCAAGATACCTCATATGAGTGGGAAAATATAATATTTGTCTGGCTACTTCACTAAGCATTAGCATCATCAAGATTAATTTTTATTGTAGCATGTATCAAATTTTCATTCCTTTTTTAGCAGAATATTCCATTGTATGTATATGCCCCATTTTGTTTATACATTCATTTGTTAATGGACACCATGGTTGTTTCCACCTTTTGGCTTTTGTGAATAATGCTGCTATGAACATTGGTGTACACATATCTGTTTGAGTTTCAGCTTTCAATTTTTTTGGATTTACACCTAGGAGTGGGATTGCTGAGTCATATGGTAGTTTATATTTGACCTTTTGAGAACTGCCAAACTATTTTCCGCACCAGCTATACCATTTTATATTCCCACAAGCAGTGCATGAGGGTTCCAGTTTCTCCACATCCTTGCCAACACTTGTTAGTTTCTGGTTTTTTTCTTTTTTTTTAAATTATACCCAACCTAGGAGGTACGATGTGGTATCTCATTATGGTTTTTAATTTGCACTTCCCTTATTACAAGTGATGTTGAACATCTTTTCATGTGCTTATTGACTTTTTTCCCAGCTTTATTGAAATATAATAGACAGGTGCTCATACTTACATTGTACAATTCAATTAGTTTTTTAAATTATAGTTGGCATACAATAATATATTAGTTTCTTGGAACTACATCAAAGTTTTGACGAAAACATGGAGCAAACAGCAAGCAGAGTCACCTGGAGTCTAGATGAACAAGCTTTACAACTAGAGAGAACAATAAGAAATCGCCCTGCAACGGGAGGAGGTAGGATGGGGCGAGGACACGAGGCTGCCTGTCCTGAGTGGCTGAGTGGGACAAAGGCTATGGCAGCAGCAGCTGGCAGCCACAGACTTCTCTTAAAACGGTCATGTCTGCAAACAGACTTCTGGTGACAGACTTCCTCGCTCTGAGCACTGATGCCAGGTCAGCTGCTCGGGGGGTGGGGGGACACCAGGGACTTACAGGGGGACACTGAGTTGTTGGAATGAGGGCTGGAAGCAAGGCTTTCTCCCAGGCAGAAGTGCTGGCACTGTCCATTGCTCCTCTGTTGAGCCCTCCCCCAGACCCAACTCCCCACTGCCCCCATTGTGTAGATGCAGTGCAGCCATAGCTGAGACATCATCAAACTGGATAACAGAAGACTCCCTGAAAATCCACTTCCCCAAACTCACAGCCCCACCTAAGCCATTTAATTGTATCCTCGGCGTACCCTGTGCTCCTTACTGAGCCAGCCCCAAGACCCACACTAGTGGCAGCTAGCCTCGATTTCTGGCATAGCCTCTTGAGGCAACTATAAGCACAGCATCTGTGGATTGCTTGCTGAATCTTAACTGGAGGGGCACACGCTGGGGCTAAACTTGGCCTGCAGCTGAACCCCTCTCAGGACTGTGCCACTGGACACCTACTACAAAAAGCCATGCTAATAAGATTAGGAGAGTGAGGAGCTTTGCTTAGTACATAGAAACAGACACAGAAAGGCAGCCAAAAAAGGAAGACAAAGAAGCAGAAACCATATGAGAGAATAGAACAGAGATCCAGGAATAATGGAGTCAAGCAATCTAACAGATGCAGAGTTCAAAACACTGGTTATAAAGATGCTCAGTGAACTTAGGAGAAGTGTAGATGAACTCAGTGAGAACCTTAACAAAGAGAGAAAAACATCAAAATGGAAATGGAAATTATAAAAGGGAACCAGTCAGAAATGAAGAATACATTATCTGAAATGAAGAGTATATTAGAGGGAATCAACAGAGTGGATAAAAAAGAGGATCAACCCACCGATATAGAGTATGGGAAAGCCAAGGAAACCCAATCAGAATGGCAAAAAAAAAAAAAAGAAGCCAAGACTATGATAATAATTTAAGGAGTCTATGGGACAAAATTAAATGTAAAAACATTCAGGTCATAGGAGTACCTGAAGGGAAACAAGAACTTGAGCTATTTGAAGAAATAATGATAGAAAACTTCCTTAACCTATTGAAGGAAATTGACATACAACCCCAGGAAGCTTGGAGAGTCCCAAGAAAGAGGAACCCAAAGAGGCCCACACCAAGGCATATCATAATTAAAATGCCAAAGGTGAAATACAAAGAGAGAATCTTAAAAGCAGCAAGAGAAAAGCAGTTAGTTACTTACAAGGGAGCACCCATAAGACTGGCAGCTGATTTCTCAAAAGAAACTTTGTAGGATGGAAGGGCTTGGCACAAAATGTTCAAAGTGATAAAAACCTAGGATCTACCAAGAATACTTTATCTAGCAAAGCTATCATTTAGGGTTGAAGGACACATAAAGAGCTTCCCAGACAAAAATAAGCTAAAGGAATTAGCTTAAAGAAGTCCCTGGAGGGACTTCTTTAAGAAGAAAAAACATGTATCAAAATAATGAATAAAAAATGGTAATAACTATTCCTATCAACAAGTACCTCAAATGGAAAAGAATTAAGTGCTCAAACCAAAGGGTGGCCTATTGGATAAGGAAACAAGACTCATACACATATGCTGCCTACAAGAGACTCACTTTAAAGTAAAAGGCACACAGACTAAAAGGAAGGGGATGGAAAAAGATATTGCCTTGGTGGACCTAGAGGGTATTGCACTAAATGAAATAAGTCAGATAAAAACAAATACGTGATTTCACGTACATGCAAAATCCAAAGAACAAAACAAACAACAACAACAAAAACGGAAACAAACTCATAGATACAGAGAATTTTTTGAGGGCTACTAAATGGGAAGGGGTTGGGGAAATGGTGAAAAAGGGCAAAGGGTTTAAGAAGTACAAATGGATAGTTACAAAATAGTCATAGCGCTATAATGTGTAGCATAAGGAAAATAATCAACATAGTCAACAATGTAATTAATATGTAAGGAGGAAGAGGGGTGCTAGATTTAGTGGGGTGATCACTTGAGCTCTAATCACTATGCTGTACAACTAAAACTATTATTGTATGCCAACTATAATTGAAAAAAATCATTGAATTGTACAATGTAAATACGAGCAACTAATTGTCTATTATATTTCAGTAAAGCTGGAAAAAAATTACCAAAAAAAAGCATTCACCATGAAAAGAATAATAATACCACTTTTCAACTAGGAAATTGACAAAAATGAAAACCCATTGCTGGTGAGAATGTGCAGCATTCTCCTGTACTGCCGGTGGGAAAGTAAGGTGGTACAATTGGGGGAGGACAGTTGGGTGATATTTATCAAAATCAGAAGCATACAGTTAATTTAACCTAAAAATCTCATTTCTAAGAAGCTGCCCAATAAATAAGTATGGGGATATTCACTATACCCGTCCCAGCACTGGTTGTAGTAAAAACAAATAAACAAGTAATATTGGAAATGGTGTCCCTCAATTGAGGCCATATTAAATCAATTATAGTACCACCATATGATGGAATATTCTGAAGGCATTAAAATATATGAGAGAGATCTGCAAGTGTGTTGTGGGAAGATCTTGATGCTGTCTTATTAAATGACAAAAAGTAAAATACAAAACAGAGTCTCAAGTAAAGACTATACACATTTTGTTTTCTCTGAAAGAAAATACAAGGAACTGTTGACATGCCGTTTAAAGTCTGGAGGAGCAAGGAGAGAGAATCATGTTTTCATTTTGTATCTATTTTGTTTGAATGCTCAACTACATATTATTCTTTTAAAAATAAAAGCAGGGATTACCTAGGAGGGAAATCTGTTGGGACTCATTTTGTAGCCTATGTGGAGAATGTTTCATGAGTGCTTGAGAATAGTATTTATTGTGCAGTTGTTGGGTGGAATATTCTATATACATCTGTTAGATCTAATTGATTTATAGTGTTGTTCAAATCATCTATTTCCTTCTTGCTCTTTTGTCTGGTTGTTCTATTCATTATTGAAAGTGGAGTATTGAAATATCAAAATACAACTGTAGCACTATTTCTCCCTTCAATTCTGTTGATTTTTTACTTCATATACTTTGAGGGTCTATTATTAGATACATAAAGGTTTATAATTGTTATATGCTCATGTTGTATGTATCTTTTATTATTAATGTCCTTTTTTTCTTGAAACGTTTTTTGATTAAAGTCTATTTTGTCTAATATTAATGTAGCCACAGTAGCTCTTAGTTATTATTTGTGCTGAATATTTTTTAAATTAACTAATTAATTAAATTAACTAATTAATAAGTTTCAGCTGTACACTTTAACAGTAAGGCATATATATATTTACACTGTGTGTTCACCTCCCATAGTTAGATTTCTTTCTGTCACCACGTATTTGACCTCCTTTACCCCGTCTACCCGCTCCCTCCTCCTCTACCTACTACCCTCTGGTAATCACTAGACTATAGTCCACGGCCACGAGTCTCTGTTTGTCTGTCTTGTTCATTTGTTGCTTTTAGGTTTATGTCCCACATATAGGTGATATCATGTGATTTTCAACTTTTTCTGTCTGGCTTATTTCACTTAGCATGATTATCTCGAGGTCTATCCATGTTGTCGCAAATGTCAGTATTTCATTTCTTCTTATGGCTGAGTAATATTCCATTGTATATATGTACCACAGCTTCTTTAGCCAATCATCTATTGTAGGACACTTTGATTGCTTACATGTCCTGGCCACCATGAATAGTGCTGCTATGGACATCAGTGTGCAAATATCTTTTTGGATATGGGTTTTCAAGTCTTTGGGGTAAAAACCCAATAGAGGGATTGCTGGATCATATGGCAGATCAATTCTTAGTTTTTTGAGGAATCTCCATACTATTTTACATAATGGTTATACCAATTCGCAGTCCCACAAGCAGTATATGAGGGTTCCTATTTCTCCACATCTTCTCCAACATTTGTTATTACATGTCCTGTTGATTATAGCTATTCTAACAGGTGTGAGATGGTATCTCATTATGGTTTTCATTTGCATTTCCTTACCAGCTAGCAATGTTGAGTATCTTTCCAAATATTTACTGGCCATTTGTATGTCCTCTAGGGAGAAGTGTCTGTTCAGGTCCTCTGCCCATTTTTTGATTGGATCATTTGGGGTTTTTTTTTTGTTATTGTAATTGAGTTATATGAGTTCTTTGTATATTTTGGATATTAGGCCCTTATCGGGGGTGTTGCTTGCAAATGTATTTTCCCATTTGGATGATTCTCTCTTTACCTTGTTGATGATTTCTTTTGCTGAGCAGAAGCTTTTTAGTTCAGTGTAGTCCCATTCATTTATTTTAGCTTTTACTCCCCCAAATTCATAAACTCTTCTTTAGGTCCAAGGTCCTTGAGTTTCAATCCTATGTTTTCTTCTATGCATTTTAATGTTTCAGGTCTTATATTCAGGTCCTTAATCCATTTTGAGTTAATTTTGGTGTATGGCGATAGACAACAGTTAAGTTTCATTCTTTTGCAGGTGGCTTTCCAGTTTTCCCAGCACCATACATTTCCTTTCTCCACTGTACGTTTTTGGCTTTTTTTGTCAAAAATTATTTGCCCCTATAAATATGGGTTTACTTCTGGACTCTTGATTCTGTTCCACTGGTCTGTGTGTCTGTTTTTCTGCCAATACCATGCTGTTTTGATTACTGTTGCTTTGTAGTATAATTTGAAGTCGGACAGAGTGATGCCTCCAGCCTCCTTTTTTCTCAGGATGGCATTGCCAATTCGAGGTCTTTTGTGCTTCCAAACAAATCTGATGACTTTTTTGTTCTATTTCTTTAAAAAATGCCGATGGGATTTTGATGGCGATTGCATTAAATCTGTATAATGCTTTAGGTAATATGGTCATTTTAACTATGTTGATTCTTCCAATTCAAGAACATGGAATATCTTTCCATTTCTTTGTATCTTCTTTGATTTCTTTTAATAGGGTCTTATAGTTTTCATTACGTAGGTCCTTCACATGTTTCGTTAGATTTTTTCCTAAGTATTTAATTCTTTTTGTTGCAATTGAAAAAAGAATTATTTCTTCCACTTCTTTTTCTGACACTTTGTTATTAGAGTATAGGAACGCTATGAATTTTTGAACACTGATTTTGTATTTAGAGTCTTTACTGTATTAGCTTATTGTTTCTCGTAGTGTTCTTGTGGAGTCTTTAGGATTTTCTATAGACAGAATCATGTCATCTGCAAATAGTGACAGTTTGACTTCTTTGTTTCCTCTTTGGATGCCTTATATATCTTTCTCTTGCCCGACTGCACTCACTAGGACCTCCAAAGTTATATTGAATAACAGTGGTGATAGTAGACAGCCTTGTCTTGTCCCTGATCTTAGAGGGAAGGTTTTCAGTTTTTCACATTATGTATAATGTTGGCTGAGGGTTTGTCATATATGGCTTATATTATGTTAAGGTACTTTCTTTGTATACCAATTTTGTTAAGTGTTTTGATCATAAAGGGGTGCTCTATATTGTCGAAGGCTTTATCTGCATCTATTGATAAGATCATATGATTCATATTTTTTAATTTGCTTATGTGGTGTATCACATTAATCGATTTGCATATGTTGAACCACCCCTGTGCCCCTGGATGAAGCCCACTTGATTGTGGTATATAATCTTTTCAATATGTTGCTGTATTCAGTTTGCTAGTGTCTTATTTAGGATTTTTGCATCTGTGTTCATGGGAGATATTGGTCTGTAGTTTTCTTTTTTTGCGTGTTATTTTTACAAGGTTTTGGTATCAGGGTGATATTGACCTCATAAAATGAGTTGGGAAGCATTGCCTCCTCTTCGATTTTTTAGAAGAATTTGAGGAAAATAGGTATTAAATCTTCTTTGAATGTTTGGTAGAATAGACTAGTGAAGCCATTGGTCCTGGACTTATACTTTTTGGTAGGTTTTTGATGATTGTTTCTATTTCCATACTGCTGATCAGTCTATTTAGATTTTCTAGATCTTGATTCAGTCGAGGAAGGTTGTGTTTTTCTAAGTACTTGTCCATTTCTTCTAGGTTATTAAATTTGGTGTTATGTACTTTTTCATAGTATTCTTGTATGATCCTTTGTATTTCTGCAGTGTCTGTCATAATTTCCCCTCTTTCAACCCTGATTTTGTTTATTTGTGTCCTTTCTCTTTTTTTTTTTTAGTGAGTCTAGCCAGGGGTTTGTCAATTTTATTAACCTTCTCAAAGAACCAGCTCTTTGTTGCATTTATTTTTTTCTATTGTTTTTTTGTTTTCAATTTCATTTATTTCTGTTCTAATTTTGATAATTTCATTTCTTTTGCAGACTTTAGGCTTCATTTTGCAGTTGATCTCTAATTTCAAAGCATTATGATCAGAGAATATGGTTGGTATGATTTCAACCCTCTTATATTTGTTGAGGCTATCTCTGTGTCCCAGTATGTGTTCGATTCTTAAGAATGTTCCATGTGCACTAGAGAAGACTATATAAGCAGCTGTTTTAGTTTAAATATTTGATTCCATTCCTTCCATTCCTTTGGAAGGCTCTGTAAATGTCAGTTATGTCCAGTTGATCTAATGTGTCATTTAAGGATGTTATTTCCTTATTGAATTTCTGTTCGGATCTGTTCACATCCGACAGTGGGGTATTTAGGTCTCCTACTACGACAATGTTTTGGTCTTTTTCTGCCTTTAATTCTGTTAATAATTGCTTTACATATTTTGAGCCTCCCTGATTGGGAACATAGATATTAATAAGTGTTATATATTCTTGGTGCAGGATTCCCTTTATCATTATGAAGTGTCTCTCAGTATCTTTCTTTATCTTTTTTATTTTGAAGTCTGTTTCATCTGATATTAGTACCGCTACTCCCGCTTTTCTCTGAAAGCTATTTGCTTGAAATATCATTTTCTACCTTTTCACTTTGAGTCTATATTTGTCTTTGTAGCTGAGATATGATTCCTGGAGGCAGCATATGGTTGGGTTTTGTTTTTTGATCCATTCTGCAACTCTGTGCCTTTTAATTGGTGAGTTCCGTCCATTTACATTTAGGGTGATTGTCAAAATACGAGGTCTTATAGCCATTTTATCCTTTGCTTTCTGGTAGCTCGGTGTTTCTATTGCTTCCTTGTGCTTGTGTTTCTGTTTTCTTTATTTTGGTTGGCTTTTGTGAGTGTTATCTCTGGTTCTTCCTATTTTATGTTATATACTTCAGTTCAGAATCTTTGGTGTGTGGTTACCATTACGAATATGTAAAGGATAGTTGTATATATACAGTCATCCATTTTCTTCTGCATGTGCCTTATCTCCTTTTCCCTTTGCAAGTTTGGCTCTTTGAATCCTTCCCTTCTCAGTCATTGTCTCGGTTTGTCCCTATGTATGCTGAACGTTCATTACTATCTTGCTATAGCAATTCTCTTCTCATTATTTAAGCTTATGATGTCCTGTTCTTAGTAAGGGTTGCACTCCTCTGCTTCTATTTGCCTGATAGTCACTTTACTCCTAATTATGTATTTTATTTTATTATTATTTTTTTTGTTATTTCCTGTAGTGCAGGCCTCATAGTGGAGAATTCCCTCAATTTTTGTATGTCTGAAAAGGTCTTAATTTCTCCTTCATATCTAAAGGAGAGCTTAGCTGGATACATTATTCTAGGCTGGTCGTTCCTTTCACTTAATAGTTTAAATATTTGATTCCATTCCTTTCTGGCTTGTAATGTCTGTGCTGAGAAGTCCGATGATAATCTAATGGGTTTTCCTTTATATGTTACCGTTTTCTTCTCCTTGTTTGCCCTGAGAATTCTCTTTGTCATTGATTTTTGATAACTTTAATACAGTATGTCGTGGTGAAGGCCTTTTTGGGTTGAGATAATTGAGTGTTTTGTTGACTTCTTGAATTCCAAGTTCCAGCTCATTCCTTAATTTTGGGAAATTCTCTTCCCCTATTTTTCTGAGAATGCTTTCTAGTCCCTGCTCCTTTTCTTCGCCTTCAATAATGCCCATTATTCTTATGTTTCCTCTGCTGATAGTATCAGCTAGTTCTTGTATTTCTCTTTCATTATTTTTCATTCTTCGGTTTCTCTCTTCTTCCTTCTGATTTATTTCTAGATTTCTGTCTTCGAGATCACTGATCCTTTCCACCATTTGGTTGACTCTATTTTCCAAGCTTCTATTTCATTTTTCAGCTCTTGCAGGGTGTTTTTTATCTCCAGAAGTTCTATTCTGTTCTTTTTGAGCATTTAATCTTTTTGCTCTGCTCATGTAGTTGTTTTTTCAGTTCCTGAAATTGTTGATATGACTTATTTCAGAACTCACTGAAGTTTTTCAGAATTACCTTCCTGAATTCTCTGTCATTTAAGTTGCATATGTCTATGTCCTTAAGCTTATTTTCTGGTGTTTTTTCTTTTTCTTTCTGAGATGCCTTGTCACCTTGATTGTTTATGGTGTTTATTGAACTATTTTTCCACCTGGACATTAATGGAAGTGTTTTCTGCTTTTTTTTTTTTTTAGAAGATTTATTATATAAAGGTCTGTTTAGCCTGCCACAAAGAAGGTGCTTTTCTTTTGGTTTCCAGTAGGTGGCATCTAAGCCTCTTGGATCCCTGCTTTATATAAAGCCTTAATAATGCCTTTTTATTTTCTTGTAGATATTTAATCACACTCGCTACCCTCAGTTTCCGTCCTTGTCAATGTTAGCACAGTTTCGTTAGCGTTTGCTCAGATTCCCTGGGGCGCTGCAGTGTTTGTCTCAGAGTATATGGGGCGAAGGGCCCTCTAGGTTGGGGATGGGAGCTGTGGTTCAGCCTTCGTTTTGCAACTGCGGCCAGTAAAAATCTCTGCTGTCCTTCTCTGCTTTCTGCCCTGATGACTGGGCCCAACTGTCGGCTTCGTGGAACTCACAAATCTCTCAGGCAGCGGTGTTTAGAGAACTCGCTGCACCTTCTCTGCTCCCCCTCCTCCTACAGGGAGTTCTGGCAGCTTCAAGAGGCAGCTTCTTTCTTTTTCCAAGTCCACCTGGAGTTCTGACCTGTGGTAGCTCTTAAGTGCAGATCCCATGCTCAGACATGCTGGTGTGCAGTTTGGGTGTTTTTTGTTGAGTTTTAGATATTCAGCTTATTGTCATTTCAAGGGGAGATATCTGGATATGTCTATCACTCTACCATGTTCCTCTAAAAAACTGAATTTTTTTTTTAATCCTTTAAGTTTCAATATATTTGTTTCTTTGGATCTCAAGTGAATCTCTTAAACACAGCATATAGTTGGATTTTTTAAAAATCTGTTCTGCCAATCTGTCTTTTCATTAGAAAGTTTGAACTATTCACATTAAATATAATTACTGTTAGGGAGGGACTTATTTCTGCCATTTTGTTATCTGTTTTCTGTTTGCTTTATAGCTTTTTAAAAACTTAATTAATTTATTTTTTCATGGTGACGTTGGTTATTTTTATAGCTTTTTTTTGTCCCTCATTTCCTGCTTTACTATCTTTTGTGTTTAGTTAATTTTTTATAGTGAAATTCTTTGATTCTCTTCTCATTTTGCCATGTGTATGTTCTATAGCTGTGTTCTTTGTGGTTGCTGTGTGGATTACATTGACTGTCCTAAAGTTTATTCTACTTGGTATTGAGCTTCTTGGATGTGCAGATTCATATTTTTTCATAAAATTTTTTCAGCAGTTATTTCTTCAAATATTCTTTCTACCCTTTGCCCCACCCCCTCTCTTCTCAGATTCCCATAATATACATGTTGGTCCACTTGATGAAGTCCCACAGATCCCTTAGGCTCTGTTTAGTTTTCTTTATTCTTACTTTCTTTCTATTCTCAGACTTGTTAATTTTAATCGTCCTCTCTTAAAGTTCACTCATTCTGTGTTCTACTTGCTCAGGTCTGATTTTGAACCCCTCTAGTGTATTTTTCATTTCTGTTACTGTACTTTTGAGTTTCAGAAATTTTAAAATTATTTATATTCATTGATATTTTTATTTTGTTTATACATCAATTTCCTGCCTTTGCCCATGTTTTCCTTCAGCACTCTGAACGTCTTTAAGACAATTGCCTTAAAGTCTGTCCAGTAGGAAGCCCATCATCTGGGCTTCCTCAGGTATGTCCTCTGGGGATTTATTTATATTTTTGAATACCAAAGAAAAATATGTGACTTCTTTAAATCTACTGGAAGCTACTTAAGCAAGTGCTGGTTAAAAAATGCCAACCTGCCCGCTTCCATGCTGTACCTGAAATGTGGGTTGTCTTTCCCACAGCTGCCAGCCACAGGGCTGGGTGGATTGGGGATGGAGAGCTACTACTGAGCTGATGGCTGAAATTGACCAAAATTATCTCTCATTTGCCAGCCAGCACTCTCCTGAAAACTTTAAGCATTCATATGGATTCCAGAGTTCCAAAATAGTCACTTCAGAGTTTCTACCAATACAGTTGTCCAGGTGAAAAGGTGGATTCTTGGCACTTACTACTCTGCCATCTTTGTAGATTTCACACACACACCCTCCTCATTTTGTTCTCTGGTTAAACTCTCTTGAGAAGCCCTTTAAGTTAGATTGCTTAGTTATTTATTTCTCTAGCTTCTTATACTTTTTTGTGGCATTCTTCATAGTTCATCTGTCTTCCCCACTAGACTGCTTCAGGAGGACAGGAACCATGTCTGTCTTGCTTTCTACTGTGTCCCCAGTGTCTGGAATATATAATGTTTCATGAACAAATTAATTAAAGTGACTTAACCTGAGAAGGATAGCATCTTTCAACATGGGTACTGTTTAATTAGTTACAATGTATAGCACAGTTCTGGCACAAGGCAACAAAAGGAGCTATAATTAATAGTTCCTATGGTAATCTACAGTAACCTATACCATACATCATCCCTGTCCTGTGGAATTTACTTTCTAGCTCTACTAATAATTTTCAATTCAGGAGAAAAGTTGCCCAGGTCAGGTGTGAGCACTGTAGGCAGGATCCTCTAGGCCACATCTCTTCAGAGAGGCGCTGTAGCCTGTGTGATTTCATGCCCAGTGGGCCACTCCCAGGACTCTGATTAGCGGGGACACGTAACTCACATGGCCTGTCATTCTGAAAGTGTTTTTGATTTCTGTCCTATCTGACCAGGTGCAGACACACAAGCCTTACATTGTGACCTTCGACCTCGCAGACCCTGGGGCCATAGTTGCAGCAACAGCCGAGATCTTGCAGTGCTTTGGCTATGTGGATGTGCTCATCAACAATGCCGGGATCAGCTACCGTGGTGCTATCATAGACACCACCACAGATGTGGACAAGAGAGTCATGGAGACAAACTACTTTGGCCCAGTTGCTCTAACAAAAGGTAACAGTCTTGGATTGAAAGGAAAAACAGCACTAATATGTTGGCCTTTGTTTTTACTTCGCTTGGTTCCTTGTTTGTTAAATGACCTGTCTCCATCCTCTATTTTATCCTGGAAAAGGTACTGTCATTACAGCTTGAGTATTTGTTTTTTCCAGACTTATTTGCATTTTCTTTATCTGCTTTATAGCCTTAAATCAAGATGTTCTCCTCACTGACAGCTTCATTTGTACAGCATTGCCTCCATTTCCTCTTAGAGTGTTTGCAAACCCCTACAAAGTGGAGATATTCTCATGTCCAGGTACAGATTTCACTCCAAGGGAAAGGATCTACCTAGGAAAGGGAACTGAGCTGGCCGTTCTTATTGATTAGGCTCCTGTCTGCCTCTGTCTCCTCCCCCATCCTCCTGTCTGCTGGCCTGCTGGAAGTCTGCAGGAGGCCTAAGAATTCCAACAAAACATAGCTCTCCCACACCGCAGGGCTTTTACTGTACACCTTCCTTGTTCTAACAGAATCTAATAAGTGAGGTTGCCTCCTCTCAGTGTTAAGTGCAGTGACCAAAAGAAAAGTCCTCTTCTAAAGTCCTTGACTTCTTTCCTTAGCAATTCTGCCCTCCATGATTAAAAGGCGACATGGTCACATCGTTGCAATCAGCAGCATCCAGGGCAAAATCAGCATTCCTTTTCGATCAGCATGTGAGTACTTCCTTCTCCCTCCCCCAAATGTTTTTCTTTTTGTTTTTCCTCATTATAAAAATACCACATTTACTATCCAGAATTCAGACAAAGCAACAGTACAGGATGTGAAGGAACTTCATCAGAAAGTGTTCTTCTGAGCAGAATGCCTCCCAGCTCTACTCCTTAGACCTTATATATGACCTTGTGCAGGTGTCACCATCACTCTGTACCCCAGTCCTCATCTGCAGAATGGAGACAAGGGCAGTCCTACCCTTAGAAGGCCACTAGAAAGATGAGTTAGTCTATTAGCTCTGTGAGCAAAGTGTCTGGAGCAGTGCCAGGCATAAGTACCATTGAAGTGTCAGCCGCAATTATCAATTACCATTGTCCCACAGGTACTATCACTTCATCACTTTTGCCATATGCCTCCAAACTTTTTTCTACATATGATCAAACAGAAAAATGGTGTCATAGTTTTGTGGCTTGCTTATTCCACTTGACATATCTTTTACATCAGTATATATGGATTTAACTAATCCTTTAAAATGGATATATAGTAATTCATTGAATGGATAGACATAATTTATTTAAATATTTTCATGGGTATTTTGAGAATTTTTTCCCTGTAAGTCTCTGACCATTAACAATGATGTGCTACATAGAACATCCTTAAATATTTATATCTCTAGGCACTCATGGGAGTTTTAGTAAGATAAATTCCCCAAAGTAGAAATAATAGGTAGGATCAAATAATTAAAACTGCCGAATTGACCTCCAGCTCACACTCTTACCTCCATGCATGCAAATGGCTATGCCAAAATTTTGAAATATCATTTCATTCATCTGTCTGTTCTCATGTTGCACCAGCAAGCAAACAGAATCTAGTTTTCGTTAGTTAAAAGATTTTAAAGGTAATTTCACAAACTGTCCTAGTAACTCCCTTTTTTTTTGCTCTACTCTCTGGATATAAATGCTGACTTGTAACCAACTCATCTGCTCTCCCACCTCTAAATGCTAGATTCAGCCACACCCAGCTGACTTGGCAGAGAAGGAAGGGAGAGCAGAGCTGCTTCAGCACTTTGAAAGGACAGGAACAGACATCCAATGCTGGATGATATGGTTTAGCCAACTGTCTGAACTGGAAATGTAACAGAAACTTACTCTTTCTCTCTGGACCCAGCTCTACTTTTTGGTTTTAGTTGGGTGTCCTTGGGCAAGTTGTTTAATTTGTCTGACCCTCCGTTTCCTTTCTTATGAGACTTATAGTCATCTTACATGCCTCACGAAGCTGTTTTAAAGATGAAACAAGACAAATGGAGATGAAAAGTCCTTTGTAAACTGTGAAGTATTGTATCCATGTTTGTTTCTATGGTTGTTACCTCTGTTTCAACTCCAATAGCATAGGACAGCCATCTAAGACTGCTCAAATAACTCTGTGTGTGTGTGTGTGTGTGTGTAATCATGAATGATAAAACAAATGAGGTAAGCCGTTAGTAATAGGTAAGTCAGAGTAAAGGCTATTCTATGTTCTTTGCATTAAATTATTTCCAAGCTTTACTTTGGTTTAATCTGAGTTTTGTTCTCTACTTGGCCTGTGACTAAAGTAAGGCACACATGGCTGGTCTGGGTACTTTATAATGACCAGACTGAGTGTGGCAGTGCCTCCTGAGCACATTAGTGAACACTGAGCAACAGTCTTTTCATCTATAAAATGGGAGAACATTTTTATCTCCCTCACACTGCTTTCATGAGGACGAAGTGAGGTGGTTGAGGTGGTGTATTTAGCAATGTGCCTGGTAGACAAGAGAGGCGAGTACTATAACATCAGTGTGTTGATTTAGGTCAGCATAGCCTGGCTAAGGACCTCCAGCTTGAGAGCTCTGGGAGACTCATTGTCAGGGTGCAGCCTTCTATTCTGAGGACTCCCGGGATGACTCCCTCTTCTCAGGCCTTGAGCCTGGGCAGCATTCCTGGAATCACGGCTGACAGGAGCAGTTCTCTCCACCTACCAACCCACAGACTGTTCATCCAGCCCCCAGCAACTTGGCCTAAACCAAAGGAGCTGGCCCTGGAAGGCACTGTAGCAAGTTCAGACACTGTTGAATTTCTCATGTGACTCTCTATGATACTCCTGGGTTTGTTTCCCTTCCTATTTTATTGGCTGATGGCTCCCCCTTTGAGAAGGCTAAAACATTTAGAGGAAACTGATTTTTCAGTGGAGATACTCTGTGTTTCCCAAGAATGTCATTGTATGGTCACTGTGTCCCCCTTCAGAGTACCTTTCACCATGATTTGTAGCCATTACTGAAGAACAGAGGTGCCTCCATTTCTTAGAAGTGGAGCAAGCTCAATAGCTGTTCCAAATGAAAAGCCATTTCATGGAAGTTTGTCATATGAAATACGTAAGAGAACCAGCCTCAAATTTTATACACACACATCCTATGCGTGCAAGGGTGCTCACTTGTTCACTGATAAAACCTGGAAACAACCCATGAAAGTCAACTGATGGGGCCAGTTCTATAGTCTTATGACCCATGGAGGAGCATAGAGGGTCTGCATGGCTGGCATGGAGGCTGTCCAGTCTGTGTCACCAGGTGAAGAAAGCTACTTACAGGAATAATATGAACAGTATGAGCTCATTTCTATAAAAAAAATTTCTTATATGTAAAATCACACATATGTACATAAGATACATAAAAAATATATCCTGAGAGACCGTTAGCATTGGTTACTAGTGGAGAATGTAATTGGAAGGCAGAGCTTTAAATGTTTTACTTTATATCCCTCTGTACTATTTGAATGTTTTACCCATTAGGAATTAAGTTTTTTTGTTAGGGTTTTTTTTTAACCTTTTAAAGTGGAATAATTTCTGACTTAAAGAAAACTTGCAGGAAAAATACAAAGAACTCCCAAGTACCCTTCATGCAGATTCCCCAGTTGTTAACATTTTACCATATTTGTTTTATCATACTCTGTGTGTGTGTGTATACACATATGCGTGTATTTAAATTTAAAATTTTTTCTTTCCTGAACCATTAGGAGAAAGTTGGAGACATGATGCTCTTTTCTTCCTGGGTGTTTGCTAAGAACAAGGATACAATGTACTTCTCTAAATCGGGAGAAAAACATTGCTATAATACCATAGGAATCTTAAATTATAAAACTGTTTTTCTTTTTTGTTTTTTTTTTTAATAATAAAAGAGAATGAATGGGCATGAATGCATGGGCTTGTTCTAGGCCATGTCCCAGCACCAGCTCACTCACTTGCCTCTGGCCATCAACCTTTGCAGACGCGGCCTCCAAACATGCAACCCAGGCATTCTTTGACTGTCTGCGTGCCGAGATGGAACAGTATGAGATTGAGGTGACCGTAATCAGCCCTGGCTACATCCACACCAACCTCTCTCTAAATGCCATCACTGCTGATGGTTCCAAATATGGAGGTGAGGCCCCAGTTTCTCTTTTATTTCGTGAAAAGCTGTTGCCACAGTGAGACATTCTGCTCTTACCTGATAAATCTTTGCTTATTCATTTGAACTAATTTTTAAAATGAAAAAACTTACATATGGGTGTTAGTTTTATATACTGTTGAGTAATTTTCATTTACCACGAATCAGCCCTTCAGTTATCAGGGCAGGACCCCTGTAGGCCAGGACTTTGAGGGCTGGAAAGGAAGTCGCCAAACAGAAATATACCAGACTTCTACCTAACCCATTCTCAGTGAATTAAAGTAAAGATAAGGTGAATTAACTTCCAGGAAACTATGGGTTGCTTGACTCCAGAATTTCCCCACCCACTATGCTTCAGAAGTAACTGAATTCAGGATACTCAAAGCAGAGAGCCCGGTCTTCTGAGGTGAGGTGGGTGCACCAGTCTCAGAATCTACATATTGATTCAGCCAAACAGTGCTGAGCTGACCTGCAGTTACCACGAGTGGACTTAACAGCCTGGCCCAAGCATGCAGGCAGGCTCAGGCCAAGCAGAGATCCAGGCTTTTGCCTCCCAGGTTAGTTAACCCACCTGAGTTGTTGCTGTGGGAGCTGGCTCTACTTTCCCAAGCTTGAATGGGGCCCACCCACCCTGAGTACTGTCCTTCATGTCCTGCCTCCCTGGGTGTGATCTCTTGGGCCTGTGCTATGGCATCACCAGGGTCCTCCTGGTTCTACACCTAACCCCGGCCAGACTTGAAGCAAGGCCGTCCAGGCACTGGATGGCAGCTGCTCTCATTCAGCAAGTCGGTAGAAACCAGAGGCATAGATTCAGAGAGATTAGTATTTATATTATTTATACGTAAAATAATCTTTTAAAAAATTCCCTCAGTGTTATTTAAAAAGAAGCAACAATAAGAAACCTCCTAGTCTTCCACGTTAATGAGAACAGATACTAATGAGGAAGCTCAGACAATTTGGACAATTTACAAATGGTTTCAAATGGTCTGTGCTAGTGGCCTCTCCTCTATGCCTGTCACTTTGTTGGCAAAATTGTCGGATTACTAGGGAAGAAGAAACATAAGTTGTTGTTAAGTAGCCTAACACTTCCTAAACTCCCTGCAGCTATTTAATGTCTAAAACAAACCTAAGATTTCTTCTGCTTGCTCTCCAGTTAAGACATGATGTGGAGAACTGTGATATCTCTTCTGACTCACTTCTTCACTTCAGTGAGCTCATAGTACATTTGGGGGTCATAGTCTTTTCCCACTCGCTACCTGGCAGACCTCAAGCCAGGTTATCCAAGATTAATTGATGGTACAACATCCTTAGTCATTGGTTGTTTCAAAAGGCAAAACTTGTCAAGATCAGGAAGCTCCTCCTCATCTGTCATGTGAGGGACTAACTCTGGGCTGGTCTTTATCCTTTGTCGTGGACCAGCAGCTCTGAGCACTGACTAGGGCCCTGTCTACCTTATTCCTATCTACGACCCACATCTCTTTTACCCCAGCTCATGAACACTGAGCTGCAGAATAGGTCCTCATTTCCTTGAAGTATGAAAGAGTCAAGGAAGGTGGTGTACCACCTGCCTCCTGACAGACTGGAAGGAGCTTCATGATATGAAGTCCAGCAAGCCAACCTGATGACGGTCCACATCAGCTAAACTCAAGAGAGAGACTCTGCTTCCAAGTTCATGTGTTTCTTTTATTTATTTTAGTTATGGACAGGACGACAGCACAGGGCCGAAGGCCTATGGATGTGGCCCGAGATGTTCTGGCTATTGTGGGGAAGAAAAAGAAAGATGTGATCCTGGCTGACCTGTTGCCTTCCTTGGCCATTTATTTGCGAACTCTGGCTCCTGGGCTCTTCTTCAGCCTCATGGCCTCTCGAGCCAGAAAGGAGCAGAAATCCAAGAACTCCTAGTGCTGCAACAGAACTGGGGCAGGAAGTAGCACCTGCTTGGGAATGGCTGTTCTACAAGGGAGAGCTGCATTTGTTGAGACTTTACTGGATATTTATCTCACAGGTAGGAAAGATAGAAATACACTTCTACAGATCCCTGGCAAAGACCCTGCTGGCAGATAATTGGAAACAAAATAGGCAACAGGCTTTTCTTCTCAGGGGTGAGGGGTAACACTTAAGGAATAAATATGGAGTGGGGTTTTAATGCTAAGAATATGAAATAAATGAATTGAACAGTAAGAGTCGTAGTCCTCAAGGACTAGAAGAATCACGTCTCCTTTGAATTCCAGACTCTGCCAGCTCCCAGAAATGTTTCAGTCTTTAACATCAGAAGACATCCTGATATCACCTTGACCCTGTTGTTTTCATATTTAACTTATCCAAGACCATTTACCTAATTGTTTTTGGCAGAGTCCACTTCCAATACTCAAGGGAGAAGGCTGTAGTTTTAAGAAGTCATTCATATTCCTCCATTTCCAGGTTCCTACAGTATCTCATTCAACACAGCAAATGGGCTAATATGTGATTGATCATTTGACATATCCCAAGTGACACCAGATTTAGTACCTAAAAGGTATTGCCCAGTTTCCACTGACTCCCACTCAAAGCCCTGTAGGGTCAGGCACCACTCCAACCAGAAGATGAATTTACTAAGGAGCCAGCAGCCCAAAGGAAGAGGAAGATCCCACATGACTTCATTATCCTCTAGAAAATAATATTCAGAAACTCAGGAGGGAGGGCGTTCTAAAGAAGCATGTGGTCTCTGGTGGAAGCAGCCCGTTTGTTAGCTATGACAGTTAGAGCATAGCCAAAAAGGATGCCTGCATCCACCTTTCTGAGGTTCATTGAGTAAGTCAACTTCATACCTGAAGTTTAGGATGAAACTTCTCCCATTATTGAAGCTGACAATGGAAATTGTGGGTCCATTGTATAGGCTTCCCCAAGTTGGAATAAAAATCTCCTAGCATATTATACTGGCACCTTACATGTGTCCTAATTCTGGACTTGATAGAGCTTGTATTTTAAACAGCTACCCACAAAATAAAAATGGCCAAAGCCAGCCTGTGAGTTGGGTATTCAAGGCTCTTGAGTTTCCTGAGAGTAGGAGAGCAAGTAGATGATTAGGTCTGGTGACCTATCCCAGCTCCCAACAGGGCCTGGACACTGCAGGAGCCCATGGTTGGAATGTAGATACAGACGTGATGGGTGGCTTTTCACTATCCACGGAAACCATCTACCTCTCTCCTGACATGGAAGAGAGAGGGCTCCTTAGGGTTCATGTCAGGGAATAGTTGGATTTGAGACAGCAGCCACCACACTAAAGCCTATCCCAAGTATGAGGTCAAATAAAATTGCAGAATGCATAGCAGGTCCTCAGTAAAAGGCAGTGATAGAGGAAGCTGTCTCTGTAAATGGGAATGAGAGAATATCTCTCCTTGGACACTTATTGGCTGGCACTTTAGAAAAGACCCATGTCCAGGTGTTGTCCTTTATTTTCGATTAAATAAAATACTCAGCAACAGGAGACTGATGTGATATACTGCCCTCTGAGGAGTGCAGGTTTAGCAAGCACATACTCCATCAAAAGACAGCAATAACTATGTTGCTGAGGTTATTGCTTTTGGACCCATTGTGATAGTGGCTGGAAGCCTACCAAGCCGACTCCCAGGTGTGAGTTGGGACATAGAGCTTGGAGCAGACACGAAGGGTCTCTTAACCTAGATATGACACTTGATTCATATCCAGATAACAATGAATATTTATTTACCTAACATTTAAAAAAACTCAACTCACTTGCTGTACCTTGACCATATAAATAGAAAATAATGTAATACAGGACCATTAAAATCAACTAGATTTACTGTCTGCCAAAGGCTGAGTCTGAAGCACAGCTGCTCTTGAGGAGGTTGGCAATGTCAAAGGTATTAAAGATGTGTTTGCACCACACAGATGCTCAGAGACTAGGAAGAGGACTAAAAAGGGCCAGTGATTCAGGGTTCCTTGATGTCCATGTTGCACCAATAGCCATCTCAGGTCCCTCTGGAATTACATGCCCCTGGAGAGAACACTGGGTAAAGGTGGGGCTTGTTGAGCCTGCTGTTGTGACTTGGATGGCAGCACAGCACTTTCCTGAGGGCAAGTGCACCACACACAAGAGCACCTCAAAAAGGGGAGCTGGGCCAGGACTGGCCTTGGCCTTTCATTCTTGGAGTCTCAACCTACATTTGAATATGAACACCTGCCACCAGGGGTAGTGGTATTGTTGCTGTTCCAATTTCTCTTTTGCCATCAAGTGTTGTTTTTCCATCTCTTTCATCCCTGAATTCTACTGGGTAGATTTGAAAAGCACAATTCTGAATTAGTTCTGCCTTCTCATGAAGTTCAAAGGCACTTTCCACTTTACTCCTTAAGACTCCTGGTGTTTCACTGGTCTAAGGGCGGAAGCAAGCTGTCTTGTGCTTCATGCCAAAATCAGTCTCCCCCTACAAAACCAAATTAGTTTTTCCAGACAGCACTACTGTACATCTGTGCACTACTGAGTGGCTGTAGCTCACACGTATATCTCTTGATATACTGAGTGCACAGCTACTTGGGCACACTGCCTAGTTCCCAGCAGGCACTGAGGAAGGAACGTCCCTTCCTCATCAGGAGTTGACAGCTGCTGAATCAGATATGAACACTATACTTTGGAAGGAGCTAAGACTGTAACAACATGAGAGACAGTAAGAGTTTGCGAGGGTCTGCTCTCATTTCCTGATGAGTTGGACCTTATGAAAGGTCTTTGCTCTTCTCTGAAATTGGAGTGAAGCGGACAGTTTAAATAACTCAGTGAACTGCATGAAGTGATACAGCCAGGACTCATGCATATGGACTTTGCAGAGGAGGGCCCACCCAACTTGGCCTCTTCTCTCTCTCAGTTGGCAGCTATTTAAGGCTGTTTCTTCAGGAGCGTTGTGGCATGTTACTGATGAACACTGCCCACTTGTCAGTGACATATATGTAGAAGGTGGCAGAAACAGATAAGTCAGTGCCAACAGAAGGGCCAGGCTGTCTAGGCACAGAAGTGGTTCTGCTGCTCTCCTTCCCAGCTAACTTGGCACTGCTAAAGTAGAGCCCTAGAATCTAAAACCCCTGCCCTGTGGTCCATGACAGCACCACATCCTCACCTCCTTGGCATGGAACACATAACTAAGGTGGCATTTCAGAATCTGAGCTAGTCCGCCCAACAAGAATCACTTTGTTCAGTGCACCTGGCTTCTATTTCTAATGAGGGCTTCTGCTCAGCTGCCCTGAGATGGCTACTGCTTGTCTACTTCTAGCTGCCTCCCCCATGAAATCCGATTTGCAGGCAGAGCATAGGGCTCCCTTTCCAAATGTGGGCAAAAATACCTACCATTCTTGCCTAGCAGGTTCAAGAGCCAGCAGTCAAGACGTGCGAGGGGTCATGGGCACTACACAGTCAAGGTGAGGTCTGTTTGTGACCACTACCAGTTCACCATTGTTCCAGATGGCCACACTGCCATGTAAACAGTAGTGTTTACCCAACACCATTGTGGCCACCGAGCACTTAACTGAGTAATTAGTATCTCTAGGGCCCCTGGAATTAAATCAGTTTCTCAGACTCTTCGTGGGCCATGAGTCCCTTTTGAAATCTTTTTAAAGCTCTGGGTCTCCCCCTACAAAAACTGGCCCAGTCACTCCTTTGATGCCTTCCTGTGCACCCCTTCATTACTGTCTGGTATCAGATCTTCCTGATAAATCCTTTAAAAGTAGGGGAAAAATCAGTATGGTTGCCTCTTAAACATGGGCTCTTCAAAAGTACTATGTAGCTCTTCAAAGCTGGCTGAGAACAGAGGTCTTAGGAAAGCTGCAGTTGTTAAGCAGGGGACCCAAAATCTTTGTGGAGGGGATAATTTTTCATTTATCCAAAGCCTTACAGGGAATGTGGGAAATGATGCATAATATGCCCTTTGGTGTGAGGGAGGAACATGGGACCCGGCTCCTGTGGAATGGTGGCACCAGGCAGGTACAGAGGCAGGGTGCTGCAGAGGCTGCTTTGAGGACTCTTCCCTCAGCCTAGGGACAGTGGGTTGAACTCAGGGTCCACGTCAAGAACAGTTTCAGTGATTTAAAAAAATGCAGATGTTTTTGTGTTTTCCAAATCAGAATCTAGACAAAAGATCCCAGGCCCCAGTTTCCCATATGAACCCATGTGGAAACCCAGTGACCTTTAGGCCTTGCCACCCTATTCTACCATGTCCCTGAACACCATTTAGCAGTGCTGGCCATGGAAACCGGGCCAGAGTGAGACATGAGACTGCTCTGGGAGGGGTCCTGCCCCAGGGCTATCTTGGGTCTAAGCCTGCCTTGTTCAAAGGCCTGTCCTTGCTGCAAATGGTGGCACCAGGCTGCAGCAAGGAACAGGGTGCTTTTCATGTTGCCAACTCCTTCTACATGCAAGCTGCCACTCTGAACAGACTGCGCGGCAGCAGCTGCAGACAGCCATGAAAAGAGAAGACACCTGGAGTTGAAATTCTCATAATTTTAATGGTCAATAGCTTCTGGTTGGCTCTGGATGGTATAGCCAAACAATATACTTAAAGACCCCCACCCCCAAGCGCGTTCACACCCCCTCAGCAGCAATGCTTACATTAACATTCCACTGCCCAGTCAGACTTCCATAGCCTCAGACTCCCTGTGGGTTACGGAAATCCACATCTTAGTGTGATGAGTTGAAAAACCCTTGGTACATTTGTGATCTGTGCTATTTCTTTTTTTAAAATAACAAATATTAAACCAAACACCTCCCTCGGCTCTGACGCCTCACAGAGCAAAAATGTTACTGTGCAACCTGAATACTCTGTTGTCTCTTGTGGGCTGGGTTGTTTGCTTCTCTCTGTTCTACTGAAATCATACAGCGTAGAGTTCGTAAATCTTCTTTACACAGTACACCAGGGCAGCAAGTGCTATCGTATTGTGCAGTCTCTTTCTGTGCAAATCATCCTTCCGGACCAGCACCACTGGGGTGGAGGAAGTGAGTGTGTGCAGGGGCAGGCGGGACAGTTTATAGGCATCATACTCCACTTGGTACTTGCAGCAAGGGTCAAACTGCCAGGAGATTCCGTAGAGGGTGCAGCAGGCCAGGCTCAGCACACCAGCAGGCAGGGAGATGTAGTGGGAGTAATCTAAGGGCAGTGCCAATGGGGTGAAGAGGCAGGCAGTACCCGCCAGCACGGTGGTCTTGTGTAGACAGTTGCCTACGGTGATCCAGCGGGCAGTCTCATCACCGATGCGGGTGGGCTCGATCACAATGTACTTGTACTGGGCTTCCAGGGCCTGCTCCAGCTCATACTCAAACTGGTCTTGCGCGTTCTCCCCGTTGTAGATCTCATGCACGATGTAACAGTCTGTGGCCGACAAGCTCACCCTTATGACGGAGGGGCGGGAAAAAGAGATGGTTAGGCTGGAAGCACTTACTGTTTCTTTGCCAAGACACTGAGGGGAAAGCCACGGAGGGGAAGTCTGGGCCTCAGGCTCATCAAAGAGCCTGAGCTCTTGAGGGCACCACATCTCACTTATGTTTTTATCTCTCTTAGAACCCAGTATTCAAGATAATTAGTAAAGAGTTCTTTTTCTGAATGAACAAAATGGAACATAAAAAAAGAGTATCCTGATCTTTAAGATGACAACCTACAATATGTACATGGTTTGGCGGTTACCCTAAATGCAGTGGACAGGTCTGTGAGTTAGCAGAATAGCCCCAAGGAAACAAGAAAGATTTCAGCCCCGAATCACATTAACACACACAGAACAGAAGCCCAAGGTCAGCAGGATGAAATCTGCTCTTGGTTAATCAGGGTAATTGACAGAAGGAGGATTCTTTGATGGAAACCTATAGACCCCTGAGACAGATGCCAGACACCCTGCCCTTTGCATGGTTCAAAAGCAGTCATCCTTGGCCTACAAAACACAAGGTAAATAGGGTTGCCTTCACATTGGGTGATTTGAGAACTAAACTCATCTAACCCCTGCAGGAGAACAAGCTTCACAAAGCCCTTCCCCAGGCCATCAACCCTAGCCCACTGCTTAGAAAAAAGCAGCCCTTTGATTTAATTAGGAAAGACATTGTCTCAAGAACAGTACTGACTCTGAAATTCAGAGGACGTTAAGGATCCCATGAGGGCCCCAGATGTGCCTGCCCATTCTGACTCTATAGGCCCAGTAAATGCTTCTCTTACTCACATAAGAAACACTGTTCACAAGACCCACTTCAAGGGGCTATGCTGCTCTTCTTCCCCCGGGACTAGGGATGAGTGATAGGACCATCGCAATGGAACCTTACTGAAGGCTCAGCTCCACATCAAGGCCAAACACCAGCAGTGACCATGGACCAAGAGGGCATTTTAGGTAGTTTCAGGATTCTCAGTCTGAGGGCTCTCTAGTGCAAACTTCCTATCCAGGGCAGAATGTTTCCATACCCCGCAAAGGCAAACCTTATTACAGGTCTGTACACACCTTGTCTCTATCACTTGGCTTGTTTCAGCCTGTCCAGATCTTTCTGAATCTCTATACTGCCATCCAGCACACACTGTTTCTCCTAGTTTTGTGTTATCTGTTCATCTGAAAAGTCTTTAGCCTACACTCTGAAAGGGGTGCTGCTAGACATAGCTCTTGAGGCTGGATCAAGTTGCTTAACCCATAGTACCAGGCTGTGCAGAGCCATTTTCTATCACATGCCTCAGTGAAAAGCAGCCCCTTCCCCTCAGCCACCCCTGGTGCCCAGGCTGGTCAGACCATCACAAAGAAGATGAGGATCCTGGTGATCACTGTTCCCCCTGCCTAAGTACACACCCCTTGCAAATGGGGTTCTGGATTAGTGAGTTGGGCCACACCACAGTGAACGTGGCCCACCCACCTGAGCTGCAAATGTCCAACAAAAAGCACAACCTTAAGTGCTAACGGACACCAGGCCAGCAGCTGAGGGTTCAGTACATGCACACCATGTGGTCACTCAGAGTAAAACCACAAGGGAGCTGGGGTCAGAGCTTCCTGGTCAGTGAGCATGCACATTAGGGTCCGGTGAAAGCTTTAAAAACAAGGTTGCGCCCCAGAACTTGAGTTCAGCATTAAGGTAGCCCCAGCCATTACATGTTAAGGGTGGTGGAAACTGAATTGTCGGGAGAAACTTCAAGGAAAAAGGACAGGATTGGAGAAACCTGTTCTACAGACCACCGAGTGCTCCTTCCAGTTATTATTCCCAGGCAGAATTCAGCATGGTAAAGCTACTTTTAAAAGCAAATAAGCAAATCTAAGAAGCAGTGTTTCACTCTAGTTGGATAAATGACTAATACTCTTGTGATCACATTAGAAATGAAGTCATTGGGAATGGGTTAGCAGTACCACCAAGTGCAGGGTCCTCCGGAAGGGGGCCTTCACTCACAGGTGGAGCCACTTTAACAAAAGGCACTGGTGGGACTCATGCAGAGGGCACTCTTTATCCTGAAAAGGTAACTGTAATTCATCCGGGCTCAGGGAAGCCTCCTAATTAAATCACAGGTCCTAATTAAACTGTGTGCACTGGGGAGAAGTTATTCCCTGAGGGTTGGACAAGAAGCCTCCTAAACATGAGATGCTGCCAAAGCACCTTGCTACATATGCCAGTGGTCAGGGCTGCCTTTCCGGGGCAGTTAATGAGCCATTTCTCTAAGAACCCACCAGAACTTTATGAAATGGGAAAAGCTGGGTTCTCCCTTGGAAGGCCTTTGTGGAGGTTTTCCATTTGGTTTTAATTCAGAGAGGTAAGAGGGAGAGCGTTTCAATTATTACTCCTAGGCAGGATTTAGCACTATAGAAACCACCTTTAGCAAACAAGCAAACCTAAGAGGAAGTCACATGAGACATTAAAGTCACTGGTAAAAGGTTGCCTGCCTCCAGATGTCCAGGGACAGGAGACTGGCTCCCAGGAAGGAGCACTCCTGGCCCAGAGATTTCCTTTATGTTCTGAAGTTCATCAGCCAAGAGAGACAGAGGGGAGAGAGAAGAACAAGGGAAAGGGAGGGGTCAAATCATGTATGATCTGTGAACTGCAGAGGTGGCACTTCCAAATCAGCTGTGTGTCCTGCTAGCTATCACAGTGAGGCCAGGGGACAACTTGCTGCCATCCAAAGTGAGCTTTCTGGCCACAAAGTCCTCTGGAACACTCAAAGCAAAACGTAGGTGTTAAGGTTGTGATTACAGAATGTTCTTGCCAAACTCCAAATCTGTCTGAGCAGTACCGTTCTCTGCCCAGCAGACTGTAGCCATCCTAAATGTGAAAAAAATACTATTAAGCCCAATAATGCCAGTTGGAACCCCAGCACCTGGAACAGACTGCTCTATCTTAAACACATCAGTGGGCATATCCCACCTTGCCCCATCCCATGCTAACCGGGTCCCTCCTCAGCTCCCAGCTGCCCTCTCCTCTGCAAGCCCAGCTGGTATCCATATTCACCCAGGCCCACCTTTCCCAGCCCATCCCAGGGGGAGGCTCCCTCTGGTTCCTCAGGCAAGTGTGGTAGGCAAGGCCATCTCCTATCATTTGTTAACACAGAATAGTGTGTGTGTCCACTGGTCCCACCAAGCCTGGAAGTGAAGTACCATCTCAGTGCTGTCATCAGGTGCACCCATTTTGAGCCCCAACAGCACAGGAGCAGACACGAGTAGTTGTTACCTTGTGCCTTCGTTGGCGGGCAGTCATGAACACCACAACTCAGAGGAGCATGAATAGACATGTACTCAGCCAGTACATACACCATGAGGCTGTGAAAGCATGCTGTTTCCTGGAGCCCCCATATCTTACTATGGTGTGGGCAGGTCACCTCACTCTTATCCATCACCGTAAATGAACTCTCTGTAGTGTGAAGATGAGCATAAACACTCAAGTAACTTCCCAGGCACCTTCAGACAAGGCAGTCTTAGAAGCCGGACCAGCCAGCAGTGCCATAAACTCACCAAGTCCTTATATAAAGCGAAACCTGCTACACCCAATTCAGGAAAGGGATTCTTAGTTTCCACTGGGAAAGGATGAAATCTGAAGTCTAGAGGAGATTTCCAGGATTCCTAATAATGTATAAGGAAGGAAACAGCAAGGTTCCAAACAAACATGGACACGTAAGTAGGAGGTCCCCTTTGTTAGAGGCCACCTCCCAAGCAGTACCCACTCCTTTCACCTGGGATGATAGTGGGGTGCCATCTGCCCCTGCAAATGTAGGTTTTAAAGGCTGCCTGGACCACCAGATTCAGTTCTGCATGGTTGACATGAACTGTCACTTCAAAAACCTGGTAGCTGAGGATACCCAGGAGAAAGCCATATCTACAGCCACCCAGCTACCCCAGCGCCCACCCACATATGGCTTGCTTTTGGTTCCGGGTCAAATGAAACCCAATTAAGAAAAGAACCCAGTTAGAAGACTGCCTTGAACCATTTCTGAGCATCACCAGCCAACCCCTAATTTGAACCCTGGTACAGAACAGAAAAAAACCCAAACCAAAAAAACAGCTAAGTGGAACCTTTTGAGCCCTGGACTTCCTATGGGGCTGTATTTTTGCTTTTCATTGCAGGTGTGAAATGACCAGTAAGACAGCATAATAAAAAGTTAGTGTTTAAAAAGAGAGATAGCACTGATAATGGAAAAGTCTCTAAGAAATAGAAGTGACAAGGCGAGTACATAACAGTGTTTATGGTATGTGCATCTTTAGTGTATTTTTTAAAAGGTATACATTTGCTTTTATATGCACAAAACATTTCTGGACAGATATACAAAGACCTAAGAATTATGTCACTGGGGAGGGGAATGGAGTGGCTCTAGAAAGAAAAAGAGGTCCCTTTTAACCAAATAAGTTTTGAACCTTTAGTACTTACAGAACAGGGTTATTCTCCTAAACACCCTCTACCAGCACTGAGATTGCTTTGAATGTTGAACCCTTAACTAGCACGTGGAGCAGGACATGAACCTATCTGAGCCTGAGTGACTGCTACAGACGCTGAACTTGTGACTAGGGCTCTTGAACTTGCCTCCTCTTCTGCCTTCAACCAGAGTCGGCCTGAAGCCTGATACCTAAGACCCTCCTCTCCTCTCCTCTGAATCCACTCTGGCGGTACTCAAGAAACTCTGGCTTTCCAGCAAAAAGGTGGCCAATGAGGAATCACAGAACAAACTCCATTTCCTCCAGGATCTGGGCACCTCATGCCCCCTCATACCACTGCAAAATCGGTCTCAAATGAATCTGGGATTACAGAAGTAGTCTCAAACATGGGATCCCAAAGTCTGGAGACACTTCCCCAAGTCAGAGCTGTACAAGTATGTTCAGAGCAGCACTGTTTGATGAGAACAAAAAATTATTGATGGAAGACAAATAGTGACATCCTCCACAAGAGTGAAAATGGAATCAGAGATGTGCAACTGAGACCCTTACTTGTAAGATAGAGGGGAAAGCAGGTATAAACACATGCAGATGGCCACTGCACATACACAATTCAAAAGCATAGAGAACTAAAGGATGTGCTATTTAGGAATATTTTCATGTATGGTAACTATGAAGAAAACCAAAAGAATGACAGACAATTCAGGAGCGAGGTGGCCTCGGCCTGACAAGAGGGACATGTGGGGTCAGGTTAATGCTAGTTATCTACTTCTTAAGCTGAGTGGTGAGCACACAGGTTTATTAATTTTTAATTATGGTAAAATACACATAAAATTTACTCTCAAGTGTACAGTTCAGTAATGTTAAGTACATTCACAATGTTGTGCAACCAATCTCCAGAACTTTTTCATCTTACAAAACTAAAACTCTTTACCCATTAAGCAATAACTCTCACCCTACCCCACCCTGATCATTTTACTTTCTATCCCTATGAATGTGACTATTCTAGGTATCTCATATAAGTGGAATCATACAGTCTTTGTCCTTTTGTGACTGGCTTATGTCACTTGACATAATGTTTTCAAGGTTCATCCATGTTATACAGCATGTGTCCGTCTCTTTCCTTTTTAAGGATGAATAATATCCTAATGTATGTATAAACCACATTTTGTTTGTCCATTCATCCACTGATGGACATTTATTTCCACTTCCTAGCTGTAGTGAATAATACTATGAATATAGGTATAAAAATATCTGTTTGAGTCTCTTTCAATTTCTTTGGATATATACCTAGAAATGGAATTGTTGGATCACACGGTAATTCTATTTTTCCTTTTTTGAGGAACCACTATACTGTTTTCCACAGCAGCTGTACCATTTTACATTCCCACCATCAATGCAGGAGGGTTCCAATTTCTCTACATCCTTACCAACACTTATGTTTTTTCCAATTATCCACATTCTCGACAACACTGTTTTGTTTTTAATAGTAGGCTTCCTGATGGGTGTGAGGTGGTATCTCGTGATTTGTACTTTTTTAGTAACAGCTTTATTGAGATAGAATTCACACTCCATACAGTTCACCCATTTAAAGTGTACAGTTCCATGGCTCAGCACTTTCACCAAGTTGTGCAAAGAACACCGCAATCAATTTTAGATCATTTGCATTATCCCAAGAAGAAACCCATCACTCCCCATTTCTTCCAGCCCTTCTATCCCTTGGCAATCACTAGTCTACTTTCTGACTCTCTGAGTTGGCCTATTCTGGACATTTTATATACATGCAATCATATAGTACACTGGCTTTTGTGACTGTCTTCTTTTATTTAACACATTTTCAAGGGTCATACATATTGTAGTAAGTTAAGGACTTTTCACATTCAGAAATATATTTTTGATAGGTTTAACATATAATTTTTAAAAACCTAAGGCAAACTGTCTGGGGGGTTATCAAAGGTGCTATACACGATAAAAGGTCAGTAACAGTTTTCTCTGGATGGTGGCCTAACAGCTGACTCTTAAATTTTATTTTTCTTCATACTTTTTTGTATTAAAAAAATTAAACGTGCTCCTTTTATAATGGAAAAATTATAAACCTTTTCTTAAAAAGAAAAATGCTGTTCAATAGCTCTGTATCCCTTGGGGTGAAGAGACCAGAGACATGGGCCCTCCACAGCCGAAGACAGCAGTAGACAGCCCACTTCCACTCCAGCAGCAACTAGGTGCCTGCAGAGAAGCCTGCGCTTTTGGGGAACAAGCCCATCATTGCAGCCAGGTCTGAGTGCAGGCGGCTTCTCATTGCTGAGGTGTCATGCCCGTCTCACACCCCTGCAGTCCTGCCAGTGAGCATGAAGACAATTCCATTTCCATGTTTCACTCAAACAAGCACTGGCCAAGCTGTCCTGCAAGCCACCATCCCTTTCTGGTCACACCAGAACCAGAACCAAATCTAACTATAGTGGAAGCACTTGCTTTAGGCCCACTTCCTGGAGCGGGCCCTGGGATCACAGGCAGGACTGAAGTGTGAGCTCCCACCTGAAATACAAAAGGCTGTCGACTTTGAGCTCCTTCAAAGCAGAGAATGTATTTTCATCATGGTATCCCCAGCACTGGGCCTGAATGTGACAGGTTCCCAATAGACATTCGCGTAACTACATTTGAAATGAGTGACGGGAGAAGAAAAACAATTACAGAAATTAAGAGAACCAGTGACTGAAAAATTAAACTAAGTCCATATGCTAAGTTGCTTTCCACCTAATAAGCATGTGCTCACTGGATCACCTATGACATGTGAGGTGCTGGACTCTACTTCTACTCCTGGCTGTAGGAAAACTCACTTTTGACTAACCAAAAATTGCTTGCTTCCTCAGGATCCAAAGAAAGCAGTAAAATTCTATTCTATGGATTTAAAGGCCAGTTAGAACAAAAAGACACAGGCATGTTACCCCAAATACTGAAAACAGTTCCATACAGGCCAAGGAACTTCTGTAGGGCACCTGGCATTTTCATCTATTTCAGAAAAAGCAAGTGCAAAAGAACGGTTTCCTCTTCTGTGTTCTAGCAACTGGGCAGCTCTCTGCTTTGGGAACAAGAACACAGTACCCCAAGTGTGGGAGTAAAGAGACCTGGATTCAAGTTCCCTCTCAGTCACTCACTGGCTTTGTGTCCAAGGGCAAACCCCCTTGCTGCTCTGAGCCAGCTTCCCTGGCGTCAAATGGGGCAAAGGCCCTAGCTCTCCCAGAGTACTTCAGGGAAGACGGGATGGGGTCTGCGTGTGCAAACCAAAGTGACAGCTGCAAAGCACCACCCAGTTTAAAGTCCATGCAGCTGTTGAAATTAATTAAAATTAAGTAAACTGAAACATTCAGTTCCTCTGACACAAGCTACGTTTCAAATGCTTGACAGCCACATGTGGCTAAATGGCTGCCCTAATGGACAGCCTTGAGCTAAACTGTTATGACTACTAATTGATTACTGGCTTTCCTAAGAACTCAGTAGCCCATAATGTTGCTGCTAGCGCCAGGGACAGAACACAGTGGCAGCTGGGAGGTTCTTGGGTGTGCTCACTCTGTGTAGTACTTTCCATGTCCTCCCATTGCCCTCATTCACTGAGGAGCATGCATATACACACACCCACACTCCCTCCACCACCACACACACACACCCCACCCCAGGCCCAGAGTAGAGAAGCCCAACTCAGGCTTGGCCTCAGCCTCCTCCTCACCTTCCTGGACATAAGACCATCCTTCTTTTCTTCAGAAAGTTGAGCCTGAATTGGAATGTGGTCTAAAGCAGGGGTCCCCAACCCCCCGGACCACGGACCCATAATGGTCCATGGCCTGTCAGGAATGGGGCTGCACAGCAGGAGGCAAGCGAAGCTTCATCTGTATTTGCAGCCGCTCCCCAGCGCTCCCCAGCACCAGCATCACCGCCTCAGCTCCACTTCAAATCATCAGGCATTAGATTCTCATAGGAGCATCAGTCTCTGGTGCCAAAAAGGTGGGGACCTCTGGCTAAAGGACTAAACCACAGAGGTAGAAGTTATTGCAACTGGAATCCAGACTGGTTGACTGAATCAAGGAAAACCGAAATTCATGCCAAAAAGGATGAATCCCAGTAGATCCTAACCTACAATATCCAATTTCTGGGATCAGAACATGTACAACTCCACCTTCTGGTAGTCAGCTGAGTGGGACCCAGCACCCTCAGGGCTACAAACTTACATACTTGGGTGCAGATGCTGTGCCTGTAAGGCTCATCCAGACCAGAAGGAAACAAACATTTTCACCAAACACTAGAGCCAGAACGGGAGTCTTTCAAGGGAAATAAAAACCCTAAACCCCTGACGGTCCTCAGCAATAAAAGGAAAGGATCAGATCAAAACAAGGGGAATGTGTGCTCCCTGCCCACATGGCTTGTAGACAATCTGTTCAGCTGGACTGGGAACTAAACCCTCCACCGGCCACCCAGGACCAAATGTGTCTGATTCACATATAAAAGCAAAGCTGTCAGAGGATCAAGTCCTGAGGAGTAAAGCAGGCTACAGAAGATATGGAAGTAATCCCCAGGTACTAGCTGCCTAAAAACACTGGAGCAGATGGCTGCACAAGCCAGGGGAGGGTCAGGCCATAAAAAGTGATATTACTCTAAAACCTGAGCAATTAGTCCAGCATGCTCAGCCCTTTAAACAGTGCTGCTGCCTCAAATCATAATTAGAAACAGATCAAATACACCTTCACGTGATGATAAAAACAGGAACTGGGAGTCTTGGCTATACTCACATTCCAATAATCACGGAGAACTCAGGGGTGCTCAGGGGCCCTGAGGAAGTGAAGACAAGCGGTACAAGGAGACAGGTGGACCGTCTGTGAGCTGGTCCGGGTTACCACTCAAGTGGCAGAACACACAGATACCTGCACTGTGCCTTCCTAGATGGGCAAGTGTGTCTCAAAGACGCCGACAGGACAAGTGGCAATCTGTTTCGTGTGCTCGCTGCCAGTGTGCTGAATTTTGGACAAGAATTCAGGTTACAGCTCAGAGTCTGATGTTCTTCATTACAAACACTGTTGATTCCCTAGATTTAATGGAGTGGAGAGAAAAATCAACATGCAAGCAGCTTTCATTTTGCTATTTCCACCCCTCTCTTATTTCAGTCTAGACCGTCACTGTCCTCTCAACAGAACTTTCTGCAATGATGGATATGTTCTGTATCTGTGCTATCCAATAGGGTAGTCAGCCATATGTGGCTACCGAGCACGTGAAATGTGGCTAGCATGACTGATGAGCTAAATTTTTCATTTTATTTAATTTTAATTAATTGTCACATGTGACGAGTGGCTACTGAATTAATACAGCTCTAAACTCAAGTACCAGGTTCTAAACTCAACCATCATTAATACACAGCTGATGACAGTAATTCTTGTGGACAATCTGGCACCAGGCAGGGCCTTTAAATACAAGGCATGCTTTAGAGTTTGCAGCCACTGGCAAATCTGGAAAGTTTGCCCAAAGCATTGCTCTATTCTAGCCCTTTCCCTAAACCAGGCCATGCTTCCTTCAGTTTCAGCATAAAGCACATTCCAACCAGGTACGTGCAGCAACTAAGGAAAGTGATCTTACAATGTGGAGCTGAGATCTGAGCACAAATGTGACATGGAACAAAGTCATTTAAAGAGCCATAAACAGCCTATTTCAGTCACAAGAACCAATAGGCTTGGGCCTCATAATCTATGGTCCTTGCCAATCAATTAATCCAGCCTGCCCCACTCAAACAGTCTTCCTAACCACTGAGCAGGAATGGAGTTGTGCCCAGAAGTTAGCTAGCTGGCAGGGTTGGGGCGCAGGGAGAAGGCAGTATGTTTCCAGCCCCTGCTCAGCATGGGAGGCTTTTAGGCAAACTATGCTTTCCAACAGTACATCTAGGGCCTCATAGCAAAGGCAAATGGAGTCCCAGCGTGTCACACATATACCCCCTCTTCCACCACACTGAGTTATCTGGAAGCAAGACAGATGGTGCAAACAAAGGGGTACCCCCCTCCACAGTGCATTATCTGGGAGGAGAGATGGTGTCACCCAAACCTCAAAACCAGATGCCCCATTCCTGTCTAATGCACAACATCTGCATGTGTGAGCAGAACTTTCAGTTTCAGGCTAATGGTTGCAACCTGAACACACCTAAGGAGACCAGGCAGGAAACTGCAATAAATCAAGCTGTCAGGTGAGGAATGATGAACTAGAAAGCACTTGCACTGACCAAACAAGTCGGCCACTACTCAGCTTTTCGAGGAGAGTTTTCTGTGAAAATTTTCAATTTATAAACCGGGCAACTGATTTAAATTCTCTTAAAAACGGAGGGTCAACAATCAAGAACTGGATTCAACCTATAGGCTGCTGGTCTGCAAACTAAGATTTGAATTAATGATTGTCCTGAACCAAGGAGAAAAAAAATCCCCAATATCTAACTTCTTAAATCAGTAAAGGTTTAACAGCCCCTGTATGATGACTGGGGCATCCCCATTTGGCCTTTTCAGTTGTTTTTATCCAAAGAGGAGGAATGTCTTTCTCTCTGATACTCTAAGTTTTCTAAACAGGTTATTTTCTATTACTAAAGGACTAATGTTCGCATTAAAGACCTTGAAAATATTTACTAGTTTTTAAGGCCATCTGAAAATCATCGACATCACTTTAGTTACTTTCTACCCACCGATCTACAAAATACAAGATGGGAGTTGGAAAAACAAAGATATCTGCTTGTCATTCACTGCTTTTCCTAGGAAGAGGAAATGCAGAACGGACAATGCTGGATACCTCTGAGCTCAAGAATAAAATGCAAGGTAAAGGGGGTCTGTCCATAGCAACTACCAAACACGAAGAATTTTCTGGATTGGGAAAACTATCTGAAGGCAACAGCGATGAATATGTGATAGAATCAGAGAAAAGGAATAATGCAGGGTAAAGTAGTTGAGAGAAAGGGGAAGAGAAAACGTGTCTGTTTAACAGTCTTCATCATAAAGACAAAAAAATGCACACAAGAAACTCATTTCTTGCTAACCTCTGCTACGCCGTAAAAGAATCGACAGGAGTTTAGTCCAGGTGACTCCACCAATAGACATCCTTTCCCAAACTTCTAGTAGATTACCAGCTTCTAATGGTTTCTATTGGCTGAAACGGCTTTCCAAACGCAAAAACTGTAAAAGTACTCCAATCTAATATCCTAGAAATCAGTTCGCCAAATAGAGATCCATTTGGAAGAAACAAGCTCCTAGCTCCCGATTCACACACCATTCATTAAGAAAGGTCACTTTTAAGGACTTCCACGACATGGGAGCTTGCAGAAAACCCTCAAAAAGTCCTAAGAATGCCTCTCGAGGAAGCGGCCGGCTCTCGGCCAGAGACACAACTGGGGAAGGCTAAGACTACCTTCGGTAACGTGGAGATCGCACTTCCCTTCCTGCAGCAGGCCCGCTCGGTGAAAGCTTCCTTCTCCCTACCAGGAGCCAATCCTCGCCAAGTCTGGGGTCACGGCCGAGATGGCCCGCGTGTAGCCAGGGGTGGGAGCCTCGAACGCCGCACGGCCCCGCGGGCAGCTGGGCGGGCTCCTTGGGCCTGCGCGGGGCCCCAGTCCACTCCGCGCCACCCAGCCTCCATCTCGGCCCAGACCTTATACGACCGCGGCCCACCTCGCCGGGCCCCGCCATCACCGCTTCCCTTGAACACACCTCGGAGACCGCTTTGGCCCGGCTCGATTGGGCACCGGCTTCCACTCGGATCCCGAATGGGCCCGGACTGGAACCCCGCGTGCCCGGCGAGGGGACGGGAGGGTGAGTGGGCGAGAAGGAGCCAGGGAACTACGGTAGAGAGAGCGCTGCAGTCCCAAGAGGCCTCACTGGCTCACCAGCTCCTGAGTCACACACTCTGGGGAAGCAACAAGCCGCCGAATCTCACCTCTCCCGGGCGCTGCCGCCGCTGCTGCTCGGGCCAAGGCGCCTCCTTCCCCACGCGGCCATCTTGGAGACACACTGCTCGCAAATGTCTCGCGCCAAGGCAGCCTTGGGCTAGCGAGCGGACGGAAGGGAAATGTAGTCCGGGCTGCATCCCGGGACAGCTCGAGAGGTGGAACCCGAGCCCCTCTGGACTACAATGCCCACAATGACTAGGTACTGGAAAGCCCCGCCTCCTCGAAGTTGCCTGGAAATTGTAGTCCTCAGATCGGGCGGCGTGTGAGAGCCGTCCTGGGCAGAGTCCTATTCAGCGTTCCTTTTTAGAAATTGAAATCCCCAAAGTTCACAGCCTGGTAGTCTCAGGCACCCACCCACTAGTATGTGCTGGAGTTTCAAGAGCAAGGAGCTGAAGGAGAGTGGAAAGGAAAGCGACTACAACTCCCAGAGCGCCGCGCAGGAGGCGTCCCGGAGCTGCCCTTTGCGGCCGCCGAGGTGGCGCCGTGCTTTTCTTGCTGCTGTTCTGCCGCTTTTAGCCCGGCACCTCGGCATCGCCCTCTGCGAAGGCGGCCTGACGTGCCCTTGACAGCCGTTTCTGACTGTTAAGGTCACCGAGGGGTGGGTGGCGCACCCGTGCCCTCTCGGAGGCAGTCGCTGCTCCTGCTCCATTCCCCCAAATTTTCGACTCCAGGAACACTTTGGAGACAAAACAGACTGGGTCCCTGCTTGCAGGCTGTCGGAAGTCTGAAAGCAAAGAGCTTCAACATGTGATCATTGCTATGAAAGAAATAGGGTTCTGCGATAGAGAAAAGCCCATTTTAGATAGGGCTGGTAGGCCCTGACACACACCCGACTCAGGTCCTGGCCGCAGTGACATGAACATAATCTCATATTTCGGTGTCTTTGAAGGGATATGCTGGGCGAATCATCCCACCTGACGGGAGCCCTTGTCTAGGACCTGTCATTTTCTAGCCTGGACACTGCTGTAGAGTCAGTCTGTATGCACTAAACCCAGTGATTCCTAGATGCCACTCCCTCAGACCTGTTGGCTATTTTGGGGGATCCTTTGCAGTTTTTGAACTTCTAGTCCCTTTTCTGCTTTCCAGAGGCAATTTTGGTCCCATAAATATTTGTGCAACTCATACCGAAATCTCTAGATTCACAGATAGGAAGAAGCACGGCGCCTGCTCCTGACATCCAAGTCTGGGGAAACTTTGACAGGCCAGGGCAAGAGGACTGTCAGATGTAGATGCAACTCATCATCGAGGCTTCCTCAGGGTTTTTGTCCAGCTCACATTCTACAGTAGTTTTAAATGTTTGAAAATCTCTGTCCCTCGTTACCTACAAGACAAAATAAACTCCTTAGAAGAATCTAAAGGCCCTCTGTAGCTTGGAGTTTGCCTACGTCTCTAGTTTCAACTGCCTCTCTTTCCAGCCCAGAATTTGCCAGGCTACCATTGCAGAAGGTTTGTAGGTCCCTAGATGTACTAAGCTTTCCTTAAAATGCCTTTTTCTCCCAGTCAGCTATGTTTCCAGACCTCGGGCCTGTCTAATCCCTCAGAAGTACATACCTGCTCTTCCTGTTGGGTAACACAAATCAACAAGCACCACTGTGTAGCATGTGCTAGAGATCTCTGAACAATTACCATGTTGCCTTGTCACTACCTACAGATAGGTCTGTTTTCTCTGGATCAGTGTTGTGATTAAAAGGGTTTCTAGGGATTCTGGAACCACTAGGTTTGAAGCCTGACTCCATACTCTGATCTGAGGCTGTTTGCATATAACCTCTGTTCTCAGCTTCCTTGTTTGTAACATGGGGTGATATCAGTACCTCTCTTTAGAGCAGGGGTCCCCAACCCCCGGGCCAAGGACTGGTACCTATCTGTGGCCTGTTAGGAACCAGGCTTCATAGCAGGAGGTGAGCAGCTGGAAAACAAGGGAAGCTTCATCTGCATTTGCAGCTGTTCCCCAGAGCTAGCATCACTGCTTCAGCTCCACCTCTGATCATCAGGCATTAGATTCTTGTAAAGAGCATGCAGCCTAGATCCCTCACATGTGTAGTTCACAGTAGGGTTCACGGTCATGTGACAATCTAATGCTTGATGATCTGAGATGGAGCTGAAGCGGTGACTCTAGCGCTAGGGAGCAGCTGCAAATACTGATTAATATTAGCAGAGAGGTTTGACTGCACAGAGATGATAATAAATCAATTGCTTGCCCACTCATATCAAAACCCTATCAGTGAGTTGTGGCAAGTGACAATTAAGTTGCATCTGGTGGCAGGCTTTATAATGGCAAGTGAATTGATGTACTTTAATTGTACAGCTTTATCTGGTGGCAGGCTTTAAGTCAGAATCCTCCACTTATATTAATCCACATGTGGTCTGCCCATTATTTTATTGCCACTTCCATCCGTACCTCTTTCCCACACTGCACACATGTCTCAGTCACAGTTTTGGTAAGCCCACAAGCTAGCCCTAGCCAAAAGGAGTAAAAAAGAAACATCACTGGAAAGCTTCTTTGAAAAGGGGGAAAGACCCAATGAGATAGCAGAAGACTCTGATTGCCAACAAAAAGAAAGCTGCATTTAAAAGAAAATACCAAGAGTCCGACCTAAATTACGTGTTCATTGCAACAGGTGATTCACATTCTCCAAGCCTGCTTTACGTAACATGTAGTGACCAGCTATCCAATGAAGCCATGAAACCATCAAAACTGCCACATGGAGACCACGTACCCTGCATTAAAAGACAAGCCTTTGGAGTTTTTTAAAAAGAAAAAATGTGAACACGAAGAACAGAAGCAATTATTGAAGGCCACCACTTAATCAAATGTGTCTGCGTTGAGAGCATCATTCTTAGCGGCTAACCGCATTGCTAAAGCTAAGAAACCCTTTACTATTGATGAAGAGTCAATCCTGCCTGCTGCTAAGGACATTTGTGGTGAACTTTTAGGAGAGGCTGCAGTTCAAAAGGCAGCACTGTTCCTTTTTCGGCCAGCACCATAACTAGACAAATTGATGAAACAGCAGAGGATATTGAGGCCCAACTGTTAGAGAAGATTAATGAGTCACTGTGGTACGCAACCCAGATTGAAGAATCTACTGATGTTGATGACAAGGCAACATGCTTGTTTTTGTGTGATATATTTTTTTCAGGAGGATGTGCATGAGGATACATTATGTGCACTTTTGTTGCCAACCAACACCACAGCTGCAGAGCTAGTCAAGTCTTTGAATGATTACATATTAGGAAAACTGAATTGGTCATTTTGTGTTGGCATATGCACAGATGGAGCAACTTTCTGGTTTCACTATTCGGGTCAAAGAGGTCGCTTCTAAATGTGAGTCTAAGCACTGTGTCATCCATAAAGAAATGCTGGCTAGCTGAAAAATGTTATCTGAACTTAACAATGTTTTGCAGGATGTGATTAAAATTATCAACCACATTAAAATACATGCCCTTAACTCACGTCTGGTTCGTGCAGCTCTGTGAGATGAATGCAGAGCACACACGTCTTCTCTTATACACAGGAGTGAGATGGCCAGAGTTTCTGAGTTCGAGAGCTGCTCCAGAGATTTCTTTTAGAAAAACAGTCACCACTGGCAGCACATTTCAGTAACACAGAATGGGTCACAAAACTTGGTTACTTGTGTGATATATTCAACCTGCTTAACCAACTCAATCAGCCACTTCGAGGGGAAAGGACAATTGTGTTCAAGTCAGAGACAAAGTGGCTGCATTTGAAGCTAAACTGGAATTGTAGGGGCGACGAGAACATTGGGGTTTTTGACATGTTTCAAACATTAGCAGAGATTTTTAAAGAGACTGAGCCAGGCCTTCTTTCTCTCAGCTGGTGCATGATCACTTATCTCAGCTTTCAAAAGAGTTTGAGCATTACTTCCAACCACAAAAGACCCCCAAAACTGGGAAGGAATGGATCCACAACCCATTTGTGAATAAATCAGGTGAATCGACTTTGTCTGTGCTAGAAGAGGATCCATTGCTTTAGATCACAAATGACTGTAGCCTTAAAAGTATGTTTGAGACAACTTCAAATCTCCATATGTTCTATATTAAAGTCAAGGTGGAATATCCTGAGACTGCCACAAAAGCACTGAGAAGCCTGCTTCCATTTCCAACATCTTATCTTTGTGAAATAGGGTTTTTGCAGTGACAGCAGCCAAAGCGAGATTACGGAGTAGACTGGACATAAGCAACACACTTCAGATGTCACTGTCTCCCATCGCACGCAGATGGGACCATCTAGTTTCAGGAAAACAAGCTCAGGGCTCCCATTGATTCAGTTTTATGGTGAGTCATATAATTATTTTGTTATGTGTTATAATGTAATAATAATAGAAATAAAGTACATGATAAATGTAATGCGCTCAAAGCATCCCAAAAACAACCCTCCCACCCCCACCCCACCTCAGTGAGTCCATGGAAAAATTGTCTTCTATGAAACTGGTCCCTGGTGCCAAAAAGGTTGGGGACCGCTGCTTTAGAGGACTGCAGTGAATATTATACAGATTTGTAACTTAGAACAGCACAGAAGATAACAATGAGAACTGATGGTTATGTCATGCCAAGCCTTGTTCTAAATATTTTAAGTAATTTAACTCTTGATCTTCACAACAACCTTATGAAAGTGATATTGTTGTTATCAATATTCTTATTTTGTAAATGAGGAAATCAAGTTTCAGAAGACCTGAGTGACTTGCCAAGGTCTCACTGCCAGTCAAGAATGGCACCAGGATTTGAACCCAAGCTGTCTGGGTGTAGAAATTATGATATGCTATGGTGCCTCTCAGGAAGAACTCTGGAAATGCCATTGTTGTCATTAGTAAGGACAGGTCCCAGACTAATGCCTAGCACACAGGAAATGTAAGTGCTCAAATGTGGGCCTACGATAATCTTCCCAGGCTCTTGCACTTAATTTCTAACATGCCATCTGCTTCCGGTCTGCTGACTTTAGCTGAGACAACCCCCCCACACCCCAGAATGTTGCCTCTTGATCACTGTTAGTCCACAGATAACTTCTGGAAGTTTCAGAGGCAGGCTGATTCACTCTGCATGTAGTAACTGAACCTGGAAACTCCTGATGATACCTCTGAACTGCTGGCAAAGAGGCAGCCAGTGGGAAGGCACTTCCTGACTGGTCCTCAAAAACAATCTGCCACTTCTCTGACTACCTTTTTCATTCATTCATTCTTCTAGGAAATAACTATCGAGTGCACACTCAGTGCCAGGTACTCTTAGGCACAAGAGAAAATGCAGTTAGTAAGACAAATACTGTTCCTGATCTCATGGACTTTCCAGTCCAGTGGGATAAACAACTAAGTACATAAATATTTTCAGAGAATGATAAGTACTAAGAAGAAATTAAGGAGGATTACATAATAGAGATTATGGGTGGCTACGGAAGGTTTCTTTCAAAAGGTAACATTTGCATGGAACCTGAATGAAGAGAAAGAGTGTGAATGTGAAGAGCTGAAGACAGAATGTTCTGTACAGAGAGAATAGGTGTGAAGGCTCTGGAGGGTGAGCAAGCTTGATGTGTCCCAGGATGCGCAGGAACAGGACCAGGGTGGCTGGAGCACACCCTGAAGGAGGAGAGGTACTGGGTTTGCCTTTGATTAAGTCATTTCCTCTCTCTGTTCAATTTTCCCAACTGTAAAACGGGGTTAATTTTACTTGTATTAGTCAGTATTAGGGGGAAAAAAAAGCCACCCTAGACATTTCAAACAGAAGAATTTAATACAGGGCATTGTTTATAGAGGTGTTAGAAGGCAAGAGAAGCAATGGAGCAGTAAGGATACCCATAGAATGGTAACTGGAAGAAACAGCTCTGGCCCCTAGGGCTAGGGGAGTAAAAGAAAAAGCATTTCCCAGAAACAGTGATCCCTATCGCCTGAGCAGGAGCCAGGAGCTGCACTTGCTGGGGCGCTACTGACATGCAGCTGCTGTCATCACTATGGCCTGAGGTGCCACCAGAAGCTCGGGACTGGGATGGCTTTTCCCTCCTTCTCGTCTTCCAAACCCCTGCCAGTACCTCCCACTGGCAGAGTCAGCTGGCAAGGGGGTCTGGGAAATTTGCAGGCCTCCAGCACTGCTGCAGAAAACAGTCTAAAAGGTAAGTGTGGGATCAGACACCATTTACACAGCAGCTATCTTGCAGCGCTCTTCTGAGGAGTAGAAATGAGTATGTGCTCAACAAAGTATGCCTATTCTTATGCTTCATAGCACACAGTAGGCACTCAGGAAAGGCAAATCTTCCAAAAAATCTTTGGTATAATATTTCTACATAAAGTTTTGAACTTACGATTAAAAGCATAAAATATGAGAATTTGAAAAACAGAATTTTAATTCTGAATTGGTAATATATTTATATTGTATAAATTCAAATTATAAAACAATATGCAGTGAAAATAAGTTTCTCTGACCCTGTCTTCCCATTATCTAGCCCTCAACACCTTCTAGAGCTAGCAAGGATTCTCTACTTATGTATCTTTTACGAATGATCCATACTGGCAAGTGTATACTTATATTAAAAACAACTACTTTCTTTTATCCAAAAGGTAATACTGTACGCACTGCTCTGTGTTCTGTTTTTTTTTTTTTTAATTAACTGTATCTTGGAGATCACTATCAGTACACATCAGATTTGTTTTAACAGTACATGACTTTCCAGGATTAGATAAGCCATAATTTTATTAGTCAGTGTCTCAGTAGTTTTTAAGTCAGTCTCTCAGTAGTTTTTCACTGTTTCAACGAGTACGCAATAAATACACTTGCACAACTTCCTGGTGCCCATGTGTACATATTACTATGGGATAATTTCCTGAAGAGAACTTGGTGGGTCAAAGGGCATGGGCACTTGTCATTTTGATACAATTTGCCAAACTATCCTCCACTCCCACCAGCAACATATGACAGCACCTGTTTTCATACTGCTTCACAAACACGGTCTTCAGGTCTTCATGACATCCCAGCTGAGGCCCCAGATATTGAGAGGCAGAGACGAGCCCTCCCTGTGGTGCCCTGTCTGGATTCCTGATGCCTACACTCTACAAGCAGAACAAAATGGCTGTTGTCTTATGCCACTGTGTTTTGAGGTGACTTATTACATAGCCATAAGTAGGTAAAATAGATAGTCCTCAATTCCTGTCAGTAGATGTTCTCCACAAGCTGGCCTAGTGGTGCTCAGTGGTGCAAAAGCTCAGTCGTTAGCCCAGCTGCAACCAGCCAGTGTTCCTCCAGAATGTCCCTGGGGAGTTTCAATCATCTCACTCATCAGCAATCCCACCTCAGACATGGGAAAGGCCCTGGGTCTGTGCACAGACAATACTCCTGGGGAACCCTGAACACATACCTGTTACCCAGAAGATAAAACAGTCGTTGCAGTTTTAAAGCATGAGTCACAAAAGGCACAGATTGTCCCTAATCTTTGTGTCCTCCTCACTGGCAGCCAAGACCAGTCAGCAGTCAACAGTGAGCCCACCTGGTAGTTATGAAGATTCATAGGAGATGTGTTACTCACTTGCATGTCACGAAACCCTTAAGGAGCATTTGCTCCATGTCAAGTCCTGGAAAAGCCCTGCCGATAGAGGAATAGATGGACAAGGCCCCCACTTTCTGTTATCCTACTTGGTGAGCCCCTAATTCAGGTCTAGGTGCCAACGCAGAACACAGGTTCCAAACACATATTCAGAAATTTCAGTTTTAATATCAGAAAGGTCCTGGGCAAATGGCCATGTTAGTCACACCAGGTGTGGTGAGCAAGGCAAAGATGGTGCCTTCTTATAGCCCACTTTATAGCCCCTGCCACCCTCAGGACAAGCCAGTGAGGTAGGTGAGACATCTATTAGTATCCTGATTTCACAACAGACTCTGGCTAGGGGATGGCTTGGGAAATGAAGAAATTTAGGATATTCTCAGGACATTAAAAAATATCCATATTCATTTTCTAGGGCTTTCCTAATAAAGTACCACAGACTCAGAGAGTTAAACGACAGAAATTTATCTTCTTAGGATTCTAGAGGCTGGAAATCCAAGAAGTGCCAGCAGGGTTGGTTTTTCCTGAAACCTCTCTCCTTGGTTTGCAGATGGCTGCCTTCTTGCTGTATCCTCACATAGTCACCCCCTGTGTATGCACACCCCCGGAGTGTCTCTGTGTGTCTTATGAGGACACCAGTCTAATTGGATTAGGTTTACCAATGTGACCTCATTTTACCTACCTCTTTAAAGATACTGTCTTTAAATATAGTCACATTCTGAGGTATTGGGGGTTAGGACTTCAAGATATGAATTTTGGGGGGACACAATTCAGTCCAGAACACACTCTTTCCCAGTTTGGACTGAGGCCACAAAATGAAATGAGGCCCTTTATCATCCATGCCCTGCAGTGACCATCACTGACCTCTAGCCTAAAAGAAGTTGAAGATCAGAGTGGAGATTGATTTGGGACAAGGACACATGGGGCGAGGACGCTCTGGGTCCCCAGGGTAGAAGCACAGTAGGTTGGTGGATGGCCACACACAAAGGAGTCTAAAGGAGAGAAGAAGAGATAGGCCTGCACTGAGCCTGTTGTATTTCTCAACTGGGCAGAGGAGATGGGAGTGAGGGTCTGAGATCATTTTAAATCCTGTCCTACCCTAGAGGATGCATGGAGGGACAAGGGGACCCCAGCAGAAAGATGGGTTACCAGATTCCTAGGGGGCTGAAAGAAGAACTGAAAGGCTGGTCATCACAGGAAGCGTTTATCAGAAGTGCCTTGCAGTGGGCCTCTGCAAAAAGTAGAAAGGAGATCATTAAACATCATATTCAGAGAGATGCTTGTACACTCCTGTTCTCAGCAGCACTATTCATGATTACCAAAAGGTGGAACAAACCAAATGTCCATCCACGGATGATGGATAAACAAAATGGAGCCCATCCACGCAAGGGAATATTATTAGGCCATAAAAAGGAATGAAGTACTCGCACATGCTATACTACATGGATAAACCTTGAAAATATTATCCTGAGTGAAAGAAGCCAATCGCAAAAAGAAAAATAGTGTACGATTCTATGTATATAAAATGACCACAACAGGCAAATCCTAGAGATAGAAAGTAGGTTAGTGGTTGCCTGGGGCTGGGGAGGAGGAGATGGGGAGTGACTGCTGAGCGGAACCAGGTTTCTTTTTGGTATGCAGAAAATGTTTAGGAGCTAGTTAGAAGTAATGGTTGGACAACATTGTGAATGTACTAAATGCCACTGAACTGTACTCTTTAAAACTATATGTTATGTGAATTACACCTCAATTTTTTTCTAAAAGTGATGATGAGAGTAAAATTTAGCTTTAAACATCTGCCTTGCCAAGGAAACTACCCAGGGCTCTCTGGGGTGTTGCAGTCAGGTAGAGCTCTGGGCCCCTTGCTCATCTCCCTCCCCAGCACTGTCCACCAAATCAGCAGGTCATGGAGAATTAATTACGAGCTGGTCTGTCTCATTTACTCACTCACTCACTCACTCACTCACTCACTCACTCACTCATTTCAGTAAACCACATGCTAGGTATTTGCTACGACAGGTCTGAAGATGAACGTGAAACCATCTCTGAGAGCCCCAGTCTAGCCAGCACTGACGATAAAGATTTCATATGACCTACATATGTCCTTGCAAGTTTTCCAGTAGCCACATTTTAAAAAATAAAAAGAGACAGGTGAAGTTAATTTTAATAATATATTTTATTTGACCCGATATATTAAAAAAAATTAACCCAAAATATCCAAAAAGCCAACATGTTAATATATAATCAATTTAGGATTTACAAATAAGATATTTTACATTTTTTTCACACTAAGTCTTCAATATTCGGTGTATAATTTTTCACTTAGAGCACATCTTAATTGGACACTGAATTTTCATTAGGAATACTTGATCCGTATCTAGATCTCATAAAGTTTACAGTTGAAAAGTAGATTCACATACCCAAGTTTTTCAAATATCCTCAAAAGGTTTCCAATAACTAAATTTAGTATCAGTTTTAATATTTGCGTTTAAATAAGTTAAAGAGGAATAAAATTGGGAATTTAGCCACTTGATTATACTAGTTGCATTCTGGTCTCCATAGCTGAGGTGGCTTGGTGACTCCCTCATTGCATTGGGCAGGAGGAGCAGGAAAACTGCGGTGGTGGGGGTGTTTGACAACAGTCAGAGGGCAAGGGGGTACTGAAGGTAGGGTGGACATCGGCAGAGACAAATGTCTGCAAAGATGAAAGGCTGCAGACTGAAGCCTGGGAGCAGCCTCTAGGACATCCCTTTCCTCAGCTCCTGCTCCCTGCAGCCCTCTGAATGCCTGCATCTCAGAGGAAACATTCTTTGGTGGAGGGCAGGTCAGGCCTTCACTGTCCACTGTGAAAGGGAAAGAGCTTGTAGGATGAGAATAAAGGTTATGCTTCCCAGAGTAAGCAAATGCTGGGTGCCCACTGAGCCTCGTGCACCCCAGGGATGCAAATGGAGGGCGCCCCAGGCCTATGTGCCAGAAGTCATGGGGCTTGGAAGCAGAAAGCTGGATTCTTAGATCCAGGGACAGGACATCCTCGCCTCCTGCTGAGGTCCCCTCTGTACCTCCTATCCTCCCCACTACCTGTCTCATAGGGCACAAGTGCAACTGCTGAGCTGATGAGGGAAAGAAGGGGCATTTGAGACTGTATCTCATCTGATTTGGTTTTAGGATGGAGATGGAAAAGAATGCCTGAAATGAACTAGGAGTTGGTGGGGAAGAGGAAGGCAAAGCCGCCTGGCCTCCTGTGTTCATCCTGCCTGGGAAAGGAGGAAGAGTTGGAGGAAGAGGGAGCAGGCAAGAGAGACCCCAAGGAGGGAGAACACAGAAGAGTATCATAGGGGGTGGGGGCTGTCAGATTCATTTCATTGGGCTTTAAGGGCTGGAACCACTACCCACAGTTCTCAGTGTGTATCAGTTTTCTGTGGCCACTGTAACAAATGACCACAAGCAGGGGAGCTGAAAACAACAGACACTGATCCAGAAATCTGAAGACAAGGCGTCAACAGGGTTGTGCTTGCCCAAGGCTCTGGGGGAGAATCTGTTCCTACCTCTTTCAGCTTCTGGTCATTGTGGCCTTCCTCGACTCATGGCTGCATCGCTGTATCTCTGCCTCTGCAGTCACATGGCCTCCTCTTGTGTGTTGACTCTGCCTCTGCCTTTCTCTTATAAGGACACTTGTTGGATTTAGAGCCCACTTGGATAATCCAAGACAATTTCCTCAGCTCAAGATCCTTCACTTAACTGTATCTACAAAGACCCCTTTTCCAAATGAGGTGACACGCATAGGTTCTGAGTATTCAAATGTGGACATATCATTTTAAAGATCACCATTCAACCTGATACAAAGTGACAGGGGCATAGATCCTTAGCTCAACATTAAGGAAAGACCCTGTACCTATAAGAGCTGTCCCCAAAGGGACAGGACTGCTTGAAAGATTGCAGCCACCACAGAGGCTTTCAGACAGGTGGCCAAGGAGGGAATTCCAGCCTGGAAACCCTTAGATCTTGGGCCTGGGAGGGCTGGACCTGGGAATGCATGAAGTATGGAGGCTGCAGGGGAAGCTCCCAGGCTAGATGTACAGAGCAGGAACTGGGGCCTCTGGTCTTGCCCTGTCAATCTTGCATCTGTGTCTCTTTCTGTTGCCTGAAAGTTTAGGTCCACTTTTGGTGGAAGGTAAATTCACCACCTCTACAATTCCTATCTGGGGGTCATTGCCCTCCTCACCTCAGCCCATGGCTCCCTTGCCAAACCACTCCAGAAGTTAGCCTTTCAGCTTGGGATACCCAGAACCAGAACTGTCCTAATAGCACACATTTCAGACTGATACTCAGCAGCCCAAGTGGGGCCAGGAACTGGTGGACAGATGCCACCCATGTATCTGTTGTTAATGGGTGGGATCTTAGGAGGAAGATGGAGGGTATGGGGCTTCTGTAGAATGTGGGGGCTCCTGGGGAGTGAGGGAGTGGGGGGGAGGGGCAGTGGGAGATGGGTGAGGGGACACCCAGGCCTACTAGGGAAGGTGGCCTGATCAGATCCCACTGCCTACAATGGAGGTCATTGTTCATCTGTTAACGGTATCCCCTCTCGTTAAACGCTCTTTCTCACCTGTTCTGGTGTGTTCTAAATGGTGGCTGGTAGAACTGCTCTCCTAGGCGCAATTCAAAATTGGATTTCCACCCATTCTAAGTGGTGTGTTTAGGGAGTGGTACATATTTGGGAAGCCTAGAACTGAGGCTTCTGACACCTTTAGGCTGCAGCTATCGAAATGACTTTAGGAAGGTCTCATCTGGTACATATAACTTTTTTTAATTAAGAAAAAAGCGTAGTTTTCTCTATTATTTATACATTCAACAGTCTTTCTTTCAACTAATACTATGAGCACCTGCTTTATGCTAGTCCCGTTTGTGCAATAAATTTTATGAGTAAAGCTCGTATAGAACTTTAGGTGTTTCAGAGGGAATGGTGCCCTGTAAGCAGCACCTCACCCCTCATGGCTTGCCAGGGCATCTGAAATCCTCCATCAGCCTTGTTTCCCAGGCTTGGGCTATTAGTACTGCCACTTGTCACTTGGGTGCTGTGAGAGCACTGGCAGTGGCAGACTTGGGAGCCTGTAGCAGCACCCTCACTCCCACCCTCCCATCCAGCCCATGGAAATGACTGACAGAGCCATTTCTCTCCACATACAACACATCATCATGGGAGGAGCTAGCTGGCACCATCAGCTGCACACATCATCTGGCCCAGGCATTTCAGATCTTGGTGCTACAGTCAGAAAATACTGCCCCTTGCCTTTTAGGATAAGTACTGGATGGGGAGTAAGTGACCTGGGCTCTGGCCTCAATGACATCAGAAGATTGCAGTGGCCTTGGGACAGCCGCCCTTGCACCCGCTTCTCTTTTCCTTTTTGGAAACGAACAAGGACCTGATCTGCCATTTGTGCCAGATCCTTAGTCTACTATTAATATTGCTTTTTAAATTGGTTCATTCTTTGAACACTGAACTATGTTTATTTAAAAGAAAAATACTATATGACTATCTAAATGTAACATCTGTAGGGAAGAGGGAGGGATAAAAAAATAAATGTAACATCTATATCACATACAGGTAGCTGCAAAAATAAATACAATGAAAGCAAAAAAAAAAAAAGGTCATTAAATTCTAGTTAGATATAATCACTCCCCTACACCTCCTTTGAAAGGGGGAGGGGGGGCTTACTCACTAGGTTTGGGATTGCCATTGAACTCTGGGTTTTGCACCCAGAGGATCATCTTGCCAGCCAGCCACCTTTTGGGGGATACTATCTTACACTATGATCAAGAAGCACTCCACAGATCTCAATGGGAGGGGAGATTTTTTTTTCTCTCTCTATCCAGGTCTCAAAACATGGGTTCTTAGAACCTGCAGATAGACTTGGCTGCCACTTATGGCTGCCTGGATTCCTCACAAAAGAGAGTCCATGGAGGCCCAGGGATATACTGGAAAATGTCCAAACCCATGAGTGGGAAGGCCTAGGTTTGAGTCCTGACTCTGGCACTAAGCCAGCTAAGGGACTATTCATTCATTCAACAAATACTTATTGAGCATTTTCTATGTGTCAGATACTGTGCCAGGGCTGGGGTTTTAACAATAAATAAAATAGGTGGTCCTGCCCTAGAAAAGCTTTCATAGCAGTGGCAGGTGATGTCCAACAAACAAGGAAACAAGTAAAATTCCAAGTAGTGATACAAAATCAGAATGCGACAGGGTAGTGGGGTAAAGAGTGCCCAGGAAGGCAACGTTAGATGGAAAGTCAGGAAAGGCAGCATCCACCTTTCTTCCTGCCTGAAATATGGATGTGATACCTGGAGGTATCAGCTATTTTGTGATCACGAGGCAACAAGCATAAGGGCAAAAGTCTACGTACCAAAGATGATGCAGAAGGAAGATGAAGAGAGCCTAGATCTTCAGTGATATCATCACACCACTGCACAAGCTCTGAACCTTTATCCTCTAGATTTCATGATACATAAGATAAATGAAATGCCACTATGAGTTGGGTTTTGCTAGCATCTGAACACATGTCTAACTGAAATAGACCTAAATGATAAGGAAGTTTAAACTATGGTACTATCTGGAAGTAGATGAAACAGCAAGTGAAAAAGCCCTAAGGCAGGAACAAGCTTGAGGATTTGAAGAACAGAGGGTCAGTACAGCTGAAATATGAGGAACCAGAGGGACATAGGTGAGCAGGGGCTGCATCAAGTTCCTCAGGTTTTACCCTTGATGCAATGGAGGACATTGGGGAGTTTGGAGTAGGAGAGAGACATGGGTTGATTGAGGTTTTAGGAAGTTCTTTCTGGCTACTGTGTGGAGAACAGCCTATAAGGGGCAAAAGTGCAGTTGGGAGCCCAGCAAATCTGGTGAGAGGTGATGGGCCCTGGCCTAGGTTGGCAGTAGTGGAGATGGTGTCTGAGGGCCATGTGTGTACACATACACACCTCTATTCACAGGGCCATCTTCCACCCAGACAAACTGTAGTTCAAATCCTGACCTGCAACTTGTCAGCTGTGGGACTCCAGGACAGGTTACCCATTTCTTTCTATCTTACCTTCTCTATTATAGTCCATAACACCATTCTTTCTCACCTAGGATCTGCCACGACCTCCTAGCCTGCCTTCTTATCCTTTCTCCACACTCTAGTCACAATAATTCTTTGAAAATATGACCATGACACTTCCCTGCTTAAAACTCTGCTCCCGTAGCCCTCTGCAACAAGTATAAATACCTGACCTTGGCTTATGTATTAATCAAGGGACTAATAGTTAAGGGACAAACTGAACAAGTTTTAAGAGATCAGACACAACACAAGTTGGGATTCTGGGACCCAGGTCATGTGTCTCATGCCTCCATCACTCCCCTTTTGTATCCAGCCAGAGGAAGGGGAAGGAGAGATGGAGGGAGGCACCTCCTTTTGAAAGGCTCAGTTCATTTCTGTCAATTAACTACAAGGGAGGTTAGGAAATGCAGTCTGTCCAGGAAGGACAGGAAATGATTTTTGGTGAATTACTGAGTCTGTGCAAAAGTCTATCCTCTAGCAACCAAATGGTAGTTCTCTCTTACTTCACTCACACCCTTCCCCGGAGGAACACCCCCACATCCCACCCTTTTGCTCGAGGGCTCCTATCTCTTGGAGAGCACCGTGTTCTCCGCCAGTAGCATCCCTGATCTAGAGGTAAAATCCAAGTCACTACTGTTCTATACCTGAATGAAATGGGGGAACACGGATAGGATGAACTCATGGAAAGCTCTCTCCAGAAAAGGGAGAGCAGGAGATAGCACACAGCAGCACTCAGCCAGCAACAATGGACTCCTGAGAGGGGCAGGCGTTGTGAGGACCCCTTCCCTGGCTTGGCCCATTTCTGCTCTCTGAGAGGACCCTCCTCATTTAGTTATCTCTTTGGCCACATCCGAGGAGGGTCTGCACACTTTTTGCAGCTCCTTTCCTGCCCATGTAGGCATGGCTTCAGGAACCAAGCCACAAGCTCATGGTTTCTTTGGCAATACATAAAATTTCCCTCCAAATGTAGGGAGTTTTCTTTCCAGTAAGTTCCACATGACTGTACCTGAGGTTCTTTTCTAACATGGATTTCAAGTGGCTTTATTTCTTTGCTTCCTCGTCTCCTCACCTGTCAATTTACTGATACCTCCAGAGTCTCAGACAATTAACTAGTGGACCAAGTCAACAGGCTTCATCTGATCTTCGCTCTGGGACTGAGGCCTCTGTAGAACTAAGAACAATCTGATGGGCCTTTGTTGTTTAAAAGCATTTTCAGTTTTATTTCCTGTTATTTGGGGTCTAGCAGCAGTTACCTTTTCCAACACTACAAGGCCTCAAACACTTTTATTCCCTTCTTGCTTGCATATATCTCTTTTTTGTACCTTGCTATAAAAGGAAGGAATAACCAACACACATTGGTACCCAGCTGATTCCAACCACTTTCCCCTGGAGCCACAGGCTTATAGGTCTCTGGTCTGCCCTCCAAGTTATTGCAGATTATGATTTTAACAAACATTTGGCCCATGCGTGAGTCTCCAACTTCCCACTCTGCAATATCCATGTTAATGTTCTCTGCTGCCTGACCACCAAGCCAATGTTAGATATTTTAGGTTTTAAGTTATGGAGGTACCATACTTCAAAGTATATGGTGTAACAAACAGACCCCAAAGTGTAGAATGCTTAAAACACCATACACATGTATTTCTTGCTTATGTAACAAGCTCAAATGAGAGTTTATTATTGGCAGGTGGTTTTTCTCCATGTAGCAACTCAGAGACCTATGTTCTTTATAACTAGTAGATTCATCATCCTCAAAGCCTGGTCATTGATTGCACCCAGCCTACCTCATTTCCATGCACATTCCATGGGCTAGAACTCAGACCCAGGGGCTTACCTGCTACAAGGGAGGCTGGAAGATGCAGCTCTGTGTCCATCAGTGGAAAGAGATTGAGTTGTAGCAATCTCTATCACACCTCAAGGCTCTCATCATCTCGCCCCATCCACCTTTCTAGGCTCATTTTCAGACTTACCCACTTCCAGTCACACACAAATTCAAGAGATGCCATAAGCTATCATACTGCTAGGCCTGTGCTCATGCTGTTTAGTCTACCTACAGCCCTCTTTCCCATTCTCATTCTATCTATTCATTCATCTGTCCATCTATCCATTCATCTGTCCATCCATCCAACAAATATTGTTGAGCATTAAATAAATGCCAGGCACCGATCTAGGTGCTGGGATATTGAATTTAGAACCAAATGGAAAACAAGCAAACTCCTGTCCTTGTGGGGCTTGTATTCTAGCAGGGAGAGTCAGACAACAAATAAACAACAAGATAAAATAAACCAGCTATATATAATGTAAGAAAATAGCAATGACTAGGAAAAAAAAATAGAGCAGAGTAAGGGAATCAGGATGGAGGTGTGATTTGAGAAAAGTGGCCTGAGAAGGTGAAGTTGGATGTGGACCTGGAAGAGGTGAGAAAGGCCAACCTGAGGATATCTGAGGTTAGAGCATTCTGTGCAAAGTCCCTGGGGTGGGAGTGGTTTCACAGGTGTGAGGAAAGGCAGGGGGACTCTGTGGCTGGAGAGTAGTGGGAGATGAGGTCACAGATCATGGGGACAGGGTTGGGTGGGGTTTGGGGGCTGGATCCCTCACAAAACACACCCATCTCTTAGTTTTAAACCTAGATATCCCTTCTTCAAGAGAGCCTTCCAGGGCCCTCTGTGCTAGGGTGGGCCCCTCCCCTGTGTATGTTAGCAGCCTTATCAGAGTTTTCTTACTATGTGTGTGCTTTCTCACCCCCATCCTGCACTGTGGGTCCCGTGAAAATGGAGCCCCATCTTCCTTGGTCACCCTTGTACCCTCACGGAATACATATGGTACTCAATGTGGAGATGGGATTGTCTTCACCTGTAAAATGAGGAGGGCTCTCTCCTCGCAGGTGTGTTGAGAAATCTAAGCAAGATGACCTGATTTTAAGATCTAGTTCATGCTCTTAGTTGGCTTTTTTGTCTTAGATAGCAGATTACTCCCCAACTCTTTCTCTAGATTCTTGAATGACCACGTAGAAGCTTATTCCTGTCCCATCTAAGCATATTTCCATATCTAATGTGTGACTTCATCATCGAGTCCCCTCCCAGATGAGAACAACTTTCTAAGGTTCCTCCTCTGACCTCCTGAGCTCCACTCTCTAATTCAGAAGATTGCCAAAATCTCACCCAGCCAGATGGCCCACTGACTCCCTGATTAATGGTCTGAAAGCATCCCCCTTGACCCAACTACAAGCTTACGACACGCCAGCCCACAGGGCACTAGCATTGGTGAAGACGGCATGCCTCCAAACATGAGCTGCCATCTCACAGCCATTATGAAGTGCCTGAATGTTGGGGTCTGTCATCTCTATCACGCTCTCAGCCTTTAGTGTGGATGGATTAAAATAATGTCAGGTGCCCCACCCCCAGCAGACAAGAATATTCTTTATTTTAACTATTTGCTGGCTTCCAGATCCCTTCCTCCCCTAGATCACAGTGGGGGTGGCTGTCTGCAAGCCACACTTCCCAGAGGCCTTACCAGTGAGCTGCCCATTCAGTTCTCCTGATGGGAGGCACCGGCAAGAGACGAAGGCAGCTGACTTTCTGAATTTGGGGGTTTTTGTGGTGGCAGCAGCAGTGACCAGTATGCATGCACTCCTAGATATTCTTCAGGCAGTGAGGTCTCAACAGCCATCCAGTGAGCTTGGCTTTGAGTAACACAGTTCCGTTCCTCCAGCTCAGCGTAACAGCAGCCTCCTGAATTTACCAATATTAGGGTCATCTCATCTTCTCACTTTTTTTTTCCAGCTTTAATTACATGTATTTTAAATTCAAACAGGTGACCGAAGACATTCATTTGGAAATTTGATTACAAGGCTAGTTGACTAAAAAGTAGTTTGATATGCATTCCTAATGCGTGACTTCATCACGCATTAGGAATGCATTAGACCTAGCAATAGGTCTAATAAGTTTTATCTACTGGTTACCAAGTTGTGACTCTCTAGGGCAGTGTGACATGATTAACTATAAAAGGCTTGAATCTTATAGATACATTGATCTAGCCTTGATATTGGTTCAAAATCTATTTGCACAACTAAAAATAAATATAATCAATCTTGACCTGCATGTTTTCTTTCCATGTCCATAAAATGAATAACTTTTTCTGATCACCAGTTTTCCATTCAACAGCCAAGTAAATCTTGTAGTATTAGGCAGAAATGGTTACCAGCTTAGGGATATCAGAGAAAACTGGCTTCTTTCAAAGGGCAGACAGCAACCCCTCATTGGTCAAATTGTCAGGTTTTAATCAAGTAACTTCCCATATGTTTTGAAATTTTCCTTTGCATCTAGGCATATTCATTTATCAGCTCCCTTACATTAAGTGCCATTGTTCCAACTATCCAAGAACATATCCCAAGCCCTGATGCAAAAGCTCATTTCACTTTTGCTTTCATCCTCCCAACAGTTCTCATAACCAGTCCCCTGTACTAAACCCCATTTGAAGCACCTGGATGGAACAGTTTTCCTGGCTCTACCTGACAGTTCTTCATAGCAGAAATGGTGTCAGAGGAACCATCTCTCAAACATGGAAACCTGAGGTTGGTTATCTGACCTGATTAGGTCCCAGTAATGACCTCATTGCCCAGGGGAAAGAGGACCCTGGAAATTCACAGCACTCAGGAGCAAAATGACTACTTAACATATCACCTATTTTAAGAGATTGGGGTGAGGTGCCTCTTGAAGGCAAAGCTGGGAGACTAATCAACTGCTGCTGTGGTCACAGGGATGGTAGAGCTATGGGTCTCTGGTGTAGGCTGGCTGCTGGAATCAGCAGAAAGAAAACTGTAGACTCAGCTCAAGGCGAAGATATAAAACTAGAGAGCATCCTTGACAACCAGAAAAGAATCTCTTTAATATCCTGTAGCCATAAGAATGATATAACTGAAAATATGACCCTAAATTTGATCCTGCAGGTTGCGGTTACCAGTTGAATTCACAGCCTTGCCGGACCTCCAATATGAAATATAGGGTGTTGATCTGGAAGGAGTGAGACCCTGAGAATAGTAGAGGGGGACATTTGGGTGGACTTCAGCAAATCTAACTCCTGAACTGAGGAACAAAATGTGTATGGTTGGGTGTTCCACTGATATTCCTTACAACCCAGCTTTGCATGCAAGATCATCTTTTCCACATCTGCCAGGCATCCCTGACTAGCCATGTACATTGTAGCTCCAGACAGAACCCACCTCAGCCTTACAAACAAGGAAATTGCCAGTAATCTGTGAAATGCTCTTCAAAGCCATTTGTCACCTAAGTGGACATTAGACCTCACAGCACGTAAGGGCACATCATTTTAGTGAAGGCAGGAACTGGGCATGGATGCTAGTCCCCATGCCTTTTAGCCATGTGGGTGATAACCTAGTGCCTACCCCACTCTGAGAATCAGTTTCCTCATCTGTTAAGATAGGCCTGACTGACATCCCATGGAATTGCTATGAGAATCCAGCTGTATAAGACTGTGAAGGGCCTGGGATTACAGTGCCCTCTTCCTCTGTTTTGGGGTAGTGTTATAATGCCCAGAATGGGAACTAGGAGGAAAACATCCCACTCAGGAAGGTGTCCCCCATCCCTGGGCAGCTAGGGTAATGAGACCTGGCTCTGGGCCCGGTGCAGGACGCTTTCAAGCCTGTGTTTTGAGGCCATTTGTGACTTTACTCCATGAGCTTAGATGGGCAACCCGCCTCCTTCCCCTGGACCAGAAGTCCCAAGACTCTTTAAAAAGGAGAGGGACTTGCCTAAGAGCAGCCGATGTGAGGTGATGGGACATCACAGCCTCTTCCAGGTAAACTCCTTCCAGCTGTCCTGCAGGCGAGGGGTAACCCATGTTGAGAGTATGCCTCAGAGCAGCCTTTACCTCAGATGGAAGTGGGAGCCATGGCAAGGACCCTGGCTAGTGGGAAATAAGAGATGTGGAAGGCACGATAGCAGGCCCCAGGTCCTGATGCCACTGTTGTTTTGTCGTAAGACCTCATCAAATCCCAGTGCCTCACAGAGCCTCACTTTCCCTACCTGAAAACAGGGGCTGTACCACCAAATAAATAAGAACAGAAGCAGGGATGGCAGAATGGAGTGCTCACCAATTCTGCCTTCTCTTCTCCTTCCTCACATCACGTGGTCTCCTTGCTGTGCCTGATCCCTCATCACTAAAAGGAGGGCCAACAGGTTGCCGTGGGAATGGAGCAAAGTGGCATGGAGACAGCAGCCCCTGGCCAGAGAGTACCCACTGTACCTCATCTAGAAGCAGTCCTGGAGCCATGCACTAGGCCACAGCTTTTATGGAAATGTATGTCATGCGATCTATTCAGGAGTTTGAAAAATTACAAAGGGAGGTCTGGAGGCTTGGCCCAGACTTCACCTGGAACCGGTCCTGAGTAGGAAAGGCACATGAGTTGCCACCTATTTTGATCAGGCAAGAAAGAGAAACAAAGTGAAATGTGACAGGAGAGCATGGGTCCTTCAGGCAACCTGCTGGAACAGGGCCCCAGGGTGTGTGTGGGGGAGTCCCCCTGCCTCCTGAGCAAAGGCTCCAAGGGCAGCTGGGTACTGGCAGGGGAGAGGCTGGGATGCCAGACACATGAGGCAGCACCAGGGGCAGGCCAGCAACAGCAAAATTGGCCATGTTGGCTGAAGGGGATTGGGGGCTCCAAACCAGGGTCTGTGGTGTCCCCAGCCCAGTAGAGTAGGCTATCACTGCTGCCTCTAGGCTCTGCTGTAGCCTGAGGGCTAGGCTGGCCACAGCAGAAGACCCCCTGTAGTGAAGTGGCACTTTAAGGCAGCTGAAGCAAGGAGGCCAGATCACAACTACGGGAACTGGGGACAAGCTGTCCCTGGGTCCAGGGCTGCACAGCACTCCCCCCACCTCCCAGACCATGTACAGCTCCTGGTTCAAGTAACAAATGTGTTGTGTGCATGCTGGCCTGGGCACAGCAAGTTACCAGCTATTAGGACACAGGTTCAGCCTGTGATACAGTGGAGATGGGAAAAGGTCCCTCCTGATACCACCTAGCCCTCTGTTTTCTGGGCTCTGGTCTCCTGCTTGCCCTGTGTTTCTGTGTGCAGGGCACCCTCCTAGAACTGGGTCACCTCATCACACAGGCTGTAGAGGGAGATAGCACCAGCTCACTGAGACACTGGAGAGAAGTTTTCATGACGGAGTCTGTGCTTGAACTTGGGGAGAGATGTGTGAATGGGGAGGGAAGCGGGTGCTCTGGGTTCTCTCAGGAATTCCTGGAGGCCAGAGTGTGCATGTGCACACTGAGGGTGCTCCTGCCAATGGGTGGGAAGGTGTCTGTGCACAAATGTCTGCAGTGAGCCTCTGAGCTGCAGTGGTGGTGGTGGTGACGTGGGGTTTGGAGGAGACAGGGAGTGAAGAGGTGAGTGGAAAAGGCAACCATAGGCCAACACCTGCTGCTACAAGTCAAAGGGAGGAGTCATCATGGTAACCAGTGCCCCCAGCACCCACATCTCCAGTCAGAAGCCTGGAGGGAACACATCACTCTCAGATATTCGCTAACTTAGGTCTCAGCCCCAAAGGGTCCCTGATTCCTGGGTTCCCCTCTAGCCTCATAGAGGAGCAGGTAAGGATTTGACCTGTGAGGAACAGGGCACAGGAGGTCAAGACCCTGAGGCCTAACCAGCCCCCTAAAGCCTACAGAGCCCCAGAAAGGCTAGGTGCCAAACAAAGGGTGTTGGGGTGCCTCTCAAGCCATTACCAGGAAGGCTGGTCTGGGAGGGGCCCTATGACTCCAGACACAGGCAATAGACCATGCCCAGCCACAAGCTCATCATGAGAAAGGTGATGTCAAGTGGCCACAAAGGAAATCCCTCTACAGAAATGTTTCTCTTGGGTGGCGAGGACAGTTTTTGAGGACATTATGCCTCCCTCCCACCCCAGATGCTTGGCTGCACCTGGAGCTGGCCCCTGGCAGACAGGTAAATGGGGAGGGAAGGGCAGCCATGAGGGACAGGGACCTTGGTTTCCTGCAGAACTGACAGACAAGGGGGCAAGGAGTTACAAGAATGGGTACCGCATGTGCATGTATGCTCTTCTGTACACAGCCGAGCCCTGGCCAGCACCCAGTCTACCCATTGTGGGCCTCACACATCAGGGAGAGCTGGCCCTCACTGTCCCCTTCCAGGGCACACAAGTCAAGAAGAGAGGGGCAGCACTAGTGGCAGCCATGGCTTGCTGCACCCCTCAGAAGTTGGCACAGTTTCTTATTGCTCCTCTCAGCTTGGGACGCCCTCATCATCTGCAGAAAGGACACAGATGGAGAGACAGTGGTGGCAAGGGACCCCAAGAGAGCCCCCCTGCTAATCACAGAGCAGGGAACAGTAGGTGAGACTCAGATTGGCCACAGGGATGCCCCATCCATGTTCCAGTCCTGGCCAAAGGCCCTCATAGGCCTCCCCACAATAGGCTGTGTGACATTCCGAGAAGCCAGCCAGCGTCTACAGAGGCAGAGCTGCTGGAACTGCAGCCGCCTGGTCTCCCCTTGGCCATAGTCACTGGAACCCTGCCCATCTTCGGCCAGCCGCCTCCAGGGACCACAGATGAGCATCTTAACAAAAATAACTCTGAGTCTGTCCCCTGTAGGGTCCAGGTTTCCTGAGAGCACTCAGAGGACCGGGGCGAAGGCCGTGAGGAAGGATATGGCAGGCGCACTCCTGCCCCTCGAGCCGGGGTCACGGCTGTAGGCGCTCCAGGTATTGCGGCAGTGGGTTCTCCTTAATATACTTCTGGATGTACCAGCATGTGAGATGGGCCTTCAGATCCTCCTCCACCACGAAGTCCAGAGCAGCCTGACAGCCGGGCAGAGAGAGCAGTCAGTGCCCAGAGGCCCAGCTCCCACACCTCCCAGGCTATTCCTTCTGCTGCCCAGGGCTACCTGTTCTACCCAGACTGCAATGGAGGCAGGCGGTGCTATCACCACCCCTGTATTTCAGTTGGGGACACTGAGGCAGAAAGCATTGGTAAGTTGCCTGAGACATGTGTCATAGAAGAGAATGAGGCAGGATTGGATCCTGAGCCTCTGCCCAAAACTGTCCAAGAGGCGGCTTCAGTATAGAGCAGCTAAAAGCCAGGTGGCAACATTTGCAGGGGCTACACCTGGAGAACCCCAGCCCATTGCCTGTCCTGGCTGTCCCACACCTACCCTGAGGCCTATCTCCAAACAAGCCCGCCATTTCCATTCTCAGGTCCTCTGCATTCATGGGGTATCTGTCTAAACTCCTCTTTATCACTTATCCTTCATTTGACAGCTCCTGGTGGCTAGTGGGTCAGGGCGCCTCAGGGCTCTCACAGCCCAAAGGGCTTCCTGTGCCCAGCAGAGGTCACACTTAGTTTTTAATGGGCTCCCAAAGGCAATGGTGTGAAGCAACTGCGGCAGGGGTGGGCAGTGTGTGGCCTTGATCTATGGCTGTTGTCACTGTCTCCAATAAGCTCAGGAGATGGAGAACAAGGGCATGTCTTGGGCACCTCCCTGCCCCGCAGGGCCTTGCACACAGCTGGCATTCAATATTTGCTAAAACAAAGTAGAGGACAGCCTGGGTGGGGTTGGTTGTCCTGATAAAAAAGGAAGCAGGCAGCATTTACTGAGTGCCTACTATGTGCCTGGCACTTGCATGGTTGACCTTCTAATACCCCTCAACTGGCCTTGTGCATTGCACCATACAGTCCACACCTGATCCTAGGGTTCACAACCTGAGACACTCTAGTGACAAGATTCCAGTCTATTCTCCCATTTTGCACATAAATTGAAAGCCCAAGGCTCTGGTCAGAGGTCACATGATAAAGGTACTAGGCAGGCAGGGCTTCCCAGGATGAGGGCAGGGCCCAACTCCCCTTTACCCAGGTCAGTACATCTGGTTTCTTCACTGGTCACACAATTGGCTCCTATAGACTTCATTCCTCCCCAGCAGGCACAAGACCCCTGCCCTGGCCCAGGCAGTACCAACTCGACTAGGCAGAGGGTAGAGGAGGAGCAGAGGTCTGAGGCAGGAAGAGCAGAGGAAGGAAACTGGGCCCCCAGGAACAGTCCTCAGAAAGCTATTCTCTGCTCCAGGATACAATTCCCTTCATTAAGTTCAAACCTGCTCTCCAAGCAGTATGGGGTTTGAGGTGCTTTGGGGATGAAAGGGTTGGGGGCAGGGAATGTGGCATGAGCCAATTTACTTGAACATTCATCATCCATTTGTTCAGCAAAGATTACTGAGCACCTATTACAGGTGCTGGGACCTCAGCAAGCGAGCTCCTGACACACAGTGGGTGTCAGTAGCCCTGGATGCTTAGTTGTGCAGAACCTAGGACCTGGGCCCAGAACCACTGCCACCACCCCAAGAGTAGCTAGGAGTGGGTGAAATGTGCTGCCCGACAACCTCTTGCTCCCAGCTGTAACCGGTTGCTAAGGCAGGCACTCATCTGCACTTTGGCCAAGAAACAGGCTACAGGCAGCCACCAGGGCTATGGTTTCCTCTAAGTGGGAGGGCGCACCTCTCCACTCCCACCTCCCTACCTTGGCGAGGTGCTTGGCAATGCCACGCCCGCGGTAGGCATCAGGAACCTCTGTGTGCTGCAGGTCCACGATCCGTTTGCCCACATACTCGTAGAGCAGGACGGCCCGGTCATGACATCCTGCAAGAGGAGGTGAACACATGAGGCTGTGGAGACTCTAAGTGCCTGACCTAGGCACAGAGGGCAGGGTAAAGGAACAGGCATTTAGAGCCAAGCTGTGAAGTTGGATCTTGAATTACCTTCTGTGCCTGTTTCCTAATCAATAAAATGGGGATATAGTAAAGCATTCCTCATAAGGGTGTTTGCAGAATTAAATGAGGTAATCTCCATAAAATGCTTAGAGCAGTACCCGGAACACTCAAGGTGCCCGTGAGCCTTTGCTGTTAGTCTCAGCATCCTAGTACTCCCAGCATCCCCCACAGTCCACCTTTTGCTTCCCTAGCTGAGCATCTTCCTAAGGATCTGGAGTCCCAGCACTGGATGCAGAGCAGGGCTTGGCAAGTCTCTAACTAAACCAGAGCCTGAAGAGAAAAGAGAACAGGCCATGAGAGTCATCAAGGCTACCTGTCAGGCCCATGGAAGGTCAGAAGATGTGGCGCCAATGTCCACGAAGATGTGATACTAGGCATGCATGCGGGAACAAAGTGGCCTTTGTGCCCCCTCAAGCCTGCCAGTCTACTTGATTTAACTGGAGTTCCTCCAACCAAAGTCTTTAGTTCCCCATCTGTCTGTCTGTCCATCCATCCAACCATACATATCCATCCATCTATTTATCCATCCTCCATCTGCCTGCCCATCTACCTACCTAGCCATCCCATCTGTCCATCTGTCCACATACCCATCTCATTCAACAAATGTTTACTGAACCTCAGGCACTGTTTCAGGTGCTGAGGACACAGCAATGAACAAGCCAAAGAGAGAGCCCTGACCTCATGTAACTCACTAGAAGAAGAGACAGAACGAACAAAGCAGCAGGCAGAGGGTGAAAAACGGGGCGATGCTGGGTGGAGATGAGACAGGAAGGAGAGGCACTGGGCTATGTGATGTCTAGGGAAGTGGCCTAGGCAGAGAGAATAGCCAGTACGAAGGCTCTGAGGCAAGAGTGGGCAAGGAAAGGGTGGAGATGAGGGCAGGAAGGGGGTTGGGGTGGGGCAGGTCCTACAGAGCCTCTTAAGCCATCATGAGCTGGGAGCCACAGGAGGGTCCTTGGCAGAGGAGGGACAGGCTGTGATCATGTCATGGGATCCTTCTGGCTGCTATGAAAACAGACTGGGGGCAGAAGCAGAGGGACCAGTGATGTGGCTGCTGCGCTAGTCCAGGTGAGTGACGAAGGGGCACAGAGGGAAGCAGTAGAGGTGTAAGGAGGAATCAGACTCTGATGGTGTTTGAAGGTGTAGCTGGCAGGTTATGCTAATGGCTGGGATGTGGTGAGTGAAACAGGAGTTGAGGACAGCTCCAAGGTGTGTTGTGTCAGGGAGCTGTGAATGTATGAAGAAAATAAGTAAGTTGGGTTAGGGGAGAGACAAGGCCATTTAGTCAGAGGTAGTCAAGGGAGACCCCTCCAAGGAGAAAGCCTCTGAGCTGAGAGTGATCAAGGAAGAGATAGCTGAAGGAAGGGTAGGGGAAAGACAGGCAGAAGACACAGCCAGTGCAAAGGCCCTGAGGTTAGAATACATAATTCACTGTCCCCAAAAGAACACATGTCAATGCTAAATGTGTTTCTCTGATTTTTGAAAGGATACAAATGACCAGTCCAGGATCTCACAGCAAACTGGACACCACAACAGGGTCCAACCCCAATTAGGAGGCTTTCTGGTTCTCCCCGAAGCTCCAAGAGTGAAGCTACAATTCACTTCCCCATTTCCAGATGGGGAAACTAAGACCCAGAGGATCTGCATCACACAGCGAATCCGAGGTGAAGCTGGAACCTAGGTCTCCAGACTCAGAGCCCAGTCCTGTCTTTCTGCGTCACCTCAACACACCCTCCATCTACTGCCTCCAGGCCTTTGCCTGGGTAGTTCTCTCAGCCTGGAATACCCTTCCCCCTCCTTAGGCCCAGGTGAGGAAGGCCCCCAGCCCTGCCTCTTTCCCATGCCTCCAGGGCCCCCAGCACCTCCTCCTCATGGCCTGATTGCTGTTCTGGTGGGCAAGAGGCCAAGCTTTGGCCTCCACTGCTGCCTGCCCCAGCCATGCAGCACAGGACTCATTTCTTGGCTCCCACACCTGCTGGGGGATAATTCAGCTCACCCAGGACAGGAAAGCAGAGATCAAGAGACTATTTTGGGTTTGACCTGGTCACCAGTCACTGAAGGAGCTTCCCTGCCATTTAATTACCGGAGAACTCATCAAGGGTCAACTACATGGCAGGCAGGGTTTAAGGTGCAGGGTATGCAGAAGAAAAGAAAACTGGCTCCTTCATTAAGGGAGACAGACAATAAGCAATATCATTATGAACAATATAGAATTCAAAGGTGATGAGCTGGAGAACAATACAGCAGAGAAGGGGTGAGGGGGCAGGGCTGCCATTTTAAAGAGAGTGCACAGGAAAGGCTTCTCTAGAGCAAAGACTTGAAAGGGGTGAGGAATCCAAAAGATGTGGGGGATGAACAGTCCAGGTAGTGAGAATAGCATGTCCAAAGGCCCTGAGGTAGAATGTCCAAGAAGCAGTGAGGGGCAGGCAGGGCTGTGCTGGAAGGAGTGGGGGAGAGTGGCAGGGAGCCATGCTGGAAGTTCTGGGGCCAGATCATGTGGGTCCTTGCAGGCCACTGAAAAGATCTCGACTTTTGTGCCACTGCCATCCCTACAGAGGAAGGTGGTAGAACCTTGATCCTTGCAGGCTTACTAGCATTCCTCTGTTCATTTGCCTACCCATTCCCTCAATCAACACTCCTAGAGTGGCTACCTGGGTTGTGGATGGACCAGAACCCAAATGGCCTTGGGGAGTCTCTGACCCACCATACTCCCCACCTCTGTCAGTTCCTGGTGGTCACATGGCCTCAGTCACCACTGCATTCCCAGTGCTCTGCCTAGGCAAGACATCCAAGAAATATCTGTCCTACAAACAACTGCTATGCTCTTTCTGCCAGACACACTATAGGGGTTTGAGGCTGACTTGCAGGCTACTGGTATGCCCAGCACTCTAGCCTTCCCAGAGTCTGGCCCTGCACCTTTAGAGAGACAGCAGATGGGAAAATGGAAAAAAAAAAAGAAAAAAGCCTCACACTTTGTGGGGCTTTGCCATGGGTCCAGCTCTCTCTACGTACTAATCCTCATGAGAATCTTATATAATGGATAGAATTCTCAGAGCCCTGTTTACAGAGAGGGAAACTGAGGCCCCAAGAGTCAGTCACACAGCTCTCAGTGTGGAGCTGGCTGGAGACAGGCTGAGCACCCTTAGGGGGCTCTTTTGGCTGAAAGAGGAACAGAAGGGCATTAGGGCCACCAGTGTGGATATGAGTTATGTGTGAGGGAAAGAGCATATTAATGACACTCCCTCACCATTCCCCCCACTAGCCAGACCATATCACACTAGCCGAGGATGAACCAGACCCTTAGCGGACAATCCAAAACACCTGGCCTGTAGTCTGGCACCTTGGCCTTAGAGGGCCCGCAAAGACCACCCAGTCCCAACTGCCCACACCTGACATGGCCCAAACTCCCCTTCCCCTCCCCGAAATCTGCCTGGAGAGCCCCAGAAAATGACCAAGCCCTGGGGCTCAGGCCAAGATCCCAGGATCCTTCTTGCCTTGTCTCTCTCTCAGACCTCGAGTTGATCCATGGATATAACTTTCAAAACACGCTTGGAATCTGGCCACTTGTCACATCTCCACGGGCACCCCATGGAAGCTGAGCCGGATCCATCCGTCCTCTGCTCAGGGCTCTGGTCCAGCCACACTGGCCTCCTCACATTTTCTCACATACACCCAGCTCTAGAGTCCCCCGCCTGTTAGGCTGTTCCCTCCTCCTGGAACCGCTCCCCCTAGAGCCTCCCAGGGCTGGTTCTTCCTTATTATTCATGATGAGCCTAAACACCACCCCAGAGGTCCTCTGACCATGAGCGGAAGGCAAGGACTGGGCTATCAGTCTCCTCCAACCCTGGGCACACGGCCATCTGTCACCCGTGTCTGGGCCACTGGATACTGCTAATCTCTGTTCATGGCATTGTGGGCAGAGCCCCAAGGCATGGCAGGGCTGGGCCCAGGCTCTTCTCTGGGTTGGGTTCTGTGAGCTGCCAAGAACTGGAAGCCTCTGATTAGCAAAGGGGGTCAGTATTCACCACTCTTAAGGGCCACAGAACAAGCCTAATGCAGAGAGGGGTCCTGAGTTCTAGTCCCAGCTCTTCCAGGTGACCTCAGACCAGTTGCAACACCTTATGCCCAAGACCTCACTTGTCCTGGGACAACTGCTACTTCCCTCTTGGGCCTAAGAATCACGTGGAGATCACAAACTAAGCTAGTTTTGAGAAAAGTTAAAGTGATTAGGGGAATGGGACCCTTCCCTGGGTCTCTCCTCCAGTATCTCCACCAGCCCTGACCCCAGAATCAAAAGCCCTAGGAAGTTACTAGAGGAGATGGTCACCAAGAAATCATCTTTCCTGACAGGTGGGGAAGAGGAGCAGGGGTTCTGAGTAGGAGACATGGGTCTTTGCAGAGAGTGATGACTGCCGCCATCTCCGCTCTGTCCTCACCAGCCCTGGGAGGAGGGCAAGTGGATCAAAGTGCCCTTTGTGCGGATGAGAGTGTGGCAGGGGCAAAGCCAGCACCAGGCCTTCTGCTTCCTCTGAGAGCTGAGGTAGCCGAATGGGGACAAGTGGGTGCAGGAGCAGGGGGCAGGCCCCCAGAAGCGCCCAGTTGGTGTTTTGGGTGTCTTCATGTGCATAGCCTGGTTGGGGCGGGGCCACACATTGGTGGCTCAGAGGTAGGTTAGGCAGAGGGGACTGCAGCCTGGGAAAGCTTAAGGGGCTCAGCCAGGATGCACATGAGTGTAGACCCTAGGAATTACCTAGGAAAGTCCAACCACAGTCCCAGTCAGTCCCCTTGCCACAGCTGGCATCCCTCCACCCACTCTGCTCAGGGACAGGGCTCTAGATGGCCGTCATAGGATGCTATGGGGGAATGGGGGCTCTCTGAGGGCAGCAGCACGGGCTCATGCAGGGGCCTCGTACCCAGGGATATGAATGCCACAAGCCCTGCTGCTGCACTTTCAGCCTTGCTGCCTCTGGGGGTGCTGAGGGAGGCCAGAGGTAGCTGCTGACTCTCTGGGGCCTCAGTCCTCCCATATGTAAAATGGGGGTTGGGGAGGATGTGGAAAGCACCAGGATTCTAGGACCCCCAAATGACTCTTCCTGAAGCAAATGAGACACTCAGCCCTGGCTTAGAGGGGAGATGGAAGGCCAAAACTGGGGCTACCTAGGGGTGGCGGCTCAATTTTGGCTTAGGTGCCTACTGGCTGTGTGCCCTGTTTCTCCACCTATGAAATGGTGATATACAAATTAGCATTTCAGAACCTGGATTTGGAGGTCAGACAAGCCTGAGTTTTGTCATTCTCACACATCCTATGTCAGCAAGACCTATCCAGGCTTCCTTCAACATCTGTCTAGGGGCTAGCCATTCCTCTCCACCTCTGCTCACACTGCCTGGACTAGTGCAGAAGCTATCCCTGTTGTCTTGCCTCACACAGTCTGTTTCCCTCAGACCAGCCAGAGCCTAGAACATCCCATCCATTCTCTGCTCAGGACCCTGCCATGCACCCAACTCACTCGGAGTTAAAGCCAAGTCCTCACAATGCCCTCCAAGGCCCCTGTACCATCTGCCCCCATGACCTCCTGATATCATCTGCTATGATGCTGCTTTCTACATTACTCCAATCCCTGCTGCTCTTAATGTTCACCAGGCACCATAGGGCCTCTATACTTGCTGCTGCTTCCACGTGGAATACTTTTCCCACTAGCTGCCTTCCTTACTTAAATGCCACCTTCTCAGAGAGGCCCTCCTGGACACTTGATTCTAAACAGCAGCCCTTTCCTGACATGCCTTTCCTGCCCTGCCTTATTTCTCACCAGGCCCTTGTTTTCTAGGACACCTCATACTTGATTTATTGTCCGTCACCCTCCAGACTGTCAGTCCCACGAGTCCTCAGTATCTAGAACAGTGCTTGGCACACAGCAGATGCTCAAAAAGGACCTGTGGAATGAATCTTAGCTGTTCAGCCTCCAAGGTGCAAGACCTTGGGTGAGTCCATTACTTGTTCATGCCTCAGTCTTCTCATCTATAAAATGGAAGAGCAGTTTCCCCTCACCGCACCCAGCAGTGCTATGAGGATAAGGTGTGACTCTAAAGGCACAGGGCCTGCTTGGAACACAACAAAAACTTAATACAGCTGCTCAAACCTCTTCCTTTACCCAGGACCAGAGCTTGCTGGAACTTCACCAGCCCAGCTTTGCTATGGGGATGGCTTAGGCTTCAGGAGCCCCACAGGCCATTTTACCCCTCAGCCTCAGTGTTTATACCTCTCAATGGGCATGATGAATTGGCTGTCAAGGATGGCCTTGCAGTTCAGAAGACACTATGACAGGCTGTTCCCCTCCCCAGCTGAGGCAGGGTGAGGCCCAGACACAGATTATCTCTTCCCCTTCCCCCAATATGTACACCTAGACTGGGCCAGCTTGGGCTGCACAGCCCCCCAAGTCCAGGTTGGGGAGGGGCTGGCAGCCTTGCACTGCTCCCTGGACTTGGCTAGGAGATCCCTGATCCATTTTATAGTTTAGCCATATGGGTAGTAGGTTCCAGAAGTGGGCAAGTTAGAAATGTGGCTGGGCACCTCCAGCCCTGACAATAATCAGCTTAGAGAGATGTCTTTTGGCTAGACTCATTTGGGAGAGAAAGAAGGGAAACCTCGAATGTCTCCTTCTCTGTGACTGCCTGAGCCACCAAAGGAAGCAGAGACTTCTCTGGAGCCTCAGAAAAACCACAGGCCTCTCCCCACAAGAGTGGCCAAGGCACTTGAGTGTCGCAGCCAGCTCGGCCACAGTTGGCACCATGGTGGTGGAAGGACTTGCTTCCATGTGGAAAGAACACAGTGTCTGAGTTCTGGCTCTGGCACTTCATGATGCTGGGCAAGTCACTCCTGCCATGTGGTCTTGAGCCTCTGTTTACTCATCTGTAAGGTGGGGTGGTGATCCCCACATCATAGGATATTGTAACACCGATGGGCTAGGGCCTGGCTCAATGCCCTGCACAGCCCAACAGGCATCTGAGAAATGTCCATGCCCCAGGCCTTGGCCCCTCCTGATTGTGTCCAAGTGCAGACTGGAGGAACCAAGTTCCAGGAGTCAGACCAGGCAGGACTCTATCCCAGTTCTGCCTCAACTCACTGTCTGACATCAGGCAAGCCTCTTCCTATTCTGGACCCCTGCCGTCCCTTCTCAGAAATGGACACAGTGGCCTCTAAGGGTCTTCCCAGTTTGGACACTGCCACAGGGAGCCCAGCTGGGAAGGAAGAAAAAATTAATACTGAAGGGGTGGGATGCAGGGAATTCATGGTTCTTAATTTTATAATTCTATTTTCTTTCTTCCAGACCTCTTAGGAGGAGGGGTGTAGGCTAGTGAGTGGAAGAACCTTTCTTTACAGGGAATCAAGACTTGACTTCGCTTTTAAAAATAATGGTTTAAAAAATAATGATCAGTACATGTTTATTAGCACTTCCTATGTGCCGCAGGAGCTGTTCTAAGCCTTTACTCTTATTACAGCATTTCATCCTTACAACCAGCCCAGAGGTGTACGCTGCTGTTATTCCTGTAGTAGGGATGGAGAAACTGGTGCACACAGAGATGAGGCAATTTGGTCAAAGTCTCAGAGCCGCTGGGGTAGGACGATAACACTATACCCCTCCACACACCCCCTCGCCGGGAGAAGCCCCTCTCTCCATCAGTCCCAAGTCTGCCCAAAGGATTCTGCACTGCCGCTTCCGTGCAGAAAAGCTAAGGTTCCCAAGGGCAGCAGGACGCCATTTAACACCAGGGGAAGGGGTAGGTCATGGCTGACCCGCTCTCAGGCTCTCTCAAACGGCAGCCGTCAGCGGCTGTCTAACACGAGAAAACAGCCGGGGCTAAGCAGGTGCGTGTCCCCAGTGGTTAAGGTAGGGAGCTGGCGGTAGGGGGCCAGAGCTTCTTCGCTTCTGCCTCCGCCCTGCCCGGGGTCCTGCTGCCCGCCCTCCCAGGATGTCCCACGTGGGCCCGCCCCTCCGCGGCCCGTGAGTCGGCCGCGCCCCCACCCAGCTGGCGAGCTCAGCCCCCTGCCCGCGCCAGGAGTGCTGGGCCAAACCACTGCCATCCGAGGCCACCTCGCAGCGCGCGCTTGCGACGCCCCTCCTGGGCTGCGGGCCAGGGGGGCGCGCGCCCCAGCTAGGGGGCGGCCTCGGCGGGCCCCGCTCGCTGGAAGACAAAAGGCGGGGGAGGGCCGGTCACCGCGTTACCATTGAGCCGGACAGTGAACTGGCGGCGCCGACGGTCGTGCTCCACGCGGATAGGGCAGCCCTGCTCCAGCGCGCCCACCGGCACGGCGGCCGTCGAGTGCGCCATCTGCGCGCGGGGAGGAGGCCGCTTGGACCCCGGGCTAACGCCGACGCGGCGAGGCCGGGAGTATGGAGAGGGGCGCGGGCCCGCTGCGGCGGGCGCGCGGAGGTGCGGGGGTGACAGCCGGGGCTCTGGGAGGGCGGGGGCGCGGGGCGGCCGGCAGCCCGCGCCTGAAAGACCGCAGGCGACGGCGTTGAAACTGACACTCGGCGGCGGCTGTAACAAAAAAGAGGGGGGGCAGGAAATCAGCTGTGAGGTCACGTGCAGAGCGCAGCCAGTGGGCGCGGGGCCTTTTTGTTTTGATACATTCCATCCCACTCTTAAAGGGGCCGCGCGCCTCGCCGGCTGCGTTCCAATTGAAGTTCCAAACAAAACAACGCACGCCACATCCTTCCCGAGGCCACTTTTCCGTCTTGCGTTTGACCCACAGCCAACTTTGGGGCTCCCACAGGGATCCCTTCTTAAAAAGATGTAATGATCTCTAGGGAAATTCTAATCATCCCCTCTCAAACACCATTTAAGTACTTGCTGTGTGCGTGGCCTGTGCATAGCAAAGCGCTAGTGAGTATAGATAGAAAGCGCTCAGTAAGGAAGGACTCACTGCGCTCAGTGAAAATTTTCATTACAAGCCTGAGAAATAGATATGCTCGATTCTATTTTACAGATGAGGAAATAGATACCCAGTGCAGTGAGAGACCTTTGTGAGGTCACACGGCTGGAGACCTGGGAGGATTGGTGCTGCGGAATTAGCCTAAGAAACCTTTTTTGGGATAGGGGTGAAGTGCTACCGCTCCTCAAGAGGCAAAACTACAGGAAGTGACCTTGGAGATCCCCAGATCCGCTCCTCAGATGGGGAAACTGGGTCCTAAGAGAGCCAAGGACTTACTTGCTTGAGGACAGGCTGGACTCTCCAGGATCCAGACTTTCGTGCAAGGGAACTTCACCAGGCCCCTGCTCCTCACCCCCGCCCTCTTCCCCTCCCCGTTCCGACTTGCTCACAGCTGAAGCTACCTGCCTTCCCACTCACAGCTGCAACACTGAATCACATGACTATAGGTTACTTTTTACTAGTTTGTTTATTAAGGTGTAAGCTTGATGTTCACACATGACCATCACCCAAATCAAGGTACAGAACAGTGTTTCCCTCGTCTCCTTCCAATCAGTGCCCCACCCCTTAAGGTAACTACTACCTTGACTAATTTGCTTTTCCCAGAACTTCATACAAATGGAATCACATAGTATTTTTAGTGTCTAGTTTCTTTTGTTCATTTTATCTATGAGATTTATCCATGTTGGTGCGAGTATCTTTTTCATCACTGAATAGTATTCCATTGTGTGCAGTTACATTTATTTATCCACCCACCTTTTGACGGTCATTTGGATTGTTTTTGGGTTTTGACTATTGTGAACAAACTTACCATATACATTCTTGACCAAATCTTTTGGGATCCGTATTGTAGCACTCCAATTGGGTGGCCACCAGGAATGGACTGCTGGATCTTATAGTAGGTGCATCTTTCATTAGAAGTTGGCCAACTTTTTTCCAAAGTAGTCATACCATTTTACAGTCCTACTGACAATTTTGAGAGATTGTGGTGTCAATCTTTTCCGTGTTTTTAATTTTAGCCATTCTGATGAGTGTGAAGTGGTCTCACTGGCTTTAATTTGCATTTGCCTAGTGACTCATGGTGTGGAGCCTTTTTCATATGTTCCTTGGTCATTAGGAAATCTACTTTGTAAAGTGCCTATATAAGTATTTTGCCTATTCATTTTTTTTTGAGTTCTTTTTATAGTTTGGTTACATGTCCTTTGTCAGTTATATTTATTGAGAATACCCTAGCAATTAAAAAATTTTTTAAAAAGTATATGTATTATCACGGAGTTTGGAAACAAAACAAAGCTGTGAATTATTATATACAAGTAGACAGAAAGGGATGCTGGAATCAGAGAGGGCCCTGACCTCAACTGAGTCAGGGCTAGCTGCAATCCTGAGCACAAGATGTGATCTTGTGTGTGTCTTGGGTGACTTCTTTGTCTCCAAAGAACTTGAGTGAGGTGGGAAGGCCAGAACAAGTTTCTGGAAATTCTATGAACAGGCTATGCTGTTTCCCACTCTGGGCCTTCACATACGCTGTTGTCTAAACATCACTTCCTTTGGGAAGCCTTCATTGATGCTCCCCAGTCAGCCTGGATCCGGAGGAGAGTCCTCTTCTCTTCAGTCCCTGCCAGGTCCCAGTGCAAATTAGGTCCAGCATAAGAACCAGGGTCCTCCCTGTTTTTTGATTCCCTTATTTCTCTCCTACTTTTAAATGTCTATTAGCTTGTTGGGGTCTTTGAAGCTTGCAGAAATCCTTTGAGGAACAAAGCGGTGTAGTAATAAAAGAATAAAGCAAACAATTAATGGATGATTGGATTTGCTCTATCTTTCAATGCCAAAGCATGCCAGTCATGGAGTAGACCTTGGGTGGAGTGATTGCTGAATGAATGTGTGACTCCTGAAGTTAAAAAGCAAATCTGAGTCCCAACAGTCTTGGGGCAAATGGACCCTGAGCACCCCATGGCTGGGACCTGGCATTGCCACATGGAGACCAGGTCATATGTATGTAAGATATCATTTAGTCAATCATTAATTCATTTTGCAACTATTTATTAAGTACCTACTATGTGCCAGTCCCCCACTATTCTAGGGGGACACAACAATGAACAGACCCACCTCCTTGTCCTTCAGGAGCTATATTCTAGGAGAGAGAGAGACAAGGAGTAAAGAAGAAAATAGAAATATGGTTCATTTCAACTTCCCCAGAGACAGATTCAGCTGGAAGAGGTGTGTGATGTGATTTTGGAGGTTTGAGACAGGGTAGCTAGGACTGACCTCAACTGAGCTGGGCTTTTTTTCTTAATGAAAGGCGTGAAGGAGGTGAGGGATTGAGTCAGGAGCTGCTGGGGGAAAAGCAGTTCAGGTAGAACAGCCAGTGCAAAGGCCCTGAGGTGTGTTTAAGGAACACACTGAGAGCAGTGTGGCAGGGGCAGAGTGAGCCAGGGAATGGGGGTGAGGCCAAGAGAGCTGAGGGCCGATTGAGAGCCTTTGCTGGCCACAGTGAGGCCTTCAGCTTTTACTCTGAGCCTGGAGGGAGCCATGAGATGATTTTGAGCAGATCAGGGACACAAATTTAGTTTTTTTTATTCTTCATATTGGAAAATTTCAAACATATATATAAATAGAAGAATAAAATGAAGCCCAGTATATACATCATGGTTTGGTTTTTGTTTGTGGCTTTTTCTTATTTGTTTGTTTAAAACATTTAAGGTAGTATTTATATATAGTAAAAATTATACTTTTCAGAGTGTAGTTTTGACAAATGTATACCCTCATTTAGCTACTACCACAACCAAGTTAGAAAACAATTTTTACATCCCCATTGCCCCCATGTCCCTTTAACCCTCCCCTACCCCATCCCCCACTTGTTTTCTGTCCCTATCATTTTGCCTTTCCCAGCATGTCATATAAACTGTATTACACAGCACGTGGCCTCCTGCGTCTGCTTCCTTTAGTCGGCGTGATGCCTTTGCAATTGGCCCAGGGAGCTGTGCATGTCAGCAATCTGTTCCATGGAATGGTACATCAGCCTATGCTTTGAGGACCCTCTGCCTGCCACATGGGGGATGGACCATGGAGGGGAAAGATGAGAGGCAGGGAACCCCTGCACTAGTCCAGATAAGCAGTGACAACAACCAGTGCTTGTTGTCCTGAGCTCTTTAGTTCTCACAAAAATGCTTCATGGATGGTGTTATTATCAGCCTTATTTTACAGATGAGGTTATGTGACTTCCTTGAGTCATACAGCTGGCAAGTGGTAGAGTCAGATTCAAACCCAGCACCTCCCTACTCTGTCTTCAAGAGTGGGATGGTCTCTGTAGGGCACCCCAAGGAAGATGTTCTGATTCACTGTGGTGGGGCCAGGGGCCACCAACTCCAGGGAAGCAGCTGAACTTGACCTCAGAATCCTAAAGGTCAACCTCAACTGCCACCACTACCGTGAACCCCACCATGTGTAGGTAGCTCATGGGCTTGGCACCCACTGACATTACTACTCCATTGTAGGAGAGGGGAATTGAAGCTCCATGAGGAGGAGGCTCCAGGATGGATAAGTGAAAGATTTAGAAATTGAATTTCTAAATTGCAGGCCAGTTGCAGGCCCTCTCTGGCCCTCGCCTTTCTTCCCATAGCTCTACCCTCCCTGGGACCTCAGCTTTTCTAGGCTTGGGTGGAATGAGTATGGATGGGTTGGGTATCTGCCCTGGTCACCAACCCAACATTCTTCCCAGTGAGCCCCCACCTCCTTATCCCATCTGGATCCTGGCTGCCCTATGCCCACAGACTGAGCCTTCACTTCTTTTAATGCCTTCACTGTTCTTCCTTTCTGATGGGATGCACAAGGGGTGCTCATTTAAAATTTTCAGCATATATAGAAAATGATCAAGAAGATAAAAGTCCTTCATAAACCCACCTCTGAAGTCCACCACCATTCACAGTTTGGCTATGTGTTCTTCTTTACATCTTTTTGTTCTTGTAGCCATTCCTTCATTCATTCACTTATTCATTTGCTTGCCTGGTCAATGTTAATTGAGGAACTACTATGTATTCTAGATTCCAGGAAAACAGTGGTGAGTAAAACACAAAATTGTTCACATGGAGCTCTGTACATACTGAGTGTTTTCTTCCAATGAAAATGTAAGCATATTCACTGTTTTGTAATCTTCTTTTTTCCCCATTTAACAATATACTGTAAACAATTTTCATTGTTAACATATGAAAAACCACAGAATAATTATTTAAGGACATTTTAAATTTAATTTTGATTAGGTAATGTAGTTACCTGTTTCAAAAACAAAAGCAAAACATAGACAGGCAACCAGGAACAATCTGCCTCATGTGCCTATCTTCCATTTTCCCCCTTCTCCCCACCACACAGAGGGAAGTATTTTTACTTGTTTCTTATGAATTTTTCCATTTTCCTACACATGAACCCAAGTAAATAGAAAGATATAGTTTTTCTTACTATTTTAACCCCAAAGTTAAGCATGTCACTTACCAGTATATTCTGGAGCTCTGTCTCTGTCAGCACATTGACAGTGTTCTCACCCTTCTCTACAGCTGTACAGGCTTCTGCTGGATGAATATCACGATGTCATAATAGAAGATGAGACCTTAACCATTCTGTTTGATACAGTCCTTTATGGATGGCTGTTTGGGTCATTTCTAAATATAGCATCTTTGTCTCAGCTGCTGTTTGGGTCATTTCTAAATATAGCATCTTTGTCTCAGCTTGCATCTGAAGGATACAATAGTTATCTTAATATCCTGTTGTTGGGCATTTACATTAATTTCCAATTCTTCACTGCACTGAGATGAATATGTTCATATTTGCCCACCTGCCAGGTGATGTGCAGAGTGCTCCATGTGCATGACCTCATTAATCCTCACACCCACCCTGAGGAGCACGGATCATACAAATGAGGGGAGTGGGGTTTTGAGAGGCTGAGAACTGTCCATAGTTTTCCTTGGTGGTAGATACTGGAGCCAGGATTCAAACCTGGGTGAGGCTAAGTCCAAAGTCTGATATCCAGACAGAGGACAAGCCCCCAGGATGGGCCTGACTAACAGGAGCCTCGGGAAGGGATGGGATAACATCCTCCCTAGAAGACCTGGAGGCCCTCAGAGATCATCTAGAATGGATTGAGGGTTGAAAATCAGTGGGTACAGGGCCAAGGCAAGTTATATGACTGAGGGATACAGGCAGGGTGCCAGACAAAAGGGAGCAGTGTGGCATGTGGCAAAGTGGGGACTACCTGCCTGTCTAAAGGGGCAGCTACTGCTCATTTCAGCTGACCATTCATATGGAAGACCTGTTCTGGGTTCTCTGGTTTTTTCAATAGGAGCTGGAAATCAAAGAATGAGATGAGGTCTCTTATTGTTTAAGTGATGACAACTGATTAAAAACACAATTATGTATGTCTGCCACTAACTCTTCAATGATTGGGGTTGGTGGGAGAGATGGTCTGGCAAATCGTTAACAATTGCTGGATCAAGATGAAGTCTATATGCAGGATTCTGGCCATTTTTCTGGAGAAGTAAAAATTTTTTCAAAATAAATTGAAGGAAAAGAGATAAAAACAAATAGAATATGTGAATCTTGGTTAGATCCTGGTTCAAAAAAATTCAACCATATAAGACATTTTTGAGCTAATAGAGTATTTGAATATGGACCATGTATTGTATGTCTTTAGAATTACAGCTTTTTCTTAGGTGAGATAATCATATTTTAGGTGCTTACATGCAGAATGTCTTTGTGCTGAAGGGTTAGAAGCAAAGGTTATGATGTTAGTAACTTACCCTCAAACAATTCAGAAAGCAATACATACCTATATGGGGACAAAGAGAGAGAGAGAGAAAGAGCACAGTGGCCAAGTGTGAACAATGAGCATCAGGTGTGCTTGAAATTTTTCATAATAAAAATTTGGGGAGAAAGGTGGAGAAAGTAACCATGGAGGTACAACCAAACATATGTGGGTGCTAGAAGTGGTCCCAGTTTGCCAAATGTCATTTAGTCCAATTCACTCCCACTGCAAGATGGGGAAACTGAGGCCCAAAGAGAAGGAAGAAGTGTCTTTTCTTTCCTCCAATGATTTACCTTCCTAATTCATTTTCCTCACCCAGTGTAAGAGTGGGTGTTTGGGTTGGTTGGGATGAGGCCAGAGTCAGCACTTCTCAACCCTTTCTCTTCCCTCTCTCCTCCCAGAGCTCTATAAGGGCGGCTCTATTATAGTTTCACTTTACAAAGGTGGAAACTGAGGCCCAGAGAAGAAAAATGGATTGACCAAGTTGCACATCAAGTTGGGGGGTGACGCTGGTCCTCAGGGCCTCACATCTTCCCTCTGTCCCCAGAGCAAGAACACTGGCTTTGGAGTCAATAGGCCTGCTCTGTGCTAGCTTTGCTGTGTGACCTAGGAGACTCGCCTAACTTCTCTGAAACACAACTTTGGGTGGTAAATGTTGACATAAGGAATGGCCAAACTTGTAGAGAATTTTATTGAGTTTAATGAACCAAACTGATGACAATTGCCAGGAAGCCAAATCTCAATGAATTAAGAAAATGCTCTGTTTCAGAGGCTTCTATTATCCAATTAAAGAAAGCCTCCCATTCATTCAGTTTGATTTCAGAGCCAGCTTTTTCTAATTGTGCACAAAAAATTAATTTAGGTGTCAAAATAACTCCATTTTGGTCATCTTAAGTTGATATCACTTCTAGTTAAATCTTCCCATTTCTGTAAGTACTTACAAGTAAATATTCCCTAGGAATTGTACATATGCAGGGAATTAATGGGGGCTTGGGTCTGGGAGCTTGTTGGCTTTAAGAGGCATGATTTCCCATGTTAATTTTAGTTTGCTTTTGAGATCTGCAGAGTCTGAACAAATTTCTAGGAATATTGTGTAGTGAGTTGACGCGTGCTGCTTATGGGTTGAGCTCCAGAGGCTGTCACCTCCCGAGTAGCTTCAACATTCTTATGTGTCTGGGTTTCTCTCCCCAGCTGTCTAATACAACTGTGAGGACTTGGAGCAGTAGGTAACCAGCCTTCATGTGCGCGTCCCCAGATGAGTCAATTATTTAATTACAGTTGTGTTGAAATTCCCTATGGGGCCACTGCTTGTTTTGAGGGGTACCTTCAAACACCTCCACATAGATCCTTAGTCAACTAATACCCAAAATTCGAGCTGGAGGGAGCAAATGCCCCTTAACTTCGGAGCTGAACGAGTTCAGACTTTCATTTATTTAGCAAAGGTTTTGTTCAGACTTGAAATAAACAATTCCAATTGAAAAGCCAAAATCAAAAACCAGCCACCCAATTTTTTCTCCTGTCCCTAAGTTATCTCAACACTTAACCTTTAATGCCACCTTGAGGATTTTTAAAAACAGCTTAAATAAAGTCAGGGCCTCCTACCTTAAATTCTAAGAACTCTCCCAAGTTCACCTGATGCAAAGCAGGAAGTTGGTGGAGCTCAACGGGCCCCTGCTGGTACCTAGCACTTGGGTCTGAGTCTGCAGGGTGGTCCTGGGTGGGTTTCTTTGGAATTCTGCTGACTATGCCGAGTAAGCATCGTGTAACAAACGTACAAACCTGGAGATAATTTTTAATGAGTTTATTTGAGCCAAACTGATGACAATTGCCGGGAAGCAAAATCTCAATGGGTTAAGAAAATGCTCTGGAGAGTGGCAGTTTTGCAGCTAATTTTATTTCGTAGAGTTAAAAGAGGAGACATAAGGAGGGTTCACTGGTGATAGATTAAGGGGGCAGGAGAGAGCAAAGAGGGGAAATACCTGGGACTGGATAAAAAGTAAAATGGAGGGACATATAATTCTTTTACATTGGTAGGTACAGGAAAATTACTAGTTAAAATTTACAGCACTATAGAGATAGTATGAGGGGACAGGATAACTATGAGGGATTTTGTAGTCTCATGCTCTGGTGCAGTGGGTTGTGCCCCGAGGGGTATGGGAAAAAAAGAGATTATTCTGACATTCCAAGGGTTTGTTATCTTAGATGCAGAAAGATAATAAACACACTCACTTAAGGTAAAGATTGACCTTTGTCAAGAAAGCTACAGGCCCAGGATGTGACTACCTGCTTTTAGTTAGGAATTTTTGCCATCCTATGTGGTTAATTTCAGCCTCTGCATTTGTAAGGCCCACCATGCTGGTCTCCCCTGAGCTTGTTGGGTTTAGAATTTGGCCCTTTTTCGTCCATAGGAGTTAATGAGGTAATGTGTGAGAAGGCTTCTGACCCCCTGCCCTGTGTATAGTCAGTACTGTCACATGTCCGTAAGCCCCTGAAATCTCAGCATCTCTAGCCATCATGTATACCCAGGCTGCCCTCAGGGCCATATTCCTTGCCACCAACCTTTCTTTTTCCACAGCCCCAGACCTACCTAGCTGCTCTTCTTCCCAAGCCTCACTGCAGGTCTCTTTGTGTCCCCTTCTGTCATAGTTTGCCACCAGCCTTAGAGCAGCCACTTTATCCTTCTGAGACTCAGTTTCCTTATCTACAACACAACAATAATGGTCCCAAGTGCTTTGGGCTTTTTTTTTTTCCCTTCAAACAGGCTTCCCTCCTCCTCCTCCAGCTTCTCTGGGAAGCCACCTCTGATACTACTTTCTGAGGTGTCTCACCCATGGTGTGTTTTGAGTAATTGAGATGTCCTGCCCTTTTCTAAATCTGGCTGCCCCAGAGGTTTTGGGGGAGGTGCCTACGTTCCCTTGTATGTCTTTGGGTCAGACTGAACACCCCAGAGGGAAGGGCCAGGCTGAGGCTTGTCCTTCAGGGGAGCCCACACATCCAGCACGAGACCCTAGGTGGCCATTGATCTGGCCCAGATCCTGAGGCCTTCTCCTGCTCCCAGGCCTCAGGAGTGGGCTGATTTCACAGCCAAGTATCACTGAGTTCTAACTATGTGCCAGGCACATTCTAATCCTCATCCTCTTTAAAGTGAGTACTACTCAAATCCCCACTTCACAGAGGAGGATACTGAGGCTCATAGCAGTTACAAAATCCCGTAACTCATGTGGGATCACATGAGTTAACGGAGGAGCCAGAATTCAACCCCAGAGGTACTTGGTAGTCTGTTGTGGGATAATGATTCCACTGGGAGGCCCCTCAGCCTGGAGGTGCCTTGCTTTTGCCATGGATGAGGCTGGGGACCCAGAGATGCATCATGCCTGGGCTTTTGGGCTCCCATCCAGTATGATGAGGGCAGCACAGGGTTCTGGGAGAGCCCAGAGAAGGGAACAGTAATTCCACCTGGAGCAGCAGGGAAGGCTTCCTAGGGGAGGTGGTGCTGGCTCTCAGCCTAGGAACATGAAGTGGCTTCAAACCCTTCAACTCAACACGTTCCCTACCATGCTCACTATCTTCTCTTCCCACATGTACTGCCCCACCTGGTTTTATCTTTATGATTGGCACCCTCCTCCTGAGCTGGCAGGAAACTTCGAGCCTCTCCATTACCCTGGCCCACTCCCTTGACCTCTGCCCCCTTCCGCCAGCCACTAAGGCCTCTGAATCTTTCTCAGATCCCATACTCACCTTCCATGCCCCCACCTATCCCGTCTGGACTTGCTCTAGCCTCCTCACTGGAGGAAGGAGTCCCTGCCAGCATCCCTGCCCTAGGAGACATGCTGACACACTGGAAATTGTGGTAGGTGTCTCCGTGAATGGTCATTGTCCATGATACATTGCAGAAGTGGAGTAGAGGTTTTAAAAAATGGCTTCAAGTTCTCTGTCATTTCTTCAATTTTGAGGCAGGGTCTATGTCTTCTCCCCTTAAAACTGGGTGGGCTGCTTCAACCAACAGAGTAAGGCAGAAGTGATACGGTGTGACTTCTGATGCTCTATCTGAAAGGTGTAGGCAGCTTCCACCTGGTTCTCTTAGGCCGCTCATGCTTGGTGCCCATTTGCTATGCTGTGAGGAAGCCTTGGCCAGACACAGAGGCTACGTGTAGGTGCTCCAGTCCACAGTCCCAGCTGGGCCCAGGTTCCTGACATGTAAGTGAAGAGGCCTCCAGATGAATCTGACTGGGGCCGCAGATGTCTCTGGGATAGAGGTAGACCACCCTTGCTGTGCCGTGAGCATCATAAAATAGTTGTTTTGTATCACTGAGTTTAGGGAGGTTTGTAACTCACCAGAAGATAAGAAGAGGGAATATTTTGTGACTTTCTCCATCTCTGATCATCATTCCTTTCTCAACACATATTTGCTGGGAGCTGCAGAGGGGCTAGGGGCTGCAGAGGCAGTGCTGGCTTGGAACTGGGCCCAGGGTCAAACCCTAGAGGCACTGTTTACTCCTCCCCTGTGAAACAATGGGGCTGGATTAGAATCAGAGAAGATTGGCTGTAACCCAAGATATCACTGGAGTCTGGAGCCTTGGGTCACTAGATGGTGTCAAGTCCCAAGAGGATCTCAGTTTTAGTAATCCAAGAAGGCTGCATGTAAGAGGCAGAATTTGAGTTGTAAAGATCAGGCAGAGTTAAAAATAATTATGGCATGTTTACATTGAAATATTAAATTAACATTAATTATAATAATGGAGTTCATCAACATATTAAAATACTATTTAGTTAATATAGGTTAAAAATAACACATGGGTCTTGCAGAAATGTTTGACCGAAAAAGAATAAAGAAGACACATTCCTTGTAATCTCAATGCCCAGAAGTCACATGGCTGACCTGTTGGAGTATTTCTTACATTCCCACTCTGCAACTTGGACTAGGCTGCAACTTTAAAAAACTTTTCCGAAGGCTCAAAGTGGAGATCAGAAGGCAGAATGAAGAGTTCTCACTAGCCAAGCTGCAGAAGAGGTTGCATTTGGGACATGTGGCCCTGAGAAGGGTGCTGGCTTGGTACTCTCCTTCTGGGTCTCTGCACAGTCCCCAAGGACAAGATCATCACAGAAGCTCCTCCTGCAGTGGCCAAAGCTTTAAGTCATTAACAGAACAACCCTGCTGGGGGACACCTCTAAGTGTGCAAGACTGACCATCCTTCCTGTCACTTCTTGGTTCACTAAGTCCCAAGCACAAACAAGAACCTCTGCTAACCTAAAAATAAAAGGGCCTTTCTAAGTGAGAGGCAACAAGCATTTATTGAGATCAATAAAAATAGCTATTGCAGAAGCACTGATTCAGGCAGAAGGCCAAATAATGTTCTGATTAGGAGACAAAGGCAATGAGTATTTATGAGAAAGGGAAACAATTACAACAATAGAAGGAAGGCCTTTCTATTGGTGCAGAAAACAACATAGTAATGTTAATTCTAACAATGTTTTTAATCTTCAGTCCTGTAGTCATCATAAGTGCTTTCTTGTCATCCCTGCAAACAGTTCTTTGGAACAATGTTGCCCTAGGCCCAGTAAAAAGGTTATTTTGCTCTGTTTTAACATTCTGAGGTTTGAGGCATAAGACATGTAAGGCAGTTCCTCTGGCATGGCAGCTCTGTCTCCATTTTAAAATGGTTTCATTTATATTATTGTTTACATTTCCAGACCCAGGGCAGTGGAAATGTATGCTTAGGAGGGCAAAGGAAGCCACTTGTTTAAGCAAGCCTGGGACACCCTGACCACCAACCGACAGATGTCTGAATCAGTCTGAATGCTGGGCACCATGGGAAGAAATAAATTCCTTCACTGGTGGCCTCAAGTTCTCCCCAGCAGACTGCCTTTCCCCAGGGGACAAATTCTTTCCACCCAAGAATGTTTACAGTTTCCCAAGATCAATCTCTTGAACACCCTTTCTCCCCTTATATGAGGAAGACCTGCTGATTGCTGGAAAGGGTCTGGAAACAGAACATTTGGGAGGTTGGGATGGCTGAGCCTTTGTGGAGCAGGCTGGGGGTGGAAGTCAAGGGCATTTCATAAGGTGGAGCTTTTATAGAACAGGGCTGCAAACAGCGCTTTTGCCCAGCTGGTCAGGAGTTTTTTCCTGAGGAGACGCGGCCTCTTTTCTGTGCAGAGAGGTTGGAAACACTCGTGAAAAAAAAGAAAAACCAGTATTATTTCTGCTCCTGTGAGGTACCGTTCTGGACCAGGGGCTTGACTTTGAGTCTGCATTCAGGGCTGCGCAGTCCCTGCGCTATCTCTGGGCCAGGCCCCTCAGACAGGCCCTTGGCCCCGAGGTAGGTCACATACCAGCCAAGGCCTGCATCAGCAGCCGGACACTGAACAGCAGCCTCTCCCAGCCCAGGCCTTCTAGAGCACCCTTCACCTGCTTGGCTGCATACTCTGCCCTAGGGTCCGTCCAGCAGCTCTCCTTCCCAGGAGCAGCCGCCTCCACTGTAGACGTGGGGAACGCCGGACTCATGCGTCCCAGGGCGCTGTAAGCACGTGACAGGGCATAGCCAATAGGGCCGCGCGAGGCTCTGCCTGGAAACCAGGCTGAGGGGTGGGGGCGGAGGACAGCACCCGGTCTTTCAGCGGTGGGCATAGTCACAGCGCCAGGTCTGGCAGTGGCAGCCTTGGTGTCTTCATCCATATGGCTCTGGGGAGTGACTTGTGCCTTTTTTCCTGAACGTTTGGCTTGCAGGCTGGAGAGTCCCCGAATGACTCAAGGTCCTCTGAAAATACTCCATTTTTGGTCTTCCACGACTTGGGCCTACTCGCCTCCTAAACTCATGTTCTACTACTCATTTACTCCTGCTTGTGCTGTACTCTAGACACTGGCTTTTTAATTTTTCTTTAATGTTTACTTTTACTTTTTACTAAAGCAATGCATGCACATAGTGTTAAAAGTCAAACAGTTCTACAAGGCTTATAAGAACATCAAAACACAGCAGTTGCCTTCTCACACCCATGGGAAACAGAAATTGAGCATTTACTGTATACCAGACTCAGTACTAGGCATTCGGAATATAGCGGTGACCCAAGCAGACCAAGTCCCTACCCTCCCACAGCCAATATTCTAGTGTAAGTGCCTCCAGTTTTTAGTTCTTCCCCTTCTTATTTCTCCGTTACATGCCGACATTGCTATTTCTTTTCTTTCTTTTCAATTTTAGACAGTATCTGATGGTTTCCTCCTATAGAAGATAAGGATTTAGTTCTCTTACACATGGACCCCTGTGCTTCTCCCTCAAAGGCCTACTCTCATTTCATCACAATTTTTGGATACATCACTATTTGGTGTTTATAATATTATAATTATGTAAATATTGTTCCCTGCTGAGCTATGCAGTACTTTAGGACTACATTTTCTATTTTGTGTTATTTGTTTTTCTAGGAGTCAATAATTGCCTTCTCTTCTTCTCTCATCAAGCTGGGTACTCAGGATCCTTTCAACCTGGAGACTTATGACCTTTGGTTCTGGGAAGTTGTAAGGCATAACTCCTCCTTTTATGAACTCTTAACTCATTTTGTTTCCATCCCCACTTGCTCCTCCACCTCCAGAGGAACTTGATGCCTCCCAGGCTGAGTGTTTCTAGGGGGCTGTCATGTCACTGGTCTGGCCTTAGATGAGCTCCCTCCCCCTGCACGCTTTGATTTCACCTTCTTCCATTTGGTTAAGTTGGTTACCATTTTTCTATTTTCCAGCTTTAAAAATTTTGTAGGTTCCTCTTGTCCCTGTCATTGACTTTTTTGTTCTCTTTGCCCTTCTAAGTTTATGCCTTAAAGTTTTTAAATTTTACTGTCATTTTAGCGTGTTTTGGGAGGGAAGGGAGAAAAACATCCCAGTTCAGTTCATATTTAACTAGAAGTCCCCCTCACCTTCTCCCCTTCTATGTGCCATGGACTATTTTAAGTCAGTTCCTACCCCCAGTTTCACATGGGTCTTTTTGTCACCTAAGTCTGAGCTCAGAGGACATTTCTTCCAGGAAGCCCTCCTTAACCACTTTATCTTATGAAGCTACCCCAGTGCCTCTCTGCTACATCACCCTGCTTGGCTTTTGTTCATAGCCCTTATCACTATTTGAAATTATTTTATATATTTACTTTCATTCATGTATTTGCCTTCTTTCTCAGCCTCCTCCAGGTTTGCTCCATGAAGGCAGGGACCTTGTATCTGATGGTTTCCTACTACAGAAGATGAGGATTGATTTCTCTTGTTCTTCACTGTCTCCTCAGCACTTAACACAGTATCAGGTAAAAATAGATGCTCGAGAATTTATGTGGGATGGATGGATGGATGGATAGATAGATGGATAGATGGATTTGAGCTTGGGATCTCCAGGAGACAACTTCAGCATCATTTAAGGAAGAAGGTGGTTACGGTCAGAGTTTCCTGGGGGATAGAAAACACTGCCAATGAGAGGGTGAATCCCCTCATCATGGGAGGGCTATAAGCCCAGGCTTGAGGATGGCTGAAAGGGGATGGAAACACTGAAAAGAATGGATGTGATGATCTCCAAAGCATGGCTGAGACAAGTGATTGGCTCGTGTGATGATTTCCAAGACCTGGCTAAGACAAGTGATTGGCTCAAGGTCACTCAGCTACTTCCTGGGGGAGCTAGGATATCCCTCAGATTCAAAAACAGCCCTTTGCAAGCAGATATTGAGATGCACCCAGGTCATGGAGTCAGCCTGATCCACATGCAGTTCTGCTTTTCTTCTCCCTGGTTGTATGATCTTGGGCAAGTTGCTTGTCTCTGTGTTTGCTGTACTTCTCTCCTGTACCATGGTGATAAGAACAACTCTGAGGTCCTGGGTACAGGATAACAAGCATGAGCCTTCTAGTAAAATGCCTAATACATAGTAGGCTGTTCTGATGATCTGAGTTAAAAGCCTGGTTTCATCCTGCCTGGCAGTGGGATGTGGATAAGCTGCTTAAAGCCTTGGGCCTCAGTTTCCTCATCTGTGAGATGAGGGTCTAGCCCCATTGGCCTCATCGGGTCATGTTAAGTCTCAGGCTTGGAGTGCAACAAGTATCAATAAATGCTTGTCCCCACCTCCAGGGCAGGAAGTGTCACATGTGAGGACCAGGGACAGACAGGCTCTGGGCCGAGACTCCTGGGGTACTTAGAGGCCCAAGGAGCCTGGACAGGCTACTGAGACTGTCTCGGGGTTTCTTTGCAACCCTTCAGGCCTGAGCCTCCATCAGAAGCAAAAGAGCTTGGAATCTTAACAGAAAGCAGTGGAGGGAGCTAAAGGGTGACTTGTTTTGCTCAGAAGAAGGGTGTTGCAAAATATTTTAATGGAAGCATGTGCAGGAAAAGGCAGGGAAAACTGTATCTGACAGTTCCAACAATAGCTCTGCCATTACCAGTGACCTCTGGCACCTCTCCAAGCCTCAGTTTCCCCATGTTTCTTACCTTGCTGGGGTGAGGTGATTCCACAGCTGTTCACTGAGTGCCAGAATACCTCACTGACCAAAGCAAAGTCACTGCTCTCATACATCTTTCATTGGAGCGAGTCCATGAGATGATGTGCTTCAAGGATTAGCATATAGTAAGTGCTCTAAAAATGGTACTTTCTATTTTGCTAGTGGAGCTATCTAATATGTATGAATTCACCTTTTGATACTTGTGAGTGGTGACAATTTAAATCGAGCCATTGAGTCTCGTCCTCCCTCACAGTTTTCTCCTTTGTACGCTGCAACTTCCGAACCTGATCCTGAGTTAGGGCTCCTGCCTCCCTACAAATCTCCTCAAGGATAGCTTCTTACTGCCCGAAAGCACCACTTCCAGCTAGCCCGATGCTGGGCCAGAAGAAACCAGCCCCAGGCCCTGCTTTGGAGCAGCACAAGTTTGATGGAGAGGCAGATGGGGATGTGGCCACTGGCAGAGTGGGAGTCCCTGATGAGAGGGGCCGGGTGGGGGCACTGGGGGTGATGGTGCCAGGGAGAACCTCTTCTCCTGTTGTCAGAACTGGTTCTCCTTGAAGGGGAGTAGGAATGATTCAGGTATAGAAGGCAGGGAAGAGCATTCTTCGCTGCAGGAACAGCTTTTGCAAATAAAGATCCAGGGAGGAGAGCTTAGGCTGGGAGTAGCTGGACTAGGGAGATGTTTGGGGCAGTTCCTCACTTAGGAGGAGCCTTAGCAGGGTTTGGAGCTTGTCAAGCCCTGTGTTTTAGGACTCTCTCTGGCTGCAGTGTGGAGTAACTGGGGGCAGGAAGCACAGAGGGAAAGGAGGGGCAGAGAGGGTCACTGATACTGCTCAGGGCTCCAAAGAGTGGCCTGCTGACGTTCAGCGCCATACCAGAATTGGCCACCAGAGGACACTGTGAATCAGCAAGCTGTGGAGGCCTCTGCGGATATCAGGCATTGCAGCTGGCACAGCTGTGCATGTGGATAGTGTCTGCGAATGTACTTGAGCCTGTGTGGCTACTCAACGTGCATGTACACTCTCGTGCACCCTGCTGTGTTTATGCTTGTTGTGTGCACGTGTATTTTGGGTGTGTGGACTTACACGGGTGTGAAAGAGGGGTTGGGACTGTGCAAAGGCCTGTGAATGAGCATATGCAAGAATGCATGTAGCTGAGAACAGGGGCCCCATCATCTCCCACTACTCCAGCTGTACTGTTATTCCCCTATAAGCCATTCACTTCAGGGCCTCTGCACATGATGTTCCCTCTGCCTGGAATGTCTACCCCAGACATCCTCATGACTCCTCCCTCATGTCTGTGCTTACATGTTATCATCCAGTGAGGCTTTTCCTGACCTTCCTCTCTAAAATTACAGCCCCCATCCCTAGACACGGTCCATGTCCCCATCCCTCGTTTCCCCAGGAGAACTTATCATCCTGTAACAGACTATAATTTCACTTAGGCATTTTGCTTGTCTTGCTTGCCCACCAAGCTGTCACCTCCTGAAGGCAGGGAGTTGTATCTTGTTTAGTGCTGTGCCCTCCATGCTAGGCACAGTAAGTGTTCAATAAATAGTTGTTGAATGAATGAATGAGCTTCCCAGATCCTTCAGACCATTCTATCTCCAGCCCTCTGTCACCTCAGGTCCTGCCCACCTCAGCTCACACCCACATCATGACTTCAGTCATACCCCTTTTCACCTGTGACTCAGTTTCCCTGAGTTTACAGAGAGGGGTGTTTGGGATCTTTCTTCTAGGAGTCAGGGTAAGAGGTAGCCTGTTGTGACCCTGTCAAATGTACCTTCTAGTTTCTGAGTGGTTATGGAGTTCCCCAGTCTCACCGTGCTACTTAGAGGCAGAGAGAGGCCAACAGATGTTGCTGCAAACAGCTAGGAAGAGAAAAAGAAGCTCTCCAGTAGTACTCCCTACCCCAGCAGCAATGCAGCTCTGCACCCCAGCATGGCTCTCATGTGTGGCCTCTTTCATACCTCCAAACCTTTCCAGGGAGACTTTCTTGCTTCTCTACCTGACAAGCTCCTACTGATCCTTAAAGGTCCAGTATCAAAGTCACCTCCTCTGAGGAGCCTTCCGTAACCTCACCCAGGTGGAGTCTGGAACTCTTGCTCATGCATCTATTTATAGCACCCCACACAAGTTTTGTGATTCTTGGATCTGTCTGTCAGACTCTCCAACTAACCCTGTCAACTCCTCCAACTGGAGGGCCTTGTCTGAGTCATATGGGCACCTAGGAGACTGGCATGGGACTAGAGTCATTTCATTAATGTTTATGGCATGTGTTTCATCCTTCCTTTGTTCATTCTTCAAATATTTATTAGGCACCTACTATGCGGGAGGACCTGAGCTATGCATCAGGAATGCAGCAGAGAATGAGTTTGCAAGATTTCTGCCCAGGAGGGACCAACAATCTAGAGGGTAAAAACAGTAAATAAGAAAGGCATTGGAGGGATGAGTGCTGTACAGAGAATTAAAACCTGAGGCATGACTAGGAAGGACTCTTAGGGGAGTTCATTTAAGAGGTAGCCTGTAGGATGAAAGGGAACCAGCCCCAGGAATCATGGAGGGAGGGTAGCGGGGAAAGATGTTCTAGGCAGAGGGAATAGCAAGGGCAAAGGCCCTGAGGCAGGACCAGTATAGGTATGTTCAAGGGGCAGCACTAAGACCCCTGAACAGAGCAAGGAGCAGAAAAGGTGAGAAAGAACATGGGAAGAACAGAAGTCTGAGTGGTCAGCAGGGCCTGAACCCTGAAAACCCACTGGGCCAGGCTTGCAGTCTTGGTAGGGAGGTAGCTGCTGCTGGGTGCCCATTTTATAGATGGATAGCCTCAGGTCTTGAAGGGAAATGACTGGCCCAAGGTCACATGGCCCATTTGGGACAGAATGCTCTGGGCCACTCCAGATACCTAGGAGTGGTAAAGAGAGTGTGGCTTCCTGTAGGAGGTGGCCCACAGTGTGTGTACAAATATTTCCTGGGCATCTAGTGAGTGCTAGGCCTTGAGCCAGGCACTTCCAACCCTGAGCTCATAGACTGATTTCAAAGAGACCTCATTGTCTCCATGGAAAACACATAGAACTGTTCAGTGATTTCTAGTAAGTGGCAGAGTTGACATTCAAATCTATACCTGAGCCCATAGCTCATGACTTTCTACCTACTGCTTAGAAAGGGTGAACAAGAGATGCAGGAAGAGAATAATGATAATTATAAGCTCTCCCCATCCCCCCTTTATCTCATCTGGCCCTCCCCGTCACTGTGTAGGTGGGGCCCTGCAGGGATCACCCCTGTTTTACTAATGCGCAAGCAGATGTCAGCTCCCTGCTCCAAGAGTTTCTAGCAGGTGGTGGAATCTGCCTCCATAACAAGAGGTCCCTGCCAAACCACACCATCATGCTTGCCTGGAGGCAAGGGGCTGCCCCTTGACTTTTGTCAGGTACTTCCTGGCCTTGCGAGCCCATGGCTTCCAACCGACTCTCCTGATCCCAGCACCAGATTAGTCAGTGGCTCTTGAAATCCACCAAGGCTCCATGTGGGAGCAGAAGGGAAGACTGACTGATCTGGCCATTATACAGATGAGCAGATTGAGGCCCCAGGGGGAGAGGAGAGCTTGCTGACTGGAGTAAAATGCATTGAAATGCTATCTTACTCCTTCCAAGACTCAGTTTCATCATATGCAGAACGGGGGACAGTAACGACAAAACCATTAAAGCTCATTTGCGGGCTTCACATTCACCACTGTATCTCCAGAGTTGATTGGGCCTGATGCACCGTGGACGCTCAGTGGATGTTAGGTGAAGCAGGGAATATGCGCATGCTGAGTATTGTGCTAAACCTTTTCCAACGTTCAGTCAACAAACACTGTCCACGAAAACCCGGGTCTGTTCTCATCAGCAGAGCCAGGAGACAGGGCTTTTACAGTCCCTCTTTTACAGAAGCAAAAACTCAGGCTCGGGGGTTACCTGACTTGCCCAAGGTCACCGCTAGAAAGTAGCCAAGTCGGTATTTGAACCCTGATCTCACCCCGGGGCGCACTTTTAACCCCTCCGCAGCACCCTACCTTCCGGGTTCCCAGGGCCGCTGCTGGGCCACTCTAGGGTATCTGGGTTTTTCTTACAAGATTACTCACCCCGGGCGGGCCCACAAAGCGCACTGGCGGGGAATAGCGGGCTGGGCAGAGTGGGGGGTGGGGTGGGGGGAGGTGCAGGGGCCGGGCCTAAAGCCTGACAGGCGAGAGGCGGGCTCCGCAGGTCTGGAGGAGTGGGCCGGGATTGCGTCTTGACAGGCAGTGTGAAGGACACGGCTCAAGCCTAGAAAGGGGAGGAGCCTGACTGGGCTTGGGTTTCCCGGTTGGCGGGCTTGACAGACAGTGAGAGGAGCCGGATTCTGGGCCTGCAGAGGGCGAGGCTTGTGCTTGACAGGCAGGGTCAGGCAGGCGTTTGATAGGCAGGGGACGGGCCCTGGAGACTGGCAGGCCAATCGGCACGCGGGGTCGGGGCCTGCGCCAGCGCCATCCGACCCAGGCTCCCGCGGTGCTTCACAGTCTGGCTCCGGCGCCGCCCGTCGCGGTCTCGGTTCTGCTCAGCCCGCCTCTGCTCCTGCTCGGCGTCCGGGCTCCCTGTCCGCAGCCATGAACGCTCTCCTCCCGAGTCGAGCCCGCTGTCTTCTAGATTAGTCCCCGCTGCCGTCCCTGGACCGCCTGCACCATGGAGTCGCCCGCCTCGAGCCAGCCTGCCAGCATACCCCAGTCCAAAGGTAGGAGCGACCCGCCGTGACTGCGGCTCGACCCCCGCGCCCAATCTGGGCCCAGGCTGCGAATCCTGACCTTTGCGTGAACCTACCCCAGCCCGTTCCGGACCCAGGTAGCACCCTGGCCAAGAAACCCACCCTATTCGGATCCGGGTCCCAGCCTGGGACCTCACCCGGATTCCCGATTTAGGCCTTGGAACTGCACCCAGGCCTGAACTCTGGCTAGGATCTCGTTGTGATCACCCTGCGCCAGGTCAGGAACCTCACTCTGACCTTCTCATTTAGGACAGGAACTCTCCCAATATTGGGTTCCTCAGCTGGACCCAGGTGGGATTCACTCTGATCCTGCACCCTTCCACACCCGGGTCGCAGGGCTGTGACCATGCTGGGATTTGACTGACTCTCTGTTTGGGCCCCAGCGGTGCTCTGCTGCTGGGGACCTCATTGTAACCTACTCACCCTCCCCCGTGGGTTGCCCTGGTTACACTCTAGCTCAGAACTCCCTGTCCTCTCCCCCAACTCTCCCCATCCTTGTAGGCCCCACATTGCCCTATCCCTGGCTGTCCTGCGTTCCATCCTGCAGCTCTGTCCCCTGGGAACTTCTCTTGGCCTCTAACCCCACCCTAATGCACAGCCCCCTCTCCATGGGTTCCTTCTTGTCATGACTTGCATGCTTCTCTCCGCACTTGGGGACCTCACCCTGCCGCCCCTACCCCAGTGTTCCCAGAGTTGATTGCTACCAGGCCTGTCCTTGCTGTCTGTGGGTCCCGGGCCAGCTGCCAGCCCAGGGTGCTGGCTGTGTAATGGGCTTACACTTGTCTTCTCCAAGTATCTGGCCTTCCTGGAAATTTTTGTGAGGTGGCAGCTGCGGTGGCAGCAGGATTTGTCATGCGGAGGGGAAGGATGAGGCTTGGAGGGTGGAAGGGGGATTTTTTGCAGGAAGAGGAAAGGATGTTTTTGGCATGTTGGTGTCTCAGCAGGCTGGATTGTGTGAGAGATTTCCAAATCGGACATAGCTGTAACGAATGAGCTGCCTCACCCCAACAGCAGGAGTGTCACTGGTCCTCAGTTTCCTTATCTGTAAAATGGGAGTCATCACATCTATCTTCTGTGGACTCGAATATAATGTGAGACAGTGACTACTAAAGAGTTTTAAGCAAGCATAGGTGATGAGGCGAAGACCTCAGCATGGTGCCTGGTGCATAGTAGGTGCTTAGGAAGGGATGGTTGCTCTGCAGGCCTGTTATTGTTACCATTTTTCTTTCTGGAAAGGGCTCAGCCACGTGGGGTCAGGGCCTTGCCTCTGCTTGGGTTGCAGCTGCAGAGTTAGGGGGGAGGTAACAGCTGGTATTTAGTGGGTCCCTAATTAGGGGTTGTTCCTCTCTCTTTTTCTCTGGAGGGACCCAGGCAGTAGGAGGGTATGTGGGATTCTGTGGTGGCTGTGAGCCAGGGCCCAGCTAGCTGGTGGGCAGGGCAGTTACGTCTTACATAAGTGGGAGGTCGGATCCCTGACCATTGCCCAACCACTGTGAGTAACTCAGGAGGCACTTGATGGGGGGAGGTGGCTGGGGAGAACTTGTACTGCACAGACCTTGTAGAGCTTGAGAACCAGGAAATCATAAGCTCTACTCTGGAGAAGTGGGAAATCAGACACTTCTTTTCTCAAGCTTAGGGTCGAGGCCTGGCTTGGTTAGTGCAGTGGAACTTAGGGCAGATCCCTCAGTCTCTCTGGGCCACAGTGTTTTCATGGGTGGAAGGAAGAGATTGGAAGCAATCTTTGTTGTCAAAGGTCCTTTCAGCTCTTCCAGGCAGGGAATGCCTCATCAAAATAAAAGTTTAAGTTGCAGGATTGTGAAGGGAGAGGGGGCATGGATGCGAAAGGAAAAAACATTTTGAGGAGACAACTGCTTGGTCCCCCTATGCTCTGTGACTCGAATTCTGGCATTGCCCTCTCTGAGCCTCTCTGCAGAGAAAGGACCAGGATGAATTTCCAGTTTGTGAGTTCAGGTAACAGATAATGTTGGATGGGTTGGATGGAGGGTTAGGGGCCTCCCCAAGGCCCAGAGACTCTGTCAGCCTCTTTGGAGTCTGTGAAAGGATATGGTGGCAGAGCCACAATGCCCCCTCAGCAAACATTCCGAGAGCTCCTACCTACCAAGCTTTTTTTTTCCCCATGTACCATGAACTCTTTATTTATTCCTCACAGCCCCATTTACAGATGAGGAAACTGAGGCTCAGGTATTTAGTGCCTTGCCTGAGGTCACACAGCTGTGACAGATGGAGCTAGGGTTCTACCTAGGACTGTGTGTCTCCAAAGACCTCACCAGTGTACCTCTATTCCTGTGCTGGATGCTTGAGCTGAGCTGGTGGGGCACTCCCCTCCTCCCATTACACCTACATCCAGTAGGTATCTCCTCTAGTCCATGCCCAGCCTGAAGGACAGACTAAGCTAGAGGTGATGCCTCTCATGTGCACAGCCCTTTTACAGTTGGTACATTTTATACTCACTGCAGCCCCACCCATTTGACAGATGGCAAAACCAAGGTCAGACTAGGGTAGGGGGGTGGCTGGACCGAATTCACAGAGCTGGGTGCTCACCAGTGCTCTCCCCATCCTGGGCACAGGGCCCCAGAGTTGTGCTCCTCTCTGATTCCTAAGAGGAATTTGAACAAAGCAGGGTATGGTTTACATTTGACCTTAAGAGAACTTTATGTTTGAACTTCTTGCCTTGCAGTGGGTACCCTGCCTCATCCTCCATGCCACCGGCCTGAGGAGTTTTCTGTGAGTGCTCTAGGCCCCAGGCCCCAGAGCCCTACTTGCTTTCCCTGGCCTTCTTGCCTATGTGCCATCTTTGGCTAGGATCAGAGGCTAAGGGCAGCTGGCACTGGGGCCAGGAGGTTGCGGTGGGGGGCACATTTGGTCTGCATGGTCTAGGTCTGCTGCCTCAAGCCACATTTGTCTTTGGGGGCACCACATGTATCCTGTCACTGCTCCTGCTTCACTGTGACTGCTGCCCATGTGGGCACTTTATGGTTGATCTTTATGCTGCTCTCAGGAGCCAGATAGGACACTGAGGCTGAAAAGAGCACTGTCTGTGTCCTGGCTTTGCTGGCCATGGCTGATGCCCTGCCTCCATACCCCCCACCTGTCCTGTTCCTTCCCAGCTGTTGGAGGGTGGCACCTTGGGGACTTCCCCCACCCCTGGCATGACGCACAGGAAATTATCAGCCAGCCTGTAGCTTGGGGCCTGAAGGGATCAGAGTTCTCAGTTGTCTGTGTGTGGAGAGAGCCAGGGCAGCAGAAGGTTTCCGGTGGGTGACTCAGCCGGCACTGGTGCTGACTCACCTGCTGGGCATGTCAGCCAGCTGGCTCCTGCTGCTTAAAGGGGTTATGGCCTGCTGGCTGGTGGGTGAGAAAGGAACTGCGAGCTCTGGCCTCACAGGCCATCATATGGCCCTGAGTTGGGCGCTGGAAGTGGTCCCCTTCCTACACCTCAGACTGGGCTGGGACCCCCGGGTAGGCCCTCCTGTGCCTGTATCCACCTCACCCAGGAACTTCCTCTGTTAGGCAAGGGCCCTGCTTCCTCTTGCTTGAAGAGCAGGAGCAGGTGGTGGTGGCTGTTCACTGTCCTTGGCACAGGGGCTCCTCAGGCTCATATGTGCTGTTGGGGGTTCTGGGAGGCTGAGGAGCATAGGTGGTGCAGTATTGGCCTGTGCTTGGGAAGACAGGGGTGGAAAGCTGAAGACTGCATTCTCATTCCAGCTTAGTCCCTTTTGCTGTGTGACGTGGGACAAGTCATGTGTATGGTACATTCACTGCACTCTCAATGATTTCAGTCCCCTGGATGTGGCTCACCTTTTGGATGAGAGGCCTCGGTTTCCTTATCTGAAGAATTGGAATGGGGACCCCACCTGCCTGTCTTGCTGGCAGCCACAGGGATGGATGTAGACAAACTCATTCCACTCTTGCTAAGTGTCAGGTACTCGGCACAGCAAGACTGCCCTCTGCCCATGAAGAACCTGGCGAGACAGGAAGTGGGGGCAGAGCTTGAGCTTGAGGGGTGGGAGTGGATGGGCCTGCATTCAAATTCTGACTCGCTCACTGCTTTGAAACTTCCTTACATGCCCTCTCTGACCCTAAGTCTCCTCTTCTGTAAAGTGGGAGTACATACCCCTCCCTTGCAGGGTGGTAGTAAAGACCGGAGATAGTGTTTGTCAAACAAATGCATCTGTTATTATTTTCTTATTGCTATGGTCATGGCGGTTGTTCATCGGTGGATGAATAAACAGGACTGGGACCTCTGATGATGGACTTGTAAGCTCTGTGACATGAGGATTCTCTGGCTGCAGGGTCCTATAATGCTAGCCAGAATGTACCAGACTCTTTACCCACTGGTCCCCAAGCTGGAGCTAGGGGCTCCCATTGCCTCTTGGGCCTTCCTGCAGAGGGCCCATGGGGAACAAAGAGGACTGGGTGCTACAGGTCTGCATCTCCCGAAGTATGGGGAGGTGTGAAATGAGGAATCAGGAGGATGGAGCCTCCTAGGCAAGCCCCTCAGTTGGTAGAACTTCATGCATGCCAGGCCTGGTGTGGCTGCAGGGATTTAGGGGTGAATGAAGCGTACCCTGACTCAAAGAGCTCCACTTGGGGAACAGAAGGAAGCCTTGGCAATAGTGGTTCTAACAGTCCAGACCCAAGGCTAGGTGTGCCAGTGGACAGCAGGTTTGACCTGAGGGATGTAGGGCCTTAGCAACCATGGGCAAATCTCAGGAGGGGTACCTTGTCACCATCTGGTCCCAGAGGAAGAACACTGGAGAGCAGCACAGAAGATGCCACACAGAGAGCCCCATCCGGCCAGACAGGGTGATGAGACAGGCCTGTGGAGCTCCCAGTGGTGGGGCTTGTAGCCTCTTGGCATTGCCCACATAAGTCAGGCCTGCTCGCCCAGCTGCTTCTGTCAGTGCTTCCCCCCAGCAGTGGCCATGGAAACCCCAAAAAGTTTCATGTAAAGGGCACGAAGAGCAGACAGGCCTGGGCGGTGGCAGTGGCAGCCTGGTAGGCCCCTGTGCAGCTCACAGACACCAAGTTGGGGCCAGAAACCAAGTCCAGAGAGGGTCACCAGCCCCACCCTGAAGCAGCTTTCCTCCCCACCACCCTTGGTTCTGGGTACCGGTTTCTGTCACCTTCTCCCTGCCTTGAGTGTCTCTCTCTGGGCTGTCATGACTAAGCTGGCATCCCAGGGCCTGCGCTGGCTTCTCTGCCCCTTTCCCACTGGCACCTTGCCCTGTAGTGGCTCTGTACCAACCTTCCTGCCATGTCTGGATGATGCCTGCATCCTGCTGTGCTGACATCTCCTGGCTGAGCCCCACCCTGGCAGGTGGGCTTTCTATTCCTTTTTAATTTTTTAATTGTAAATATATCTCAAACACCAAAAGAATGTATAGAATGTATCTCTATATTTTAAAGAATAAAAATGAAGTGAATTCTGTGTATCCAATACTCAGTTAAAGAAATGAAACATTACTGTGTCCCTGAAGTCCCCCTGGAATCGATCGCATCTCCCTAACAACTGTCTTGACTTCTTGTATTAGTCATTTCTTTATTATTATTTTATTTATTTAATTTAAATATTTTTTGAAATTATTTTTTGAGAATTTTTATACAAGTTTATTTGAGCCAAACTGACAACATATGCCAGGGAGTAAGATCTCAAATGCTCCCTTTTTATTTTTTTAAATAAAACTTAAATAACTTACAAGTGGTATGTTTAAGCTCACTGTCCTACAGAATCCCTACCATGGCCAGCGTTCATGCCATGGTACATGGGGCTAACACTGATCTGTGGTGGTAGGGAGACTCTAGAGCCAGCCAGTTCGGTTTTGGACTGTTTCCGCTACACACAAGCTGTGTAGCCTCAGTTTCCTCATCTGTATCGTGGGGATGATACTAGCACCTAAATTGCAGGGTTGCTATGAGGATTCAGTGGGTTAATATATGGAAGTAGTAAGTACAGGGGCTGGTTCAGAGTTTGTGTATATGAGTGTTTGCAGCTGTTTTTGTTGTGGCTTTAGGTCAGGGGTTCGCAACGCCTGGGCCACAGACCAATACCGGTCCGTGGCCTGTTAGGAACTGGGCTGCGCAGCAGGAGCTGAGTGGCGGGTGAGCGAGTAAAGTTTCATCTGTATTTGCAGCCACTCTCCAGCGCTAGCATTACTACCTCAGCTCCACCTCAGATCATCAGGCATTAGATTCTCATAGGAGCACTGGTCCCTGGTGCCAAAAAGGTTGGACACTGCTGCTATAGGTGAATTTTAAATTCCCAAGGCCAAATTGCATAATGCTCTGCCAGTGCAGCTGTACTGACAGCTCTGACTTTCTTCACCTACATCACTGTGTTAATGACACCAGCTTCGGAGGTTTGTCCTAAGGATTGCCAGTAGATGTGAAGTGACAAGCAAAGGGTCTTGGATGTTAGTGGAGGTGTTTGAGCACAGTTAGTAAGTAAATAGGGAGCTGAGGAGCATTGCTATGAACCCAGTAAGTAGGTGTGCTTCATCAGTGTTGGTGGTCCGTGGCTGCTGAGGCTTGGATGAAAGGACTGCCCAAGACTTCTGTGGGTGTAGGGGCTGGAGAATGTTTCCTGCCTTCTTTATTCTTTTGCATGTCTGTGACTTAGCCTTCTGGTCTACCCTAAACCCTCCTACTATACTGGCACAGCTTGCCCACCACAAATTACCTGGGGCAGACCCTAGGATGGTGTGGTTGGACCCTTGATAGTTGAGCCTGAGAGGACTTCCAGGTGGGAGGGGCTGGTTCTAGGCCCAGCTCTGCCTCCACTTCCTTTGTGACCTCCTGAGCCTCAGTGTTCTCATCTGACCCAAGGGAGAAAAAATACCCACTTCTCAGGCTGCTGTTGAGGGTAAGAAGCAATGAGACCTGTCAAGTCTAGGGATATGATAGGTGCCCAATCAGTGCTGAATTTGCACTTGAGCTATGTATTAGTGTTTTTACCACCAAGAATAACTTTTAGGTTTTTCTCCCCCATTGACTCCATGTTTTGTAAGATTTTGTTTTGATACTAATGATAATAAAAAGAAGAATGACATTTGTTAAGGAAAGGTACCTCTGCAGTTTTGCCTGAGCAGGAGCATGGGGCGCATCAGTGCTCCTGGGTGGGCTGGGGTGGCCTGGATGATCTCATACTGGCTCCACATGGAGACCTGTGGGAACGCATTCCACAAGCCCAAGTACCAGGAGGGCCCCATTTCCCTTAGGCTCTGAGACGGTTGGGTGGCACTCACGGAACATCCCTCTTCCGTCACAACCGTTTGAAGCCTAGAACTTGGGCTCTACAGTCTAGGGACCCTTACCTTTGGTGGCTCACCGTGTCAACTGAGGGCTCATTCTGCTATTTGGGGGCTCACCCTGCCACCTGGGGACCCACCCTGTCCTCTAGGGGCTCACCTTGCAGTCTGAGGACCCACCTAACTGGAGACCTTTGGGCCAGGGCAGCCACAAATCCAACCTGCTCTGTGCCACGCATTTTATGTGCAAGATCTCATTTACCCCTCATGGTTACCCAGCAATATGCATGTGTTTCTATGAGTTTTATGAGTATGTAGGCCTAGAGTAGGGGAGTGACCTACCCGAGGTCACACAGCTCTATCCTGGGAGCTTGGCTTACTGAACCCTGACCTGTGCTCATTCTCTCCTGGAGATCAATGTCACTGTACTCCCCACAATATCAAGGGAGAAAACTGAGGCTCAGAGAGATGTGGCTTACGCATGGTCACACAGTAAGTAGTTCAAGTGTCCTGATGTGAGAGCCTGTCCTTCCTCACTTATTTTCTGTTGGCCTCTGCCGGAGTGGCTTGGGGGATGCTTTCATGGCTGCAGCTGAGGTGTGAGGAGCTAAGATCTGGTGGCCCCAAGAGAAGCACTGTCCTAGGAGCTGGGGGCCTGAGTTCGAGTCCTGGCTTTGCTGCTGCCCTGACGTGTGACCCTGGGCTTGCCCCAGGCCTCTGGTCCAGTATCTTCACTGGACAGTCTCTGAGGCACCATCCAGTTCTGAGCAGGTGCTGCTGCTAGGAGCCCCTGGGAGGGGATGCCAGTGAGCCTGGCTGCCCGCTTTAGATGGAGGAGGACACCGAGTCCCATATCCACAGCAGCCCAGGACACAGGGTTTAAATAGGGCTTCTTCCTTTATACTATTTTATTTAAATTACTTACATTTCAGTAGCTGGTACTGCATGTGATTAGGAATCTTAAAGGTAGAAAAAGGCAGTTTCTTGCTTCTCCTGATGTCCTCTGTGAAGAAACCAGTGTTTTTCCTCTGTCACAAATTTTGCTCTGCCCCTTCTGCTCTAATGTGCCCTGGGACTTGACTCCCTGTCACCACATAGAGAGTGCTTGCCCTGCTGTCCTGCCGAGGGGTTCACTAGACTCTTGCCACTTCTTCATTCTAGAGCTTTCCATAGCTGCCTCATCTCCAAGTCAGTCTCAGCTTAAATCCCACCACCGAGAAGACCCCGTGCCCTGCTTCCTTTCTCTTCAAGAGCTTTTAGCATGCTTGAAATTCTGTGTAAGCATTGCATACACTGGCTTTGTTTGTTAGTTCATTGTTTTGTGGCCAGATGTTTTTTTAGGGCTGGATTTATTTTTTTTGGACTGGATTAGGTTGTAGGGGCCGAGTGTGCATTGTGGGTTATGGAGTAGCATCTCTGGCCTCTACCCACTAGATGCCAGTAGCATCCCTCAAGTTGTGACAATCAGAATGTTCACAGACATTGCCGACATTGCCACATGTCTGTGGTTGGAGCATAGTCTGAGGAGTCTAGATCCCCTGTCTGCTCATTGCAGAAGAGTGGGTGCCATGAGGTGGACAGGCACAGAATCCTCCCTATGTGCTTTGCAGATGAGAAAGGCTCTGAGAGGTGGAGGGACAAGGAGGGAGCCAAGGGACAAGGAGGCCAGGACCTGGCCACCACACAGCTGGGAGGAAAGAGGGCAGGGCCAAGGGGTTGAGCACTCCCCATGGCCCAGCCTATTGTTCACCTGTGGGTAGGGTACAGATAGTGCCTGTGGCAGGTGCCAGGCTTGGCACGTATAGGCATTCAGTAAATGAGAGAGCCTTTCTCCTCTTCCAGGACTTTGGGAAAAGGGTGCTACAGCGCTGGGGACACAGATGACTGGGGAAGAAAAGTCTGTCCTTGCTCCTTGCCAATACTTGACTGTGGCAGCCCCTGAAAGCTCCATAGAGGCCTCTTTGAGGGAGAGATACCATGGGGCAGGGACTCTGGCTCCAGACAGGCGTGGGCCTGATTGCTTGTCCTTAATGCTCCTGCTTAATGGCTCTGAGCCTCAATGGTCCTCTCTGTGAACTAGGTGCTCTGAGTACCTCAACCTGGTGGGGCTGGTGTGACAACTGCAGTAAGTGGAGGTAATGAATGTCAAATGCTGGTCACAGGCTTTGGCTTGTCAAAGCCAATAAACATTAGCTATCCAGATGAGTCTCCTGCCCACCAAAAAGCCTGCCCCTTCCCTTCTTGGAGCCTCAGTTTATGTACCTGTTTAATGGGAGTTGATTGTCCTAGTTGATCTCTCTCTAAGGGACTCCCACAGGATAGAGGTGATCAGCTGAGTGGGGCAAAGCCTGGGAAGGGGCATGGGAAGCTTCCAGATATATGGCTTCCTACATCGCCATTGGCGATGTGTGATACTTTAACTGATGGACATGGACACTTGGGGCCCAGGACTTCTCCAGTGGAATCAGAAATCACAAGAAGCACTCTAAATACTTAAAAGTAGGGGGTGAGAATAATAAATTGGGAGTATTGCTTTTGTTTTTATCAGAAACCATAGGACTGAATGGGACATAGTGTGGGGGCTCCCTTTGTGAGAGTGGAGGGCTTCGCAGGGTGTTGTGAGGGGTTGTTCTACCCCAGCCTCTCGTTCCCCATGATAGATCCTGAGAGAGAGTGGCGCAGACCAGTCTATTACAAATCTCCCCAAAGCCCTGGGGGAGGAGTGGCAGCAGGGGTTAAGGAAGCCTCTCTCTCAGGGTCTCTGTTGATGTTTGGTCATTGGAGCCAAACAGACCTATCTTCATGTCTACTTTTTACTAGACACTCACTATATGACCTCCATCAAGTCATCTCTCCTCTCCGAACCCCTTGGTACAACAGACACAAGAAAACACTTCCCTCATGGGGCGGCTGAGAGTATTAACAGAGTGACCATCTGGGGCTGAGGGCCTGGTGTTATCTTGGGTATGTCAGGTTTCAAGATGGCTTAGTCTAATTTTCCATGTGTCAGACACTACTAAGGCATGGCACTGATAACCTCATTGTTAATGCACCTGATAACCCTGAGAAATTGGTCCATTATCCCAATTTCACAGTTGAGGCCATGATGCCCACATAGGTTAAGTCACTTGCCTGAGGGCACACAGCTAGGGAGTGGCTGAAATGCGATTTAAGCTCAGGCTGCCTGGCTCTAGAGTAAGTGTTCATAAACATTTGCTAGCTGCTTCTCAGAGTGCTGAATTGAGAAGAGACAGGGAAGAAGCCAGCTGGACACAAGGAGAGCCAGTAACAAGGGGGCTTAGCTGGAGCAATTGGGAGAGCCTCTCTCAGTAGGTAAAAGGTGAGAATCATATACAAACTGGGATGAAGTTGCAGGGAAGGCCATTCTAAACAGAGGGCACAGAATGTGCAAAAGCACTGAGGTGGGAAAGAAGATAGCTTATTCAAGGAATAATGAGTGGGAGGAGATGAAGGCAAGGATGATGCAATGGTGGGAGTTGTGTCTGAGTCTGGGGCACTGCTCTTTTACTGTCTGTGTATCTCAGGTCAGTGGTTAATTCCTTATTCCTTGCCTGTGGCACTGTTGGGAGACTAGTGCAGGACATAGAGATGCCTGGCTCTGTGCCTTCTTGTGCTGGGGGCCCTGTAATCTGAGGCTAGCGGGCTTGTTGTGGTTTGCTGGTAGTGGCCTGTGAACCTCTGTTTGTTGTGGTGACAGTTGCTGCAGTGGGCCCATACCTGGGTGCCCTTGGGCTGCCTGACTATCTGGGCCCAGTGCTGACATCTATGGCAGACAGTGGTACCAGCTAACAGGCCGTGGCCTGTTTCTGGGCTGTCTCCGTGGTGGCCTCACCCATTTTCTCCCACAGCTGGCATGGCTGTCCCACGGAGCCCATGTTACTCTAGACTGAGGTCTAGTGACTCTGAAAGGCAGGGGGGTGAAAAGGCCAGGACCACACTCCTCTCACTCACCCGGCCCATGTGCTCAACGCAGCCTCTGTCTATCCAGGCCCATGAGAAAGGCAGATGGGAGCGTACCTTCACTGAGCACCTTGGGCCTCTTCACATGGTCCTCACCCACCTGGCCTGGCTACAGTGTGGAAGCTCCCTTGACAGATGGGAAAACTGAGGCTTGGTGAGGGGGAACATATCTTATGAATGGATCACAGGGCAGGAGGTGGGTGTGCAGGCTAGAGCCAGGGGATGGTGCAAATGAGGCCAGGAGCAGAGTAGTGTGGGAAGGGTGTGGCTATGAGCCCCAGCAGAACCCTGAGTGTGTTAACTTTTCACATAAAATAGTTTACTTTCTATTTACGAAAAGCATCAAGTCAAGAATAAAAGGTACCCATAATTCTGATTACTTAAGATGAAAATTTTTACCTCTGTGGAGAGGCTGATAATAACCATGGTGGCCATTTTTGGTCCATTGCAGCAAGGGTCCCCAACCCCTGGGCTGCACAGCAGGAGGTGAGTGGTGGGCTAGTGAGTGAAGCGTCATCTATACTTGCCACTGCTCCCCAGCACTAGCATCACCGCCTCAGCTCCACTTCAGATCATCAGGCATTAAATTCTCATAGGAACACTGGTCCCTAGTGCTAAAAATGTTGGGGGCTGCTGCATTACAGGATCACATACAGTGTGCCAAACTCTGTGCTGAGTGCTCCACAGATGAGACCTTGTCTTATCAGCCAGGCAGGTGGGCATTTCTTTGAGGTCCTGTTTTGCAGATTGGGAACCTGAAGTGCAGAGAGGAAGGTACTGTGCTGGGTATCAGCTAGGGTGCATAGCTGGGCTTCCTTGGGCAGCCATATGCCAAATGCATGATAGCAACACCAGCCTGGCCAGCGGCCTCCACAAGCTTCTGGGCAACCCAGGGCCCATGTCCTTACCCCAGAGATTGGTGTAGACTTAGTCTGATTCTGAGAGAGCACAGAAGTGGCCTTGGGAATTGATGGCCCTGTATGCCTTGGCTTTTCTCTGTTTTCTTCTTGCTGTGTGGAATGTGCTGGGCCCCGGGAAACCTGGCAAAACCTCTGGGTTCCTGGTCAGCATGAGATACCACAGTGATTCCTGTGGGGTGTGTAGCAGGCCTATCCCTCCGGCCACAAAGAGAAGCTTCCTGCAGGAGGTGATGCTGTGAGCCACTTGACTTGGCTTCTTGGGGTCTCCGAGTCAACAAATCCAGGCGTGCCTTCCTGGCCAGACCCCTGACTAATTGTGCAGCAACTTCACCTCTGAGCCTCAGTTTCCCCAAGTAAAATGAGGCTAAGATCTTTTCCCTTAGGGTTGTGGAGCATCTGCCATGCGTATTGGGAAGGGCCATGCGTGTGACTGACAGGTTACTGCCTTGATGGATGAAAGCTTTGGAGTGAGACTTACCCAGCCCCTGACAACCAGCCCTATTACCTCTTCTGTAAAATGGGATGAAAATGCCTCACGTGGGAGGTCATGATTAGGTGACTGGTGCATCCCAGTGCCAGGGGAGCCGATGGTGGATACCCGATGAATACAGCTGCTTCTGCTGCTGTTATTAATACTATTTGTTGAAACTGTTGTTTCTTGAGGCCTCCGGGTCAGGCCCTGGACAGGTGCAGTAGCTTTGATGCAGGCTGAGTGCTGTTCTAAGTGCTTTACTCAATAAAGCTACAAAAATAGGTGCTGTTTTTATCCCTGTTGCAAGGATAAATATACTGAGGCTTAGAGAGGTGTGAGGAATTGCCTGAGGTCACCCAGACTGTAAGGGGCAAAGGTAGGATTTGAACTTGGGGCAGAGAGAGCCCATGCTTTTGGCCTGGCATTAGGGTGTCCCTGGGGTGACTTCTGTGGAGAAGCTGCGGGTACCTGCTGTTCTCTGCTCACTCACCTCAGTGCAGACACTGGGAACCTATCCCCACTGGGGTTGTTCTGTTTCCTGGAGGTTTATCTGTTCTGAGGACAGCCTGGACCGGGCTTCATATTCCTAGTTGGCAGTAATAGCCCCACCCCATCACTTGACAGTGGTGCCAGGCAGCCTGCCTGCTGGGCCCATGCCAAGTTCACAGATGAGGCACTGAAGTCACACAGTGAGGCATGACAGAAGTTGAATATGAACTCCGTTCAGAGGTGGCTTTAGGGCTGGGGTCTCCTCGTACTCCCTGCACACCCATAAGTGGTGGCAGAGCCTTGGGTGGTTCTTAGTTCTCTGGTGGCCAGAGTGCGTCAGCAGTGGTGGTGTGGGTTGGGTTGGGAGGGCAGAGCAGGTTGCTGGGCCATGAAAGGAAGCAGGAAAGACTCTCCTGCCGGAGCAGGGATGTGAGCTTCACCGTTTCTGCTGTGAGTGGGTTGGGAAGTCATAGTTGTGTCCCAGCTCTGCCACCCATGTGCTCAGTGACCTAGGCAACTCCCCTTCTCTGGAAAATGAAGCCCCTGAGAGCAGGGGCTGCGGACTCAATCAAGCGCATCTTGCTCCTTACTGATGGGCTCCCTGATGTCTCCAAATCTTACTTTTCTTGCTTTTCTGAGATGATGCTGTGCCTTCTTCTAAAGGTGGCCCTAATGAAAGCTCCCATTGCCATGCCAGCCTCATCTGTGTCCAGTACTCCATCATACTGAGCCTTCTTTAGCACTGGCCACATGCCGAACACCTGGCCACATGCATCTAGGTCTAGAGGTGTGGAGCTCAGCCACACTGGGGCTCTGAAGAGCCAAGCCCCTCACCCATCCTCAGGAGTGAGGGTAAAGGAGGAATTGCCTCAGGACTCGAGCCCACCTGGTACCCTAAAAGGGGAGCCAGCTTCCTGGGGTGCCTTTGAAGGGAACAGCAAAGGTAAGAACTATTGTGGTGGGAGAAAAATGGGCACCAGGTTTTAGCCAGGGATTCCCCAGCTTGTGTCCTTCCAAGCCTCTCGGCCACCCCTGAGGTGGGCATTTGTGTTCTAAGGTTACATATGTGAAAATTGAGGCTCAGAGGTGGTGTGGGCAGTAGAGCTGGGACCTGAAAGGAGCACTGTCTGCCTCAGGAACCCCCACCAAGGTTAGCATCACAGTAGGGGAGGGCGTCTGTAACAGTTTGCTAAGGCTGCCAGAACTAAGTATTACAGACCGGGAGGCTTCACAGAAACTTACTGTCTTATTGTCTCTCCCTTTTAGGAAAATCTAAGAGGAAGAAGGATTTACGAATATCCTGTGTGTCCAAGCCACCTGTGCCCAACCCTACGTGAGTCTGCCTCAGTTTCTTCCCTGGCTCAGCCTGTTGTGGCTTCCTTGAGGGGGCCCAGTGGAGCAAGTGGTGGGGGAGTGTGTCGTAGGCAATGCCTCTAGTCATGGGGCTTACAGGCATCATGCATTTGTTCTGTGCCCCTTCTTGCCCCATCTCAGAGATGGGAAATTGAGGCACCTTGTGCCTGGCATAGCAGATGCTCAGTGACTGAGCTGAGGTGCCTTGAGGAGCACCGTCTTCTGGGGACAGGACTTGCCCCATGCCAGGCTGGTTTGCTCCTTCTCTCAGGGGAAGGATGTAGGTGTCTCTGAGGCTCACAGGGTTGCTTTCTTCTGATAGGCCACCCCGGAACCTGGACTCCCGGACCTTCATCACCATTGGAGATAGGGTAGGTGCTGGCTGCAGCCTGGGGCATGGCCTTTACGTCTCTCAGCCTTGGTCTCTTCATCTGACGGTGGGCCCTAGTTGACCCCGTAGGACCACTGGGAGGTGGCTGTGGGTGTTGGACAGATCTAGGCTTTGGAAAGGAGTTTTGCTCACAGGATCCTAACTGTGTGACCCTGGGCCTCCCACTCTCTAACCCTCTCATCTGGGATGGGGACATTGGCCTCCCTCGTGGGGCCCTGGTGAGTTTCTTGACCTCAGAGTTTGGGTTGTAGGACCACCTGGGGGAATAGTGTGTGGAAAAGAAGACTCCTGGCTGTACCCTTAGGACCAGAGCCTGGGAACCTGCATTTCATATGCACCTCTGATGGCTTGGGCAGCAGGGACTGAGAATTCTAGCTTAGGGACCAGGCTAAACCCACCGGACATGCTGAGGGGCTCCAGACAGAGATCTCACTCTGAAGGCCCCTTCTTAGCTGATAGCCCCTCTAGGCTTATTTTTCATCCCTGATACTTGTCACTATTTGATGTCCAGTTCATCTACTACTTCCTTTTTTGTCTGCCTCCCACAATGGAGAGCAAGAGAGAAAGTAGGAAGCCCAGGGCCACACTGCTCACTGTGTGGGCAAGACCTTTGTTTTGTTCTCTCTGTGTCCCCAGTGCCTAAAATAGGTGCTTAGTAAATACTGGTTGAATGAATGATTCAGTCTACCCACCTGAGTAGGGGGCAAGAGGGAAAGGCCATCTCTTAAGTTCTGTGCGTCTGCCGGGGGCATTTCACAGGCTGTCTTACTTAAACCTCACAACAGCCCTTGAATATTGGTGCCGTGTCTGTTTTATAGAGGGTGATGTGAAGCTTAGAGAGAGTAAGTGACTTGTCCTAGGTCAAATGGCAGGATTTGAGGTTGGTGCAGGATTTGAGCCCATACCTAACCGACTGGCTGTCTTCTCTTTCCACTGCTCCAGCTGTCTCCAATGAATGAGGTGTGAGAGCCAGTTCTTTACTTTTGGCCACCAACTCTCTCTCTTTTCTGTCCCCCAAGAACTTTGAGGTGGAGGCTGATGACCTGGTGACCATCTCGGAACTGGGACGTGGAGCCTATGGGGTGGTAGAGAAGGTGCGGCATGCCCAGAGCGGCACCATCATGGCTGTAAAGGTAAGCAGGGTCCCACTCTGCCAGGGAGCCCTGGGCCAGGGGATACCCGGGAGGTGTGGGGGCTGAGACGGCCTATGGGTACCCCTCAGAGCTCCTGGCCCTTGTGTAAGCGATGGTAAAGTACTTGTCCCCTGCCACACGGCTCCTTAACTGTAGCCCTCTCACCTGCAGCGGATCCGGGCCACTGTCAACACACAGGAGCAGAAGCGTCTGCTCATGGACTTGGACGTCAACATGCGTACAGTCGACTGCTTCTATACCGTCACCTTCTATGGAGCCCTCTTCAGAGAGGTGCGGCCTTGGTGGGAGGGTGGGAGGTGGGTGCTAGGCTGGGGACTGTCCTGACCTTCCGTCTGCACATCTGCCCCCTTCCATTCAGCCTCAGTTTCCTCATCTTTGAAATGAGGCCAGTAATTGTACCCACCTCACACAGTTGACACGAAGATGAAATGATGTAGCCTAGGGCCTGGCACAAGGTTGTGTGCCACAAGGTTGTGTGACTACCTGCCTTACTAGCATCCTGGCCTGCAGGGTGGGGCTCCAAGCAGAGGTAGCCATGGAAGTGTTCAAGGATTCTATTCTGGGTCTACAGGAATTACTGGATGGGGGGTGAGAGAGGAATCAGTGACATCAAGGGAGCGTGGCCTGTGGAGCTAGAGGGATGGGCTGTTGCTGGGTGGTGTGAAGGGATGGTATGGGGTGTGAACAGAGACCAGGAACCTGGGTTAGATGTGCTGGGTTTACAATGGTGATTTGCCACCTAGAGTTCAGGACTGAGATCAGGGCTCCTCTTGCCCGGCCTCACTCTGAGCACTTACTGGGTCTCTGAACTTACTGGTGTGGCAGACTCAGTGCCTCACTGGATCTACTTGTCTGATTGGCTAAGCACCCACTGCATTTCAGGTTCAGGCTCTCTATCCCCTTGCCACTTAGGGGGACAGACACATACCCAGGAGTCTCACCACACATGGGTTCAGAGCTGGCAGGGAGGCCCAGGAGCCTGTGGATGCCCCCAAGGAGGTGCTGTACCCAGCCTTCCCAGAAGGCTGTGCTGAAGGATACACAGGAGTTTGCTGAGGGACCAGGGGCAGGGAAGGCAAGGCATTGCAGGTGGAGTAGGGAACCATCCACCAGGGTCAGAGCTGGGACAAGCTATGTGTGTTGGGGGCAATAAGAGCTGAAGCAGGAGGGGTCTACAGGGCTAGGTCATGGAGCTGAGCTGCAGCCAGCCTGTGAAAGTCCCCATTGGAGGGACACATCAGGTATTTTAGTCACTTCTCTTTCATAATTGCCATGGAATTAGGGATCAGATAGGAGGACCCAGTGTGTGGACCCAGCAGTATAGGCAAGCCTGGAAGGTGGAGAAGCAGGCAGGTCGAGAGATTTTGGGAGGCAGGGTGGGAGAAGCTGGGAACTCAATAAATCTCTGTGGACTGAAGGACGGGAGATGTGTCTGCTGGAGGCCTGGCTGATACTAGCACCAGGGCAGGCAGTTCAGGCACAGGTGCAGCCCTAGGCAGGCCTGGGCTGACTTCTGGGCATCTACCCACAGGGAGATGTATGGATCTGCATGGAGCTCATGGACACATCCTTGGATAAGTTCTACCGGAAGGTGCTTGATAAAAACATGACGATTCCAGAGGACATTCTTGGGGAGATTGCTGTGTCTGTAAGTGGCCTGGGTGGGGTCTGGAGTTCCAGATACATAGCCAGATGCACCAGCCCTGCCCCAGCAGGCACAAAGCCCAGTCTTTTGTATTTTGGAGAGAGCTGGGTCCCACTATGGCCCTGAACCTGGGCTACTGCCCACCAGGGGCTCAACCCTGGACCAGAGCCTTCTTGCTTGATCAAGACTTTAGAGCCTGGGGCTCTGGGAGACATACAGATTGGCAGCTTCTGGTTCTCTAGGCTTTTATGTGCAACTTCCAAGCTTCCTAGACCATTTTACAAAAGGACTTAGTAGTTACAACTTCCTCATGCTGAAAGGGCTCTCAGTCAGCTCAAAGAGGTACAAGTTAAGTTGAGGGAAAGGTTAGCATCCAAAATGTGTGCCTTTTGAGGATGAACATTACTAGAGGAGGGCAGCAATCTTGGGCTTGAACATCCCGGCAGCCAAAGCAAAAAAAAAAAATGGGTATACTGGTGGTTCTCAGTCTTGACTGCATCTGGGACCGTTTAAAATATACCGATGCATGAGTAATGACTCAGGATCTTTGGGTTAATTGCCTGGGCTCCTCCACCATGTCTCCCTTAGGGGAATAGCTCAAGCATGTAGTCTACTGACTGTTGACAGAGGGGAGAGGAGCCAGAGAGGCTGCAGAAGGGCTGGATTTTACCCAAGAACCTTGTAGGGAGTGTTGATGGTCTCCTTGCGGGGGGATGGCGGGGGGTTGTCAGAAGCCTGAGACTCTTCAGGGGTCTCCCGTACATCTTTCCCTGGTAAAGGCATGGGCCCAAGGCCCTGGCTTACTCCAGTGGGTGGGAGAAAAGCTGGAGGCCAGGTTTGTTTGCACCAAGGTTGTCAGGCCACCAGGGCAAGTATTAGGATGTGGGCAGGAGCCTGGGTTAATGAGAGGCTGGGTGTGTAAGTAGGTGAGGGAGACAGATGGACACAGACAGGGACATCTTACTGCTTTGTATTATTGATGTAACTGTAAGTAACAACAGTTCTGTTTCTCTCTTCCTCTCTATCTTGCATACAAGATTGTGAGGGCACTGGAGCATCTGCACAGCAAGCTGTCCGTGATCCACAGAGGTCAGTACCCGATGTCGACCATTAGGGAGAGTCTCACAGGCTACTCACATGCATGGTCTTGCCCAGTCCTGCAAGGCAGGTGGTTCTCTTCCCTTTTTCAAGATGAGCCAACTGAGGCTCAGAGAGGTGATAGGTAGGAATGTGCCTGCTGGGGTTGGGAGTTGAGCTTACTTCCCAGTCTAGGCCACTCTCCACTTTGCCAAGCCATTTTCCTTGGCCCCCACCCCAGAACCAGTCCCACCTTCCAGGTACCTCCCCTTAGGTTTGCTGGCACTCAGAATAAGGACTAGATGGACCTTTGCCCTGGAAAGTCTGGTTGTTTTGGGCATATCGTTTATATATTGTGAAGTGCACAGATCTGTAGTTACTGTTCGATAAATCTGTTCAGAGTTTACACCCATGTAACTTGCATCCCTCTGGCAAGATACAGTATATTTCTACTCTTTATTCCACCCCCAAAAGTTCTCTTGTCCCTTCCTGGCTGGTCCTTGCCCACCCCTATCCCCTCATACTCCTTGTCTGATTTTTCCCACAGTAGATTAGTTTTTCTTGTTCTTGAACTTCATATAAATATGCTCACATGCACATGCCCTCTGTCTAGCCTCTTTCACTTGGCCTAATGTTTCTGAGATCCACCTGGGTTGCTATAGTTTCTAAGTTAATTAGATTAAGCCCCCTTTGGCCACTCAGTGGCCATCCCAGCCCCCGCCCGTAGCTCACCACTGTTGACAGTTCAGTATGGAACCTGCCACTCCTTTTTCTGTGCATTTCTGTCCTTATGCACTTCCCCATAGAAAGCACATGCGATATATGTGTGTTGTGTATGTGCGTTTACTGGAAGATTCCTCGCTGTGCACCCTGCAGCCTTGAGTTGTGGGGTGGGCTTCATGTTCTCATGCAGACCCACCTTCTGTGTTTTAGCTGCTGCCCTGTGCTTCCTGTGTGGACACTTGGGTGGTTCCCAGGGCTCACCCGGTCAGTGATGACCCACTCATCCCGCCCTAGCCTGGGAGGACCCCAGAGCTAGAGGTTGTGCTGGGAAGTGGAAGTCGAGTTCTGGCTGTGAGGTCCATCTGGACCTTGTATCCAAAGTGCTAATGATGGGCACCAAGATGCCATCCTGACTTCCTTCCTCACTCATGGCCAGTGGCTGGGGCATGTCCATGCTTTACTGCCATCAGCCTCTCAGAGGCTCCGTCCCTCATCCGCTCCCTGGGCCCTGGCAGCAACTGCCCTTTAGGTGGTTGGGGTATGGGAAGAGCCTACTGCCCTTTAGCCATGGCTCCCAGGTCCGAAAAGGCGTGTTCTGTCCTTGGCAGATGTGAAGCCATCTAATGTCCTCATCAACAAGGAGGGCCATGTGAAGATGTGCGATTTTGGGATCAGCGGCTACTTGGTGGATTCTGTGGCCAAGACGATGGATGCTGGCTGCAAGCCCTATATGGCTGTGAGTGATCCCTTGCCACCCCAAATCCTGGGCCATGGTTGAGGGTCAGGAGAGGATGTGCCTGGGAGATAACTGTCAGGTTGCATCCTCTGTCTATCAGGGATGGTGCCTCTCCTAGACCCCGCATTTCCTGCCATAGAGGGGATGCCCTGCTGCCCAGCCTGCCAGGCAGTCCCTCTTAGCTCTGTTATTAACTGTGCCCTGAAGTGCCCATTTGGATAAGTTTCATGGACACTCACGTGTAGGTGATTCGTGGGATCTGTGCAGATCTCACCCCTCCCCTGGTGTCCTGAAGGTGCTCCTCTCAACCCCCAGGTAGAGGTACCTTTGAGGCAAAGTTTGGACCTTCACTATGAGACTCTAGCCCTTGCTGGCCTCAGTTTTCTCCTCTGTCCCATGGAGAGTGGGATAGGATGAGTACTGACCGCCTCAGTTTCAGGTTGGGGAGGCAAGACCTGAGGGGACTTGGGTGCCCCCTATCCTGGTCTTTCCCCATGGGGTGGGTGTTCATGCCTCACTGGTCCCTCTTTCAGCCTGAGAGAATCAACCCGGAGCTGAACCAGAAGGGCTACAACGTCAAGTCTGATGTCTGGAGCCTCGGAATCACCATGGTAACACATGGCTGGGGCTGGGTCCAGCCCTGGCTGATTGGGTGGAGCCGGGGTGGGGCTGTGCCCAGTCAGTGAGCTTTTGGAGGGTCCATAAAATAGTTTAGGCCCTGGAAAAAAAGTGTTGGCTTCACTATCTGAGAAGAAAATGCACCATATGGAATTACAGTGTATTGAATGAAATGTCTACAGGTGACATTAAGCCCTTCCCTAGTGGTAAGGAAAGTTCTCAACAGTGTGTGATTACTCATCTGTTGGATTTTCCCCAGAGCTTGTGGTGCTTGTCGAGAAATTACAGCTAATCCCAAATTAAGTGAGGTCCTAGTACAAAAATAATTTTAAAAGCAAAATGGTAAAAGTCTTAACAATTTTTTTATAGCAAGAAGTATGTTGCCTGTGGGGTCCTGGTGCATTTCCTTGAGTGGGGTAGGGTGGGATGGGTTGGTTCTGTCTTGGGACTGTGGGGACTTGGGTCAGGTGGGGGCAGACACCCCGCCCTTGGCTGAGCTGGAGTGGCTGCATCTGAGGTCAAGGAGTAGGCCTGGATTCATGTGGCTCTTGTTTTTCAAGAACTGCCCAGGCTCAGGTGTGGGTCAAGGGTTAGTTATTTATAGGAAGCCCACTTTGGCACCGTGTGGAGCATGGGCTGGAGGGACAGGAAAAGACTATGATGCTAATTCCCCTGCCGGGGAGGAGTTAGTTGTGCATGAGACCTGGGTATGTCAAAAACGTTACCATCATGGTAGCTGTAGCATGCATGAGTCAGTCCAGCTGACACACTGGCCTGAGTAGTTGTTACTCTCCACCCCCGATTCAAACCACTGGAACTAACGGGGTGTGTATTTGTCCTTGATGTTTATGTAGTGCCAGCACCCTCCCAGCCCAGTCCCTCTGGTTTCCTGGTATTGGGGACGGGGTTTAGTCAATAATCAAAATCAGTCAGTGCAATATATGGTGCAAAGGAGTGTGGAGAGGAGTACAGTGAGGTAGGGGGAGTGACTGCGGGGCAGCGGGAGCAGAGCAGCACAAGGCTCTTCGTGGGACGGGGAGAGGGGCCCACGGGGGCCTGGGGGCAGAGGCCCAAGTTGGAGGCATGCCTAGCGTGAGCTTGGGGTCCAGATCCATGGGGAGGTTAGAGGTCAACGGAGGTGTTTTGGATTTTACCGATGTTGCAATTATCATAGTAATCCTTGTTGTTATTGTGTGACTGTAGCTTTATAACCTACGTTTGTTCACAGTGACTGGGAAAGGATCAAAATCATTTTGCCAGAGATGCAGAGCTGAGTGATACCTTCAGTTTTCCTTAATACTGCTGACATATCATTTTCCAATTAAACTTTTCTTCTTTTTGAAGAAGAGAGGAATATTCACAGTCTAAAGATGGATATACCTGCAGATAAAAGTTGTCTAACCACTCAGTTAAAAAATAAGGCCAAGTTCTTTCTATATTTACAGGCTACACACAGCTGGTTGGATGTTAGAGACCTCATTCATGACCACTTCACACTTACTCCTGCTCCCCTCCCTCCTCTATCCCCCTCTCCCTTCCATCTGCCCATCTATCATCATTACTGGGGAACCACCACATCTCAGTGACCTGCTAATATCAGTGGTGGAACTTGGAAACATGCCAAGTGTAGGTTTTAGTTACCAAATGCCACGTTATAAACCAGAACCTAGTGACTCAAACCAATAACTGTTTATTATTTCTCATGTTTCTGCAGTCTAGGCTAGACTCAGCCGGGCAGGCCTTCCATTCTACCTGGCTCTGGCTGGGGTCAGGGTTGGGATCAGGGCTGGGCTGTGCTAGAAGTTTCAAGAAGGCTTTAGAAACGGGGTCTTGTACATGGCCTCCCGTAGGGCAGGCTGTTCACTGGGCATCCCTACAGCATGGCAGTGAGAATGGTTGAAGTCCTTCTTGCTAACTGGCTTCCACAAGGGAAGTGCTATTAAGCACTACTCCTGGGACTGGCCCAGTGTCACTCTGCCTCATTGTGGGGGTCAGAGCAAGTCCAGGCCAGCCAGGTTCAAGAGGAAATAGACTCCACTTCTGGATGGGGCCACTGGCAAGCACACCCAGGGAGGAGAAGCCCTGATGACCTTGTGGGAGACCAGCTGCCATAGTACAGGCTCGGTTGCCCCCCAGAAGTTACAAAGTAATAGAAACAATATAAAAATATAGAGGAAAAGTAAAAGGGAAAAAAAGATCACCGTGGTGGTTCTACTCCAGAAAAACAGCCTTTTGTTCTCATTGTCAACTGCCAATATCGTACATTTCCTTTTAAATGTTTTGTCTCTTTATAAAAAAATATATGTAGTTTTATTTTGCTTTTTTTCACTTAGCCTTACATCATTCATATTTCTCTGAATAGTTATAAACCCTTGTGGGCATTTGCCACTATCTACTCAGCCAGTCTCCTAATTTGGGGAATTTCACTTGTTTCTGGTTTTGTCTTTCCATTTGAAGTCCTTGGCCATCCTGGGGGAGCGACTGGTGAAACACTGCATGCTGGGCTCACCCCTCTGGGTGGTCTCCCTACCGTTCTTGCTGAACCCACCCTGGGTAGCTCTCTGAGGGCACTTGACTGTAGCTATGGAACATAAAGGGCATTTACCAGAATAAACACGGGATAATGTTTGGGAAGCCTCTCAGCCATAATGAGTGTTGACCAAGTGCTGATCATGTGAACCCTTGTCTGGGATGTCACAGGGCACACCTCACAGTCACCATGGAGACGCAACTGTCCTGTGGCAGGCTGGTCCCTAGCACTGCACTTTTGGGTGCTTCTCAGTATTTACTATTACAAATAACACCACCCCATGTATCTCTCTGCCCTGAGGCTGTTTTTGTTTTGTTTTTCATTTTTTGAGCTCTTTAGAAAAAAGTTACCAGGAAAGGGACTACCAGGTAAAGGGTTTGGACATGTTTCCACTTTCCTAATTATAAAGTCTGGTAGTCCTCCGGGTCCTTTTCTGTCAGTCCACGCAGGGTCCTCACTTCTGCTTGTTGGAATCTGAAAATTCTAGGAAAAAGAGCATCCTGAATTTATCCAATAAAAATAAATACACATAGAATCACGCCCACGCCCATTGTATTGTGTGTATCCTCCATCTGTGTGGTATGTTTATGTCTTGACTAGAAAGGGGCCGTTAGCCTAATGGAAGGTTTTCTTAGCACAATAATTAGTGATCTGTTCAGGTACCAGTTGCCAACGTGAAGCATTTGTTTGAGCTGAAGTATCTTCTGTTTATTGTGGTCATTATGCTGTCAGTGAGAAGCTTCTGTGCTGTTTCAGGCAGGGCCTGGGCTGACCTGATTTGTTTTTTTCTTTTCAGCAGTCAAAATTAGAACTCAGAGTTTGTCATAAGCTAGCCAGTTTTTTTCCATAAATGACTTCCAGTTAACTGCAGGCGAGGCACAGGGCTAGATGCAGCGTCTTGGTAGCCCTGATGTCGTTTGCAGAGAGGTCCAGGTCCAATAGGGTTGATGAGGCCCTGGTAGCCACCTGTTCTTGGAGTCAGGGAGAAACAGTGATGGGGCCAGAGAGGGGAAGGTTTCTTGGAGGAGGAAGTATTAGTGATGGGCCTTATAGGATGCCAGTGGGTGGACGGTGGGGGCTATGGAGGAGGAGGGGCTGCAAACATCAATTCCTGATGAGGGCTGGAGTGGACTGTTGCAGAGTGAAGTAGCTGATCAGATGTGGGCCTCATAACATTCCTTCTCCATCCTTGGGGGAGAGACAGGAATATGAGCATCATTTCATTTTCCATTTGCCTTCTCTGTAATAACAACAGCTGCCCAAATTAGTGGCAGCAGAGGCTAAGACATCATAGAGACGTTAGAGAGGGGAGTGGCCTGTTGTAAACAGTGGCCTCGTTGCCTGTCCAAGTTCCTTTGCTAACTGCTGCCTTTCAGGAAGGTGGCCCAGGGCTGCCAGCTCCTGATTTTTCCAAATTAGGTAAAACTTGTTTTTTTTATATAAAATCTTTTGAATTCAGATTGTTTGAAAACCTAAGGATGATCAAACCAGTCACAGCCCAGGGCAAGATCTGTTGGTTGGGTCAGAGCAGCTAATACTGTGTCCCCCTAGCTTTCATCTTTGGTCTAATATCACATGTCATCCCTTGACCTGCCTCGGCCTGCCTCGGTCCAGCTCCAAGTGCTGGGCCAGGACAGGCAGGTTCTGAAATACTCTCCTGGGTGCAGAGTGTGGATGCATCTGACCCAGTGCCTCTGTCCCCACTGCAGATCGAGATGGCCATTCTACGGTTTCCTTATGAGTCTTGGGGGACCCCGTTCCAGCAACTGAAGCAAGTGGTGGAGGAGCCGTCCCCCCAGCTCCCAGCTGACCGTTTTTCCCCTGAGTTTGTGGACTTCACCGCACAGTGGTGAGTCTATAGCTCTGACCTGGCCAGATCCCAGTTCCTCCCTTTTCTTTAAAAAATAAGCCCCCAAACAATGTAGCATCAAAATATGTGAGGCAGAAATAGTGCACAAGGAAAATATGACAAACTGTGGTCCTTGGGGAGATTTTTAATATAGTCTTAGAAGTGGACAGATCAGTTAGACTGAAAAGGAAAATGAAAAGCTTGTAGAAGATTTAATAGCATAAAGAAATTTGCTTTTATTGATGTTTAGAACTTTGTACCAAATTAAAGAATGCCTGTGGGAGCTGTATGAAAATTGTGTTTGAAGTTAAAAAGGGAACAGGGAAAAAGGAAAAAGGCAAAGTCATACAGGCTGCATTCTCTGCTCATAAGTAAATAAAACAAGAAGTCCATAACTAAAGAGGAAAAAACTACATTGAAACTCAAAGTAAATTCTTCTGACTCACTCTTGGATTATGAAAGAGATTTGAAAAATAAAATGACAAGCTATTCAGAAGTGAAAGACAGTGAGAACATAACATCAACATCTATGTGTTATGGGTAAAGAGATACTCAGAGGAAAATTTGTAGCCTTTATTTCTTTAATTAGAAAATAAAAATGACTGGAAACAAATGAGCTTTGCAAACAGTCATCGATCACCTTGACCCCTTTTAATTGGGGCTGCCCTTCTCCCAGGACCTGTGATAAGGAATTTCCCCTCCTAATTAAGGATAGCAAGTATACAATTGTTAATGGTGGCATTTCCATATCATTTTAGTATTAGGGTCATTGGAAATTTCCTAGATTGCTATGGAGACAAGAAGGCTAACACCCCAAGAGGCAAAGAACTAACACCCCAAGAGGCAAAGAACTAACCCCAAGAGGCAAAGAACTTGGTCCATGTCTTTGCACCCACAGATTCCACTCTGCCCTCAGGAGTTCCCCAGAACAGCCTCACCCCTTCTTTCCCAAGCCCCGGGAGCACATGGGTCCCCTTGCTGCCCAGTTAGGGGTGACTCCAGCTGGCTTGGCCATCTTGGAGGGGCTGGACTTGCTTCCTCTGTGCCAGTCTGGCCCCAGCCTGCTCTGTTCTCTCCTAGCCTAAGAAAGAACCCCGTGGAGCGCATGAGCTACCTGGAGCTGATGGTGAGTGTGGGTGGGAGCAGCACTGGGCCAGCTCTCTAGGGAGAGGGCTGATTCCACAAACACAGAGGTGGGTTGCCTCTCTGGCTTGCTCCTGCATTAATTCGTTCAGGTACTCAGTCATTCATTTGCTCATGCCTACTCTGGCTCTCTGCTTTCTCCTCTGTGCCAGGCCCTGTGGAGGGGTGCACAGGCAGTGCTGTGACAGATGGTGCAGAGGGATGGGGGAGGGTTGGGGTAGGGGAGGCAGGTGGATAATTTTATCTAAAGGCATAAGGGAAGGCTTCACAGATTGGGTGACATTTGAATTGGGCCTAGAAGGATGAATAAGAATTTACCCACTGATGGAAAGAGCATTCCAAGCCAAATGCCCATCATGGGTAGACGCCTGGCATGTATGGGGAAAAGTGAGTTTTGTGTGGCCAGAGGATAGCTGCAAGAGGGCCAAGAAGGAATCCTCAATGCTGCATCTAACAAGGAGGGCTTCCTGGGGGTAGAGGTCCTAAAAGATGAGTAGGAGTTTGCCAGGCAGAAGGAGCAGCAGGGAGGGGCTGGGGCTGGTTTGGGGAGGTGGGGCCACCTCTACCTCACATCTTCTGTTCTCCAATAGGAACATCCTTTCTTCACCTTGCACAAAACCAAGAAGACAGACATCACTGCTTTTGTGAAGGAAATCCTGGGAGAGGACTCATAGGGGGCAGGGCCTCGGACCCCACTCTGGCCCTCTAGTGCCCCACAGCCCCCTCTGCTGGAGCAGTGCTTGCCCACACCTATAAGCTACTGCCACCCTGGCCTTGGGCATTCCAAGAGGAATCGAGGGGGCTGCTCCCAAGTGCCAAAGAACCAGACTGTCGGGGCCCCCCGCTGGGCCCATGCGGGCCCCACCAGTGCCTCTGTCCTGCTGTTCCAAGTCTCCAGCCCTGAGGCCTTGGACTTGGAGGGGCCTGGATGCCCCTGCCAGACGCTGCTGCCCCTCACAGAAGGCATCCGGTGCTTGTGCACAGGCCACTGCCTTGGCCCAGCCCTGGATGCCACCTGAGTTGTATATTTTTGTATCTTTCGACTGAATGAACTTTGCACACTTCAAGGGTGGCCACACATCTCTCCCAGCATCAGTAGAGGGGACACGGGGATGAGCCACATGAGTCCTCCTGATCCCCCTCTGAGGGAGAAGCCAGAGCCACTTGAGGCCTTCACCCAGCACTGGCAAATGGCCTCTAAGGGGCACCAAGGACACTTAGCCTCTGCCTGCCACCTCTAGGGGTGTTGTTTCACTTTTTAAAAACAAATTTGTCTTTTTTTTCTTTTGCTTTGTGGGTTTGGCTGGTTTTTCTCGCATGGTTTGGAGCCGATAACTTTTCTGCCACTCCCTAGGGGACCAGCAGGCTGAGACCCACCCTCTCCACTCAGGCTGGAGTCTAGGAGGATGAGCCCAAAGTCTCTGCTTAGAGAGGTATTCTTCTTGGGGATTGGCTTGACAGGGGCTATAGATTTGCTTTTGGTGTTAGAAAAGAAAAAAATGTTTTGAAGGACTACCTGTTCTGGGTTCTATCCCTGGTGGATTGGGGCAGTTACATGATTGCTGTTTTGATTTTAAAAAAAAAAAAAAAAAAAAGCAGGTCAAAAGGTTGTGTGAGACTGTGTCACAGCGGCGAGCCCCACTCCTTGTTGAAGGTCTATAGCCTCTAGAAGGACTCCTTCCCCTGGGAGAAGGCCAGGGCAGTGTGATCAGGGGAGTGGGGGCTTGCTGGCTTGCCAGAGTCCTGCACTTTCATCTATGAAGATAATAAAGTTTCCAGATAACTGAGATGAGGCACCAGGCCCTATGCTGGATGCTGGACAAAGCAGCAGACACAGGCCCAACCACTAGCAGGGCCACTTGCCCCACTGTCATTGAAGAATACTTTGCCAGATGCACAGAGTGATGAGCAGGTGTTGGGCCTTGATATTGTCACCTCATTGAAGGTGTTATGTTATTGTCTCAGGTTATTATGTTGTTAACCCCAGTTTACAGATGAGAGAACAGGTCCAGAGAATTGAAGTAACTTGCCCAAAGCCACATTGCTTGTAAGATGGAGAAACAGGCTTGGGGACAGGCAGTGGTCCCCTGGAAAGGGCTCTTAGGGGAGTGGGGGCAACTCAAGGAAGGCCTCTGTGCTGGAGTCCAGTCTGGCTCTGTGATCCTTGAGGCCTGGGCTGGGGCAGAAACGTCCTCCATATTTCAGCAGAGGGGAGTTTATTTGCTCATGTAAGCAGATCTGTATCACTTCAGGCACAGTTGAAGCCAGGAGCATGGTTAATATCCTATAGAACTTGTGTCCACCTTAGCTCTGTATTAGTTTCATACTCTCCACATGTGTACAAGTCAGGACTCAATGGCTCCCACCAGCTTAGCAAAGTTGTCCAGAGCTGAAGTCCCAGGGCTGGCTTATTTGATGGGAAGGGGTCACATGCTCATTCCCAAACCAATCACAAGCCAGGAGAGTCAAATATGGGAGAATTAGCCTACTCACAGCTCAAAGTCTGAGAGCAGGCCCCCCCTAGTCCTCCAAACGATATTAGGGCATGTTCCCAGAAGGAGGCACAGATCCTTTTGGGATCTATCTCCCAACCTCAGTCTACCACTCCTCCCCTCCTTTCTTAGCCTGTCTCCAAATAGCCCTCAGTCTGAGACAGCCTTCTGCCTATTGACCCTTCCCTGGCACAGCTTTTAACAAGTTCAAAGAGGTTTTTGTGCCCCTCCCACCATGATGAAGGCTTGTTCTTACCTGGGGGCCTTTGCACCGCCTGTGCCCTCTGCCTGGAACCCTCTTCCCTGCAATCCCTGGTCTCCTATGTTACTTTCTCAGGGAGGCCACCTCCCACCTGGTCCAGCCAGTGTAGCCAATCTTTATCTGCTTTATCTGGGCAGATTTGACCTGCCTCTGTTGTGTCCCCAATGCTGACACCTAGTGAACAGCTCAGTCAACCTTTGGTGAATGAAAACACTAATGAATGAATACACAAAGCATGAAAGAGTGAATGAATCTTGAGATCCTGTGTGTGGGTGTGCACATGGATGTGTGTGCCTGTGCGGATTGGCCCACATGCAAGTGCATGCGTGCACGGGTCCCACCCCAACCCCTGCTCAGGGCAGGCCAGAGCCGTGTCCTAGGGGCACGGCCACTGTTGCTCCTCCTGCAGTCACCAGGAGGCGTCAGAACTCCGACTTTGACCCCCCTCTCCCTGGAACTCTTCAGGCTTGGCCTTTGAGAGCCCTGTCTGCCAACTCTTTCCCCATCCACCTCCACTATTCCTCCATTTGAGAGGGGAACAGGGTCTCCTGGTAGACCAGGGGCCTGTGTGGGGACTCTGATCCGCTCAGCTCAGTTCTATGCCTTTGCATCATAAGTCCACTGGTCTGCCTGTGTGCAGTTCCCCCCCCTCCCCCACTTCATGCATAGGCCCTGGTGGGAGCTCTGGGTTGATGTAGGGTGACAGGGCAAGAATTCTGACATCCACAGATTCTTGACAGTTTATACAACTCATGACTTCAGTGATGACTTCAGTGAAGGCTCCCTACTATGCATCTTGCCAAGTGGCAGGGTCCTCTTCCCTGTCCCCAGGCTGTGAGGTAGAGGTCACAGGCACAGGGGCTGGACTGAGCTCTTTGTGGAGGCCAGATGCCTTTATTGCCCTCCAGGCAGCAGGGGCTGGACACTGCATGTCCCAAACCCAGAGCTAAGTAGTCTCTGGACATACAGAGGTAAGAGGCATGTGGACCTTTTGTTTCAGTTACAGTTTCAAGAGTCTCCTCATCAGGCAGCATAAAAAATTTCAGGCTTGGTATAGAGTGGGGAGGTAGCCCCTGAGGGAGGATTTGGTGAGTTCCCTTCTAGAGGCCACGGAAGGCAACCTCATTAAATATCTCAGTCTCTCCTCCCCTCAGAATTGTGCTGCGGCTCCCACTTCCCCCAGTCCAAGCCTCCCAGTAGCCCGCAATACCCACACCAGTTGGTCCACCCGGACTGCCCCTCCTGCCACTCTCCCACTTGCTCCCTGAGCTTCAGCCTCTTCATACTCAAACACGTCAAGCCCAGATCTTCCTCAGGGCTTTTGTACTAGCTGTCCTCTCTGCCCAGAATGCTCTCTCCCAAGATGTCCTGCTGGCTGGCTCAAATGTCTATGTTCAGATGCCACCTCCTCATGGAGATCTCCCTGAACACCCCATCGATTTATTCCCTCACCCTGCCATATTTTTTTTCATATTTATTTTGTAAACAATAATATTAATGGAGCCACTTTAAAATGGAGTCACTTTAAAATGGAGGCAGAGCTGCCATGCCAGAGGACCTGCCCTGCATATCTTATGCCTCAAGCTTTGGAAGGTTAAAAAGAGGGCAAAATAACCTTTGGACTGGGCCTAAGCAACCTGTTTCCCAAAGAACTGTTTGCAAAGATAACAAGAAAGCAGTTATGATGACTATTGAACTGAAAATTAAAAACACTGTTTAGAATTAACATCATTATATTATCTGCTCTAATAGAAATGCCTTTCTTCTACTGATGTAATCGTTCCCTTTCCCTTTCTCATAAATACTCATTGCCTTTGTCTCCTAATCAGAGCATTATTTGGGCTTCTGCCTGAATCAGTGCTTCCTCAATAGCTATATTCTTACTGATCTCAATAAAGGCTTGTTGCCTCTTACTTTGAAAGGCCCTTTCATTTTTAGGTTAGCAATTTATGTACATTCTTGTTCACTGACCACCACCCTTGCTAGACTGGGAGCTCTTCTAGGTCCAGGATGAGTCCATCCTGCTCAGAGCCTGGCACGAAGGGGTTCATGACAGAGGAACTAGCAAGCACAGGGAAGGTGTCCTCTAGCCCCCGAGGACAAGCCCAGAACGAGGGCAGTGGGGCCCAGGGAACCGGGCCTGCCAACTGTGCCAAGGTTTGGGCTGGGGTGGGGGTAGGGGCCGCAGTTCTATTTCCTCCGGGCGTCAGTCCTGGGACGGCTCTCCAGGGGCAAGGCAAACCCCTCATTGTACTGACTATAGACTGTGTGTTCAGAGAAGGAAAGCAAGGAAGCAACCAGTTCAAGGCCACATAGCAAGCAGTGCCAAAGCTGGGAACTGAGAGACCATGTGGTCGAGGTCCCCCAGACAGCAGGTAGCCTTGCTCTATGTCTGAGGGCAGGGCTTTCTTTGGAGCTGCAGACTTCAGCATAGCAATCCCAGGAACTAAGATAAAGAGTATTTCCCTGTTCCATTTTTTAAGCCTGTCTGGTAACTCTGGCCCAGGGAAGGAGGAAGGGGCCAGCAAGTGGCTTCCACCATCAGCTTTATCTCAGGCTGTATCCTTGGCTGCTTTGTGGGCAGGGGTGATGGCGGAGCAAGCAGGGCTGGTGTCATCTCTTCTCTTAGCAGAGTCTTAACAGTATCCGGCTAAGCCTCTATCTGATGCATGGACCCCTTCCCAGGCACACCTCCACCAGGGGCTGCAGCCTCTGCTGGCACACCTCCCCTGGTGGGGAGCTCATTCCCATTGAGAGGTGATTCCTGGAGAGATCAGAGATTCTTCTTGTCTTGGTTCTACTCCCCGAGGCCTGTGACATGAGGGCCTGATGTGTAAACTCCGGCTTGCTCTAAATACCCTTTTCTTTGCCTCTTATGAAAGCCGTTGTGTATTCTTTTGGAAACTGGGTGGGTGGGTCAACATATACATCAGCTGTGCTATGTTTATCATAGCTTGTTTATCCTCATTCCTAGGGCAGTCAGGTTCTCCTGGAAGTTGCAAAGCCTCCACCAGGTCCAGCCCTGCCCAAGGCCCCCCAGACAGTGAGGGAGAGCCTGGTGAGTCCAGAAACCCAGGAGTCCTGCCCCACTCCCCACTCCCAGCCCAGACTCTGACCACCTTGAGTGCAGTACCTGCTAAGCCCAGTTTAGCTGCATCCACTCCCTTCAGGCTTGTAGAAGCCGTGGGCTGCTCTATTCCTGTCCTGGGCCTGCCCTGTCATGGGTCTCGGGTGAGGAGGCTTGGGAGGCAGCAGCAGCTGTGATCTCTGGTTGAAAAGGCACCAGCCCAGGAAGTTCTTTCCTTTCCGGATCCCAAACCTACCGTGCTTCCCCAATGCGTCGGGATCCAGGGAAAGGAGACCCAGCATGGATTCTCTACAGCAGAACCTTGTCTGGATTGTTCTCTACAGGGCTTGGCACATGGTAGGTGGAGCTATAGCTGGACTGATAGACCCGGGCCGGCCCTGGCAGATGTGAGGACATCAGACACAACAGAAGCAAACTCACAGATGCTTTAAGAAGTGCTTCCTACTTTTCTTCATTATCATTCCCTAAGGAGAAACATCTAATTAAATGAATGAGTTAATTAAATTATTTAAATTAATTAAACTTAATTACAATTATTTAAATTTAATTTCTTCTCAACGACAGATACAATACTAAGGAATAAGATTTTGATGTGTAGTGCCAGAAATTATTGTACTATCTAACTTTTTTCACTCCCCCAAGAAGCAACTTTTTCCTCTCTTGAACATAATGGTGCAGAAAATTATAACCTGCATTCAGTGCTTTGAAAGAAAGGGGGCACATGAGAGTGAGATCTTTACTTGGAGCTAGTTATGAGAGAGACAGCCCACAGCTTCAGAAGACTCCATGTAGTGGGGAGGACAGCAGCGGGAAGAGCAAAAATTAAGTGGATGAGGAGTGAAGAGAGCATGCCAGGAATAGCCTGTGCAAAAGCCCTAAGGCAGGAGGGGATTTGGTACCCCTGAAGAGAATTAGGAGTTGAGGGGCAGATCACACGAGGCCCTACAGGCCATGGCAAAGACTCTAGACTTTATTTTCAGGGCACAAGAGAAGTCATTGGAGGGCTTTAAGGAGGGGAGAGATGTGATCTTATTTACATTAAGAACAGTGATAACAACAACAGGATCACCTTTCTGAAATGTCCTTGTCTCTGCCAGGCTGCCTTTCTGCTTCAAAGCCCTGCTCCATGCTCTGACCTGCATGAAGGTTTATCCACCCCTCATCCCAAGGTCTTGGGGCAGACAGATTTAATTTGACTTTGTCACCCCTTGAAGATGTCACAACACCTCTCTGAGACTCAGTTTTCTTGTCTGCAAATTGGGGGCACTAACACTGATTTTGCAGGACTACAGGTGGTTTCCAAAAGACTCTGGAGGGCACAAAGGCCCATCATAAACCTGGCACACTGTTGGTGCTCAGTTAATGAACCTGTCCCTCTGATCCTGTTTTCCACCCTTGGACCCACTCAGTACCAGAGAGTGAATGATGAGCACTAGGCACTGTGTTCCTCGGGCTCCAAATTCATTCTCCTTCTCATAGTTGGCTTTAAACAAAAATCTCATTCTCCATGGTCTCCCTGGGATGCACATCTGTGGCCAAGATGGGCTTGAGTTTTAAACCTTGGTCTCAGTGTCTGTTCTGGGATTGTAAGATTTCACAGGCTGCTGTGACAGTGGAGACAGACTTGCCTATCTTGAGGTCCCAGGGCCCCTGACTGGAGCAAGGGCAGAACCTGGCCAGGTATCCAATCCTCCATTGAAGTCCACTTGGTCCCATCTGTCTATGGATGACCTTCAGCAAGTCACTAATTCTTCCAGGGCTCAAAATTGTTAGCTGTGAAACTGAATGAGAGCCACCTCCTCCTGCCCAGCCATCCAGCCTACCTGCTTGATTGATCTCAGTGAGTCTCAAAGAGAAAAGCTTGAGGAAGGAGTTGGGTGGGTGGGGATTAGGGCCAGGATCACTAGAGCAGTATCTCCCTTCCATCTTGTTAACTTAAAAAGAAAAGAACATTTCAAAGTGAGAGGCAACAACATTTATTTGAGATCAATAAAAATAGCTATTCAGGAAGCACTGATCCAGGCAGAAGCCCAAATAGTGTACCTATTATGAGAAAAAGGAAATGGTATTTATGAGAAAGAGAAGCCGTTGAAATAAGGTATTTCTATTGGTGCAGATAAGATAACGGAGATATTAATTCTAAACAGTGTTTTTAATTTTCAGTCCTCTGGTCATCAGTCCAGTAGTTATCATAACTGCTTTCTTGTTATCTTTGCAAACAGTTCTTTGGGAAACATGGTTGCTTAGGCCATGTCCAAAAGTTATTTTGCCCTGTTTTTAACCTTCCAAGGCTTGTGGCATTAAAACATTCAGGGCAGTTCCTCTGGGATGGCAGCTTTGCCTCCATTTTGAAGTGGCTCAGTTTATATTGTTATTTACAATCTCTTGCTCATTCTGGTCTTTCTGCCAGGAATTCACTCCAGAATTCTTGGTTGCAAGCAACGGAAGTGACTCTGTCCACCCTAGGTAAAGGGGGGATTTCTTGACTCAATCTCAGGGCTTACAGAATGAATAGGAGAATTTTCAGGGGCTGTGGAGGCTAGAGGGGCCTGAGCATCTAAGCCAATCTGGTCAGTACTCTACTGTGGCCCTTGACCCAGATATTAAGTTTCAGAGTCCCAGGCAAGAGTAGCCTATAGACCAAACCAAAGTCTGGTTCCTTTTGCTTCTGCAGTACAAAATAGGATACTGTCTACCTGAGAGTCTACATAGAAGGTTCCCTCCCAAATAAGAAGGTGTTTGGATATTGTATAGCACCCCACCCCAAAACACATATTCATGACATCTCCCCTGTTCTACCTGTAAACTCCTGCTTATCCCTCAAAACTCACTTCTGCTGGGTCTTTTTGTGAAGTTTCTGTATTAGTTACCCCTTTCTCAGGGTTCCTACAGCCCCTTCCTTCTCTCTCTGCAGCCTTAATCACACTGGGTGGTCATGTTCATGTCCATGTCTGCTTCCTGCACCACATTGCTCCCTTGAGGCAGAGGTTGAGCCAGCATTTATAAAGTACCAGGCATGGTTCTGTGCATTTTGCACAGGTTATTGTATTGAATTTTCACAACAGCCCTAGTAGGAGGGTTCTGTTGCCTTTTCCATTTTACAAGTGATGAAAACCAGGCACAAAGATGCTAAGCAATTTGTCCACATCGTACAACTGGTGAGGGCAGACCTGAAATCTGAGCCCAGGTAGCCTGGCTCTAAGGGTTGGTGAGTGAGGGGGTGTGCAGTCCCCAGGGCTGCCCCATCCCCAGTGGGGTATGGCCACTTGGCTGCTCTTCCTTCTCAGGTATTTGAAGACAGTGAGACAGTGATCTTCTACCCCCCAGGGTGGGTTAATCAAGCCGAGTAAATAAAATGCCAATGTCTAATTTAAAAACTCTGCATCGTTCAAATCTTGAAGCTTTTGAAATAAAGAATGTGCACAGGTCCTAAAACTTTGGCGAATGCTATTTTCAGAACTAAAAGGGAGAAACAACTGCAAGGGTGGAAAGATCTTGTGCCCAGGGTCAAATAGGCCTACATGGCCATGCCTCCCAGCTACATGGCCATGGGCAGCCCCTCGCCTCTGTGTGAGAGAATAAAAGGACCTACCTGTAGTGGGTGCTGCCGTGCCTGCTTCTGCTCCAGTCACTGCAGTTGTACTCATGATCTTTCTCTGGGCTAGCACAGCTCTATCTCCCAGCTTCTCCAGCTGGATGGAGCTCCAGGCACCCCCAGGGGGAACTGTGTTGAGAATATACCATTATTGGCTCCTTCCCACCGCAGTCTCACTTCTCTGTGGATTTTTCCCACCAGAATTTCCTTGCATTCAAATCCTTCTCTCAGTATCTATTACTGGGAGAACCTAGGAAGATGGTGTCTCAGAATTATGGTGGGGAATGCAATAGCTAACGGAGGTCAAGCTTTTAGTCCGTGGAAGTGCTCAGCAAATGACCCCTGAAATTGTTACAGAGATTCACCCTGCCCCACTGGGGCCACCCCGTGCTCTTAAGCTGTCCTGGCTCCCCACAGAGCCTGGGGTCTACTTCCCCCAGTTTCTCTCACAGTTTTAGGCTTTTCTCTAACATCGTTTCTCCCTTTGCCCACCCACTTCAGACCTTCCACTTTATCTGAGTGACCTTGGGCAAATCACTGCACTTCTTTGATTCTCTACATTCTCAGCCCCATGTACTGGAAACTGTTGCCTTCTCAAGGCAACACCAGCATTGTTTACTCAGCAACATGATTCTCACAGTTCTCACAGCATCTGATAGCACTCTTGGCTTAGGGTCCCTGGGGGGATGTCTTTGGGGCTGTCACTGTTCACCTCCTCTGGGGCCACAGTGCGAGGAGGCAGCTGAGGCTGGTAGGGGAGATTAAAGGGTGGGGATCACAATGGGCCTGGAATGCCCTGCCCCTCACTACCTGGATTTGGTGTCCAAAGTTCTCCTTATGGGAACCACATACCTAATCCCCTTTCCTCTGTGTTCTTGGCTGGCAGCTCACATCTTAGACCTGTTTCAGAGAACCACCCTTGGGTCTACTTCACTCCATACAGCAGAGTTGGAGTGCCTGAGAGTTGACATCCACTTCCTTGGGCACCGCCAGCCAATCTACTACAGCAGGAAAGCCCAGCTCCTTGCTTTAAGGCAGTATGAACTTAGAGATGTAATCTACACAGTAGAGCTCCTTGGGATCAAGCCTTGGCCAGGACTAAAATGCATGCTTGCTTGGCTTTTCCTGCTCTCTCCCGTTTCCCTTGCTTCCTTATTGGTTTCTGTCAAAACTTCCTTTACATGCACTTACATCTTGATACTTGCCTCAGGCTCTGCTTCTGGGAGAACCTGGCATAAGGCAACCTGCTGGCCCTAGGCATCATGGGTACATTTTAATAGAATGAGTTTATTGATTAGGATCTAGGTTTAGCTGCTTATTAAAAACAACATAAAACCAAATTGATGATTGTTTAAACCAGACAGATGATTATTTTACTCTCTCCTGTAACAGTTTGAGGGTCAGTGGACTGTAGCAACAATGATGGCCACATGGTGCCAGCATGTTAAAAATCTAGATAATAAGGTTATTTTAACTATGTTGGTTCTTCCAATCCAAGAACACAGAATATCTTTTCATTTCTTTGTATCTTCTCCAATTTCTTTTAACAGGGTCTTATAGTTTTCATCATATAGGTCCTTCACATTTTTTGTTAAATTTATTCCTAGGTATTTTATTCTTTTTGTTCCAATTGCAAAAGGAATTATTTTTTCCAATTCTTTTTCTGACAATTCATTATTAGAGTATAGGAATGTTATGGATTTTTGAATATTAATTTTGTATCCAGAAACTTTCCTGTATTTGCTTACTGTTTCTAGTAGTGTTCCTGTGGAAGCTTTAGGGTTTTCTATATAGAGAATCATGCCATCCGCAAAAAGTGACAGTTTGACTTCTTTTCCTATTTCGGTGCCTTTTATATCTTTCTCTTGCCGATTGCACTTGCTAGGACCTCCAATGTTATATTGAATAACAGTGGTGATAGTGGACAGCCTTGTCCTGTTCCTGATCTTAGAGGAAAGATTTTTAGTTTTTCTCCATTAAGTATAATGTTGGCTGAGGGTTTGTCGTATATGGCCTTTATAATGTTAAGGTACTTTCTTTCTATACCAATTTCGTTAACTGTTTTGATCATAAATAGGCCAGCAGGTTGTATCTTGTCAAAGGCTTTTTCTGCATCTATTGACATGATCATATGATTTTTATTTTTTAATTTGTTTATGTGGTGTATCACATTAATCAATTTTCGTATGTTGAACTATCCCTGTGCCCCTGGGATGAAGCCCACTTGATCATGGTGTATAATCTTTTTAATATGTTGCTGTATTCGGTTTGCTAGTATCTTATCTAGGATTTTTGCATCTGTGTTCATGAGACATATTGGTCTGTAGTTTTCTTTTTTGTGTGTTATCTTTACCAGGTTTTGGTATCGGAGTAATTCTGGCCTCATAAGATGAGTTGGGAAGTATTGCCTCCTCTTTGATATTTTGGAAGAGTTAGAGAAGAACAGGTATTAAATCTTTGAATGTTTGGTAGAATTTAATAGTGAAGCCATCTGGTCCTGGACTTTACTTTTTGGTAGGTTTTTGATGATTGTTTCAATTTCCATAATGCTGATTGGTATTTAGATTTTCCAGTTCTTCTTGATTCAGTCAAGAAAAGTTGTATTTTTCTAAGTATTTGTCCATTTCTTCTAGGTTATTAAATTTGGTGTTATATACTTTTTCATAGATATTCTTGTATGACCCTTTGTATTTCTGCGGAGTCTGTCGTAACTTCCCCTTTTTCATCTCTGATTTTGTTTATCGGTGTCCTTTCTCTTTTTTCTTGACAATACCATTATTTAATACTTCACAGGTAACAATAATTTCTTAATATTAGCAAATATCCAGTATCTGTTCAAATTTAGAATTGTCTCAGAGATGACAGAATGAACAAAAATGGTTTTCATCATTTAGGATCTGAATAAAGTTCCGACATCACATTGGTTGATGTATCTCCCAAGTATCTTTCATCTCAAGTTTGTCCCTTCACATTTTCTTCGTTGTAATTTATTTGTTGAAGAAATTGGGTTGTTAGACATTTAGAGTTTTCCACAGTTTCTGTATTTCCTGTAAATTGGGAGCTGGGTCTAGACACTTGATTTAGTGTTGGATTTTTTTTTTTTTTGACAAGAATACTTGGTAGAGAGTCCTGTGTTCCTCTAGAGAGAGGCACAGTGTCCTACCATATCTGTGGTGTTAGTAGCTGCTGATGCTCAGTACCAGAGTTCTAATTTATTAGTAGTTGCAAACTGGTGATATCCTAAATCTATCATTCCTGCCCCATTTATTTGCTGAAATGTTTCTATGGAGAGAAACTCCCTCTCCTCTACTCTTTGGTAACTTGATGGTATGGTTTATAAAGGAAAGGCAGGATATACACTTGCCTTGGTTGCTCTAACAGTTTTGTAAATTAAATTCATCCTCCAGTGGTGATCAAATAGGGATTAAAAATAATTATGAACTCATGGATTGAGAGACATTTAATATGTTTCAATTGATTACAATAATTACCCTTACTGAGGGTCTCTCCCCTTCATGTAACCTTGGTGGCAGTTGTACAACATGGCCACAATTCTTGGACTTTCATTGAGAGGTGTGATCTATGTCCCTACCCTTGACTCTGAGGACTTATGTCTGCTTCAGCCACAAGTGGAGTGTGGCAGAAGTGATGCTCAGGGCTTTTGAAGCTGGGTTGTCTAACAGTTTATTTATGACCTTTATACTTGAAAGTTAGTTTAGCTAGATATATCATTCTTGGCTCATGCTGTTCTCCCTTAATATTGTAAATATGCCTTCTGTTGCTTCTGGAAGGAAGTGTTGATGCAGGTAAGTCTAATACCAACCTGATTTTCCTGATTATTGACTTCATCTTTTTTTTTGCCTGTATTCCCAAAGGCATCCATAGAATATGTCGTAGAATATGTCTCTCTATTGAATATTCTGGGTCAGTTTTCCCAAGAACCCAGTGTTGTTTCAAGTTATTTATTTCAGGAAAGGTTTTTTTTTTTTTTTTTAATTACAGTGTTTTGCTTTTGATTGATTCTCTAGCTTTGGTTTCTTTCTTCAGTGACTCTTATATATATGTTAGATCTTTTTGCTTGCTCTCAACATAGTTACTTTCTCTTGAATCCTATTTATATCTTCCATTTTTTTGTTTGCTTAAGGATTTCCTACCATTTTATCTTCTGATTCTCTTCAGCATTATCTGCTATGTTTATTTGCTCTTGTGTTCCTTTTAGTTTAGTTTTCATTCTTTAATGAGTTTTTCTTTTATTCCTAGTTCTTTCCTTAGTTCTAGCACATCTTCTCTGAGGACCTCTCATTATGATTTGTATCTTTTGTGTCTTTTATTACTTTCAATTTTTGTTGACTCATTTTTAAATATTAGGATACAGTTTTTAGGTTTTGAAGCATGTGTTCTGTGGATATATATTTCTGTAATGCCTTCATTATCTATAGGGACATGGCTCATTCTCTTTTTTCTTATGACAGCTTTGTATGGGATTTTGACTACAATCTTTTCCTGATGCTTATTTTTACATGAAATGAATTTTCTAAACTTTCAAGAGGAAGGGTGGGTCAGAATCGCTTTTTATGCTTCATGACTCTAGCGTTCCCTTTTATGTTATTTTACAAAATGTTACATAAAAGGTCTCGTATTACCTTTTCTCTTTCACCTAAACCTTCTCTCCCTTTCTCCCTGCCTCCTTCCCTTCCTTTCTTCCTCCCTAACTCCCTCTCTCCCTCCCTCCCTCTCTCCTTCTCTTTTTCTTACCTCTTCTCTTCCCTTTTCCCCTTCCCCCCCTCCTCTCCTCTCCTCCCTTCTCTTTTCTCTTTCATTTCTATGTTTTGGTCACCATTGTCTCTGTTCTGCCCAATTTGGATTCTACTCTCAGCAAATCCTTCTCAGTTTGGGGCTCTGCCATTGCAGGGAGTTTTCGTTTGTTATTAGTATTGAGAGTTTACAGGGCCTGCACTACTTCTGCCCCTTCAAATTGTTACTGCTGGGGTGATATGAAATCTGGTGTCAACCCCAGCAACGTCGGGGAGGACGGTGGTGCCGTGCATTGTCCCTCGGTTCTTCTCTGCTGATGTAGCATAGCAAAGAATTACAGGTCAGCAAGATTTAGAAAAAGTAAGATTTATTGAAAGTATTTTTTAGAAGGAGAGGAGCCATGCTAAGGAAGGCTGCAGCCCTGTGGAATTTGGGAAGTGAAGAGATAAGACAGAGTACGCCCCAAGGGAGGAGGAGGTTTTCAGCAGGAGAGCTATAACAATACAGAAACGGGAAGGTCTGTTTATATTTGACCTGTGATGAGAGGCCTAGATGATCTATATGTGAGGTACTTTGACTGGCAGCTGGCTGCTAGATAACACTTTGCCTACTATGTACGTGCTTACCTGGAATTCAGTCTGTTACTAGATTTATGAACTTCTAGGCACAGTCATGATATTTTAATGATAGTATAATGAGGCTGAGGTTGTAGGTGGGTAGGTTAGGGTAATATTTTCTGTGCATGTATTTGTGGCTGGTCTAGCCAGCAGCTTTTATGTCCTTAGTGCTCTAGGATTTGGGACTATTTATAACTTAAAAAAGGAGGTGTTTCTGGGAGATCCTTAAGGAAGGTCTTCAAAGGAAGTTTCTACGGTTACAGAGCTATGCCTTCTCTCCTGTCACTCATGCCTGACTATCTAACAAAACCTTTCCATAGGCCCCTTGTGATCACCCATACCTGGGAGTGTGAGTTAAGTCCTTCCAGTTTCCACAATGCATGTCACTTCCAGGCTCAAGCAGCTAAGAACTAGTGTGCTTCTTTCACCTCTTTGTTTCAAGGCTGTGGTCATCTTGAATGACATATCTGCATATGAGATGGACCCTTGAGTCCTGGACCCCCCCCCATCAGTCCATATCAGACCAAATGTGAGCAAACAGTAAACTTCTAGAATGGTACAAGTCATTGAATTTGGGGGGCTTATTAACACAGCCTGTCTTATTCTGACTCATACAGAAATTGATATGAAAGAGTAATGCTCCCATTGCACACCCCTGAAATCAGTGGCATTGGCTTAGCAGTATAGGGAGAGGTGGCAAAGACACTAATATTAGAGACTAGAAAGACAGAGATCCATGTCTTTCTAGTGGCAAACCATTTTGCAAACCTGTCTCCTATGACAATTTGGATGACATACCAAGTGACTCCTGAATTTATCATTTTAGGGGAGGAGGTTGGAAAAAAGGATGTTGGTAATGTTCCTTCATTCCTGTTGGCTGCATTTGGGAAGGATTACAAGAAAGAAATCAGCTCAAAATAATGGAAAGGAGTTGGAATAAGTCAGAAGTTCAGGACGGAGCAGGGCTGAAACACTCAACTTCTTCAATTTTAGTTTAGTTTAGTTTCAGGTGTACAGCACAATGGTTAGATATTTATATAATTTACGAAGTGATCCCTCAATTATTCTAGTACCCACCTGGCACTATACATTACAATTTTATTGACTGTATTCCCTATGCTGTACTACAGATCCCTGTGACTATTTTGTAACTACCAATTTGTACTTCTTAATCCATTTACCTTTTTCACCCAGCCTCCCAAATCTCCCCCATCTAGCAATCACCAGTTTTTTCTCAGCTGCTTCTTGATTCCTAACAGTCTGAGATGATATTTAAAAAGCTTTGGGCCAGAAACTCTGCAACATCTGTCACAAGATTAAGGTGCCTGAGGGTAAATATTAGGTTAATGATGTGGCCTTCCCACCTGTTTCAGATAGCTTCAATCATTAAATTGAGAGAAAGAGGCCCATGGGTGATAAAGCAAAGGTATTTATCTCCTGTAAAAATGTTTGGATGCAGCAACCAGCACATAGAACGGATCCGAGGCAAATAGATTGGATGCCTGCTAGGTTTTTAAAGGGAATATGATTTTAATGAAATCCATGCCTGGCCTATGAAATCCTTTGATTATTTGAGACTTCAAAAGGGATGAAATGACATTCGTGCCTTCACCTCTTCTAGGAGATAGGAAATGGGCTGAGAAATCAAGATAGCTTACTTGAGATATGGCCTAGAAGGAAAATGAAACAAAGAGGAAAAAGAATACCCTCAAAAAGCAGGATGAGGGGTCATGGAGGACACTGGACTGGAAGTTTCTCCCAGAGAGAGGACTCAGGGCCTAATCTGAGAAATTTCTCATTCTCAAGGTGGTGGCGGCACAAAGTGTACCTGGTGAGTTCTCAAGAGTGCTATGAATTTTGAAATTCTAGATGAATTTTGGAATGTATTAATGGGCTCCAAATGAGAATCTTTATTGTGGTCATCCGATCTCTGTTCCACTGCCGTATATTGGGTGTGTATGAAAAGGGGAAGATAACTAACTCGTGGTTCAGAAGGCTCCGGACAAAGAGAAGATACACACAGACAATGACTACTCTAGGTGCCTCATTTAAATGTAATTGCATAATATTTGTATTTTTGTGAATGGTTTATTTTACTTAGCATAATATTTTCAAGTTTCATCCATGTTGTAGCATGTGTCAGAATTTCTTTCTTTTAAGGCTGAATAAATATTCCATTGTATGTATATACCACATTTTGTTTATTCATTTATCCGTCTATGGACTCCACATAGAATTTAAAAAAATTAATAAAAATATCAACTTTTTGCTTCTGCATTTGACTCTTTGATTTACTAGAATGTCTTTGGATATATGGTGTGAGGTAGGAGTAGACAGCCTACTTGGAGTTTCTCCGCTTCTGAGAACTGTGAGAAATTTAATCCTCCATTTCATAGACTTTAGTGTAAACTTACACATGTGTAGGGCATGGTGGGGATGCTAAAATAAAGCATCTATGCTTTTATTCACCAAATATTAGTTGAGTACCTGCTACTTGCTGGGCGCTTTTTTAAAGCCCAGGAGTACAGCTCCAGGAAGATGGATATAGATCCTGCCCTCACTCTGCCAGTGACTGGTGCCAAGTGCTGGAGGGCAGGGACCAATTTGAGATTACAGGAGGGAGTGGTCACTTTTAGCTTTGGGCGGGGGAGCGAGGGGGTGGGGCAGGGAGGCGGAGTTAAGAGAAGGCTTCTAAGGGAAGGTGGTCTTTGATCTAGGTCCTAAAACATGAATGGAATTTCAAAAGAAATGAGAATAGAGACATTTCGCTTAGAGGGAGCACCTGACTCAGACCTCTGAAAGCTGAATGAATGCAGGTATCACTTAGAAAGCATTCAGCTGCAGATAACAGAAATCTCCAACTACGGGGGTTTGAATAATAAAGACATCGAATTAGTTTATATAAAGAAAAGCTCAGAGGCAGCTAGTTCCACAGCTCAATGGATCTCCAGGCTCCTTCCATCCTTCTGTTTTGTCCCCTTCAGTGTGTTGGCTTTTGTTCTTAGGCATTTTGCTTTACGGCTGCAAGATGGCTTCCTCAGCTCCTGCCATCATATCTTTTCACTACCATCTTTAAGTGCTGGAGGTGAGGGAGGGGGTGGTACCAATGTGTAAAGTGTATTCCTCCCATGTTTATCTCTTTACACTGGGAGGATCATCTTTCCCAGTCTTCCCTTATGTCTCAGTGTTCAGAAGTCACACTACAACAGACCAATGGGGAATGACAATGGGAAATGGAATTCCATGATCAGGATTCACCCTCTAAAGCTGAGCTGTCTAAAAGAATTTTCTATGATGATGGCAATGTCTAGATCTGTGCTGTCTGATATGGTATCCATTAGCCACATGTGGCTATTGGTACTTGAACTGTATATAGCTAGTGAGACCAAGGAACTGAATTTTTATTAAATTTAATATTAATTAATTTAAATTTAAATAGCTATGTGTGGCTAGAGGCTATTGTAATGGACAGCACAGCTCTGGAGGCTGGGCACTTTGCCTGTGTCTAAATTAGGTCTGGCTTTGGTTATCTGGGGAGAAGGGAGACAGCTGCTGAGAGGATAACCAAAGGGTCTGCCAGGGGCAGCACCTGTAAATAGATGAGGACCCAGGTGTGTGTGTGAGAGGGTGCGGTGGAAAAGAGGTGTTAAATGAGGCCTATGTGACCTTAGACACTTATGATTCTTCCCCCAGGAGGGGAGTTGGAGAGAACTCACCCCATGAGTGAACCGGTGTGCTGAATTCACCACTCTCAAGACCTTTAGCCCCACTCTGAGCACTGTGGAAAGTGCAAGCAGCTTCCTCTCCAAAATTTTCAAGGACACTCTGGCTTTGATTTCTACTTCTGATCAATGTTCCAACCCCTCTTCATGTCTCTTCAGCTGAGAACCCCCTACTCCAGAGCATGGAGGACTTGGCACAATTCTAAAGTCCTTTATCTTCTTCTGAATTACTCTTTTAATCTGCTCTTGCCCCTCAGACCACTGTTTGGATTGGAGGAGCCAATTACAGATGCTTTGTTGTGGAAATGCGCCCGCCCAGTGAGCTTCAGAGAGGGGCACTGCTAGCCCATTTCACAGGTGAGAAAGGTGAGGGCATCCTGCTGGGCTGCAAGGTGGGATGTGCATTTGGTCTGGTTCATCCAGAGCAGCACGTTCTCCTCTGAGGCCTCTGGAGTCAGAGCTGGCAGCAGCCGCAGCCATAACTCAGGGAAAGTCAATGGAAACATCATTTAGGTGTATTTTTAACCTGCTGGCTGTGAGTTGAGAGGATGGTGCTGGTTTGCACCATTAGTAAGGATAGATAGGCAAGGTGCTGGGCAGAGCATCTGGCTGGCCAGGGCTTTTGAGGGTGTTGAGGTAGGCTGAGGGCCATGACTTGAGGGTGGGAAGATACGCTCAGAGGGTGGTGACATGGCCAAAGTCATACAGCGTGTGTTTGGGTGGAGGACGACAAGCTGAGAGTTGAAGGACCACCAGACTCTAGTACCCTCCTGCCTTGGTTGGGGAAGCGCTTGGGCTCAAGAATGAGGACTTGGCTCAAATCCTGGCTTCACCTCTGACCAATCGTATGACTATCTCTGTGCTTCCTTATCTACAAAATGATATCATAGCACTACCTCATGTGGTAGATGTGAACACCACCACTGCCATGGCAAATCTCAAAAACAGTTTTAACATTTGTGTAGCCAGCTCTGTTCTAAGCATTCTCGGTACCAGCCCATGATGAATCTCCACAATGGTTGCATAGGCTACTGCTATGAGAGCAGTGAGTAACCCGGGTAAATAACACTAGAATGATGCAGAGTAAAGATCTGAGCCCAGGTAGTCTTGCTTCATAGCTGGGGTTCATAAATGTTACCTTTAGACAAGGCTGGTTCTAGAGCTGTTACTGGCAATGCTGTGTTCCTTATCTCCCAATGCTGGTTCATTCACAGCTATCACTCTCTGCTGAGGCCCCAGCCCCCGCCCCTCATCCTGGTAATCTCTGCCTCTGCTCCTTGGATACCTCCATTTATGCTGCCAATGTCAGGAGGTTCTAGTGTTGGCTATCCATTCATTTATTCACTTACTTATCCAATACATATCTATTGGCGCCGCTGTGAACAGACTGTCTGTGGGCACAGCATTAAACATGGTCTACCTCTGTGAACTCAGTCTGGTGGGGCTAACAGAAACAAATAATCCAAAAAACAAATAATTAAAATTATAATCATAAGAGGTGCTCATGGAGAGGAACGAGGGCAGAATTGGCCTTTCAAGCATTTGGCTGAGCTGACAGGAAGCTTTTCAGAGGAGGCGAAATAAAGTTGAGACTTGAATACTGAGAAGGAGCCAGACATGCAGGGAACTGGGGACAGTGATCTTGGTAGAGCACGTGCAAAGGGCCTGTGGTGAGGTACAAGCAAGATCTATTGGAGGAATGGAGAGAGACCAGGGTTGCTGGATAGAGCAGGCCACTGGGACATCCAGGTCAATAGGACTGGCATGCTTTGCTATAGGCTTGGGGAGCAGCAGCAGGGCCTTGTGTTCCTGCCAGAAGAAGACCCGATGCCCTCTTTCCAATTGCTGACTTGGCTAGACTTGGCTCTGTGTAGTCTTTGTGGAGTCAGAGGGATGCCCAGGCCTTTATGGACACCCAGATGCCACAGACTACTCACCTTTGGTAGCTTTGATCCATGTGAGCCCAGAGTGGTATAGAACTTGCCCAAGGCCACATGATTGGTGAGAAGCAAAGCTGGGATTGAGTCCAGATCTGAAAATCTTTGCGACACTAGTGGTTGTTAAATGAACTCACTTTATTAAACGTTTTTTTCCCAGGATGCAGCTTATATAAAGTACACAAACCTAAATACAGTTCCATTCATGTTTATATGTGTCCACCCAAGTGGCTACTACCCAGCTCAGGAAATAGAGCACTGCCAGCCCAGCACCTCCACAGGCAGCACTGTTCAAATCAATATCAACAATATCGTTTGGCCTGTCCTTCAACTTCATGTCAGTGGAATTGTACAGTATGTGCCCTTTTGCATATGGTTTTGCATATTATTCACTGAGAATAACATCTGCATTGTTCATCCATGTTATGGTTGTGTCTGCAGCTTGTCCTCTTTCTAGCTGTGTTGTATTCCATTGCATGAATAGACACGATATGTTTATCCTTTCTCCTCTTGATTGCTTGTTCCCATTTAGGACTGTTCTGTATAAAGCTGCCAGAACCCTCTGGTGTGTATCTTCTGGTGGACACGTGTCTTCATATCCTTTGGGTTCACACCCAGGAATGAACTTGTTTGATCACAGGCATTGTGTATCTTTACTGCCAGACTGTTTTCCAAAGTGGTTGTCCTAATTATACTCCTACCTGCACTGTATGGAAGTTAACAAGCCTATTGAAAGGAAAAAATTGCCCATGAGTCCTGATATATAGAACAGGTTGGAAGCTAGGTGCCAGATTCAAAGCAGGGAGGGAGCCTGCACCTCCCCTGACCCTCACCCGCACCCTATGCCCCTATAGATCCTAGGGTACTCGGGAACCCAGTTTGAAAACCTCTGTTCCAACCCAGCCAGTCCCAGCCCTGATCATGTACAAGAGGAATCATGGGCATGGGCAGAGGGCAAAGCTCTTTAAAATACAAATTCTGGAGCCCCATCCCCATAGAGATTGATGTGCTGTCTGAGGTGGAGCCTTGTGATATATAATTTTTTACAACTCCTACCCCCCTGGACCCCACTCAGTGACTCAGACCCAAGACTGGGTTAGAGATGGTGGAAATGGACACGGTGTCTTGGGAATGCATATTCTTGGAGAAGTGTAATCAGATGGTGACTGAGTTTGATTTCCCTATAACTTGCTTTAATTCAGGCCAAGGCAAATCCACACCTCATCAAGTACCTGTTGGGACCAAGTCCTGTGTGGGCCTGGAGGAAGAGTGTGGGGAGCATGGCTCCTGACCTTGAGATAGTCCCATACTGGTGGGAGAGATGGTACTGAACTGCTCATTTTAGGTTAGGGGCGGGGGAGAGGGAGCCATAGAGAGATAGATCCTACTTGGAATCAGGGGACAGAGAACAAGACCTAAAAAGAAATTAACTTGTCTGGGCCTTGATGGCTGCACATGAATTGGTCATGTTCTAGCAAGGAAAGAAGAACAGGTACACCGGGCAGAAGGAATAGCAGTTGCAAAGGAATGGCAGGTGCAGAAAACATCTAACTTTCCCTGGACTGCAGGAGCACAGGGGAAGCCTCTGCTTGTCAGTGGGAAGCCAAGCTGGCTCTGAGTTCTCTTCCTCACCTCCCTTTTGTTACCATTCAGAGCACAGCCAACTTTGGGATAGAAAAGCCCCCTCCTCGTGGTCCCCAAGGTTTGTAGCGAGGAGGCTGATGCTGGCCCTTTATCTGGCATGATCTGCCAGGCTGCCCTCTTGATCAATGTACAAAAATGTCAGGAGCAATTAGAAGGCACCCTTGGCATGAGCTTTATCTGCAACAATACATCTTCATTAATGATGCTTTTAATAATGCAACCAAAACTGCTGGCACCAACTGTCGTGGCCACCCTTCTCCTGGATGTGCACTTTTCATTCACTGCTGCTGCATCCCTTGGTTTCCTCTTGATGGGAGAGTGGGTAGGAGATGTGGTCCATTGAAACCTCAATCTCCTTACCTGTAAAATGGGGATATGGTGTGTATCAATTAGCTATTGCACTGTAACAAATATCCCTAAACCTCAGGAATACAAAACAATAACAATTTTAGTTAGCTCACAATTCTTTGAGTTGGCAATATGGGTTTGGCTCAGCCTTTCTCAGTTGGGCTTGCTCACCGTCTGTAACCTCAGTGGGATGGCTGGGCCTTGCTCTCCAAGAGGTCTCTTACTCTCCAGCAGGTCAGCCAGGTTAGTTCATACAGCAGTAGACAGGTCTGCAGCACAACAGTGGAAGCTGCAAGGCCTCTGGAGACCTAGTCTCAGACCTGGCCCAGCATCGCCTCTGCCTTATCCTATTGGCACTGCAAATCACATCTTTTTGCACCTGTCCCAAGCCAACTAGCTTTGATGGATGATTCAGTAGATATTCCCAGGTGAGCCAATGATGCTCCCAGGTCCCAACACGTAGATGTGTGTGCATTTGCGTGTGGGGAGGCAGAGGGCTGGTGGTTTGGGCAGGAGGCTGGGGGTTCAAGCAAGCTGGACCAGACCCATATGGAACCTCCAAAATACAGGCAGAATGAGGTTCTCCAGGAGACACGGGGAGGCCTAGGGCCCTGGCCAGGTGGGAGCCCCCTGCTCTCCAGCCCTTGCTCTGCCTTCTTTGAGCTCTCTGGCTATCTTGCAACCTTGCTTTCTTTTCTGATGTGTTTGCTGTGTGTCATTTGGGAAAGAGGGAGGTGTATCCATCAATTGCTCCTTGTCGCCTGGGGAGGAAGGTTCGATCTAAGGAAAACCACAAGGCCCTGTGTTTTCCAGGCTGGGGCCTGCCTCAGGGAGAGCCTTGGATTCCTGCTGGCATCTCCTGGATGGTGGGACTACGATAGCAACAGCAGCAGTTGTTTGCTGAGCACAGTCCTGGGTTCACTTTCGTTCATTCTCATGACAACATCCCAGGGTAAGTGTTATTACCTTGTTTTACAGATGAGGAAACTGAGGCACAGAGAATGTTAAGGACTCACTACCCCAGTAACCTAGGAAAGGGGCCGAGGATTGCTCTAGGATCTTGCTCTTTTCACTTCAGACCTGTCACTGCTGGGTAAACTGAGGTCCCTAGTCTCCCAACACTTGGAAGAAACAGGACCCTATAATGCAGGTGCCAACAATGAAGAAGAGATAATGAGGAGTCCCCACATCCTGGGCAAGTTCCTTCATTTCCCCCAGCCTCAGTTTTCCCATCTGTAAAATGCGATGTTAACTGCACCTGCCTCAGAGGAGCAGATTGAGGATGAAGTGAATTAACACATACAAAGTAAGCAATCAGGAAAGCCGGCTGTCAAGGTTATATGAATAACTGACATGGATGGGGTACTGGGCATGTGAGTTCTCCCTGCAGCCCAATGAGGTGGCTGGCACACTTTCCTCAGTTTACATGTCAACTCACAAAGGCATGGGGTTAAGGAGGTGGCCTGAGGTCCACAAGTGGGGAACATGGGCCATGAGTGCAAGTGGTGGTGTCCAGCAGAGACCCATGGGGACATGATCTGGTCATCCCCCAGCCCTAACAGAGGAGACAGCCAGGACTAAGTGTCTGGCATTCACCCGCTGGGGCTAGCGCCAGTGTCTGAGCATCCCTTTACCACGCTCCCTGGACTCAGCCAGGGTCAGCCAGCCTGGTGGGGACTGGATGTTTGCTTCAGACACTACAGGGTACCCCCCGCCCCTAGTGGCAGGTTGGGGCTGCCCAGTAGTGACTTTCTCTGTTTATAGATGAGGGGTCCCCTTCATGTTTCACTGACCAAAATATTAACAGTGGTGATGAATACTCATGTGGCCCTCACTTTATGCCAGGCTCCCTCTAAATGCTGTACCCACTCTCCTAATCCTCTCACAGCCACATGGAGTAGGAGCACAGTGACAGCCCATTCTGCAGATGGGAAAAGCAAAGTTTCACAGCTAGTGAGCAGCAGAGCTGGGCCTTGAACTGGGCAGAGGGGCCCAAAGGCCTCACCTAATTCTTACCCTATGAGGTAGGTATTTTATTGTTTTATTATGCATTTATTATTGGGGAAACTGAGTCGCAGTGAGTTTTTTATTTTTCTCTGTGTGTGTGTGTGTGTGTGTGTGTGTGTGTGTGTGTGTGTGTGTGTGTGTGTGTCTTTCCCAAGGCCACCCAGGGGTAAAGCTCAGATGTGAACCCAGGTTCTCCAGCCACAGAGGTTGTAGAAGTTGCCATGATACCATCAGTCTCACCATAATCTCCCTGAGTCCCTTGCCCACCCTACTCCCTGGGGCACAATCAGCCCCTCTCTAGTTGAGCCACTCATCCCTCCCTGTCAGCTCTACTGGCCACTTCACCTCAGGTCCATGCTGGTGTATGTGACCTTTGGTGGAGTATGACCTCCCCGGGCCTTGATGTGCCCCTCAGAAATGGCCTCGCAGCCTCTGTCTCTTGAGCCTCACAGGGTGGGGGGACAATGGGGATCTCTAGGTGGAGTCATATGCCAGTCCAGTCTCCTAGACCCCTCTACACCCCCTGCCTAATCCTCTTGGACCAATCTTGGAAGTCTTCATGGGGTTGCCAGGGCTCTGCGGGGACCCTGGCACAGCCTCACTCCCTGGACTTGGACACTCTCACCTGGTCCCTGAGGGATATAGTGGAGGCCCTTCCCATCTTCCAACACCCTTGTCTCTAGAACCTACTCCCCACCTCAGGCCCTTTTCTTCCCTTTGAACTGTCTGTCTTGCTGTGGAGGAAGCTATTCATAGCCAAGATGATGTAAAATTTATAAAGTGTGGCTGGTAGGACTGAATCCACCTCTGGCACAGTCCACACTGTCTGCCCCTACTCCCCACTCCAGGCAGCTCTTCCTGTCTTCCTGTCTGTACACGTGTGTGTGTGTGTGTGTGTGTGTGTGTTGTGTGTGTGTGTGCATGTCTGTGTGTGTTTGTCTGTGTGTCTGTGTTATGTGAGGGCCAGCTCCCACCTCAGCCCTCTCCCTCACTCTCCTTTCTTCCTGGCCTCCCACTGTTCTGCTGTGGCAGCCTGAATTTCCATTTGGGGTTTAGCACAATCAGTCTATTTTAAATGGAGTGGGCATGGCCTGCAACATCAACCCTCTCCCCTTTTCATATTCTAGCCTGCTGTACTCATGACTCTTCCGTTCCTTCACCTGAAGAAAGGGTTGTTGTAGGAATTACACATGACTAAAATCCATACTGTAAAGATAGGCACTGTTCTAATGGACTCATTTAATACTCACAACACCCTACAAGGTAGTTGTAATTATTATTCACATTTTATAGATGGGGGACTGAGACACAGAGAGGCCAGCTGAAGCAACCAGGTCCTGAGGGGTGGAGGACTGGGAAGTAGTGGAGCTGGGATATGAACCCTCGGCTGTTGCTTAATCACTGCTGCTGACCCAGTGCACAACCCTGCCTCCCTCTCCATCATGTTGATTGATTGCCTTCCTGTGGAGACCCCAGAAGCAGAAAGGTTCTGGGACCAGAAGCTTCATAGAAGATTGATGTCCATCCCCTTTCCAGATGGTGGGTGAGGCTGAGGGAGGAGATGTGAGCTGATCAAGGAAACAAAGAGATGGCCATTCTGTCTTAGCTCTTGGCCACTGGAGTGGGGGCCATGGCTCTAGAAGGGGCCTGGGACAGCTTGGAAGCCTTACCTACCCTGGGCAGCAGGGCTTACCACCTAGACATCCTGCAGATGTTGTGGCCCCTGTTGGTGGCAGCTCCGGGTACTCCAAGAGAAGAAGATTGATAATGCATGGTGCTTCAGTGAGGCAGGCCTGTTTCTGGCACTCTCACATGCTCACCCTATTAGTCCTCGCAGCAGCCCCAGAGCAGGCACTCTTCTTATCCCCACTTCATAGCTGGAGAAATGGGGGTTCAGAGAGGTGAAGAGATGTGCCCAAGGTCATACATCTGGCAGGAGGCTGAAGGGGCATTTGTATCCAGGTGGTCTGGCTTACTGTGTCTTTGTTGGTTTCTTCCCTTTTTATTGAGGTAAAATTCATATAACATAAAATAACCCATTTAAAACTGTACAGTTCAGTGGCATTGGATATATTTGCAATGTAAACATATCCACTCTTTAGTTCCAGAACATTTCATCACTTCACAAGGACACCTGGCACATGTTGGCAAATGCTCACCATTCCCTCCTTCAGCCCTTGGCAACCTCTAGTTTGTTTTTTGTCTCTGTGAATTTGCCTATTCTAGACATTTCATATAAATGAGATCATACAGTGTTTGGCTTTTTGCATCCTGCTTATTTGACTTGGCATAATGTCCTCAAAGTTCATCCATGTCGTAGCATGTGTCATAACTTCATTCTTTTTTATGGCTGAGTAATATTCCATGTGTGGATGGACCCCATCTGTTTATCCACCATCTGTGTATGGCCATTGAATTGTTCTACCTTTGGCCATTGTCAATGGTGCAGTTATCAACATTCATGCACCAGTTTTATGTGAATACCAGTTTCAGTTCTTTTTGCAGAGAATTTAGAGGGGAGTTTCTGGATCATATATGGTGTCTGGTGTTTTAAGGATTTGTTTTTTGCTGGTGAAGCCTTGACAATAGTCATTGTGATAAGTGCCCCTGATTTGCTCAGCTGGAAGCACTCCTCTCTACTCTGCTCCCCTTGCTGATCTGACTTGCATGTGACTTTCCTTCTCTCTGTCCCCACAAGGCTGTACTTTGCTCCTTCCCTCGCTTATTACTGGGGGCTCTGGCCAGGGGTCCAGGGCTCTAAGGGACCAGGCCACAGACAAGAAAATCAAGGCCCACAGGGGAAAGGCATCTGACCTAGAGAGAAGGAGCCGAACTGGAATTTGAATCCAAGCCCTTGAGACCAAGTCTTGGTTCCTTGCACTGTCTCTGCCTATCTCATATGGGCATTACCCCAGAGAAGGCCAAACAACAGGATACTCACATCCAATTTTCTTGGGACTTTGACATTCCTTGTAGATCTAGGGCAGTACGTGACACTTTTATGTGAAAATGAACCCCAGCTAGATTCTGCACTGCAATGATAACCTCACATGAGTTTTTCATCCTGTCAGAGGTGTCCACGAAATGTCCTGGCTTGCATGGGCGAAGACATGACAGGGACTGAACCCCTTGCAGCCCCCAGCTGCTCAATGGTGGGGATGTGGTCAAAACTCCTAGACAGTCTTCTTGGAGTGTACATTTAGGAGGGGTTTTTGCTGTCCCCCAGTACTCCCAAAGAGAGGCAGCAACCTCCTGCCTCTCCCCGGCTGCCTCTCTGAAGCCCCAAAGCAGCAGGCAAAGAGACCTGCCTCTGCATGAGGATGGCCTTCCAGCTCTGGCATCGACTGGGATTATGGTGCCCCTGATTTGCTCAGCTGGAAGCACTGAGCAAATTTTCCTTCTTCCAGGGGCCCTGGCTTCACTCAGTTTGCAACCCTCCGCCTCCCCTTCTGAGCAGCATAAATATCGAACTGATCCATGGATATGTCCCCTGTGGGGTCCCATGAGTGCCCCAAACAGTGGTATTTGCCACTCCCTTCACTGTGCAGGTGAGGAAACTGAGGCCTCTAGTGGGGTGGGCTTTTCTAAAGTGACAAACTGAGGCTATGGGGTTGAGGATGGGTCAGGAACCAGCTCCTCTGATTCCTGCCCCAGGCATAAGCTGGCTTCTTTTCAGCAAGCCGTGAGCCCAATGCCAACATGTTCTCAGGTCCTGGATCTTCCTATCCCATTGGCCATGAGTACGGGTCCCTGAGTTAGTCTGCTCTGAGCATCTCAGGATTCTGGGGAGGAGATGACCACCCATTTAACAAATGTTGACTGTCTATCCCATGCTAAGTAGCCCTTGTATATCTAAGGACAACCAAGACAAGGACCCTAACCACATGGAGTCAGTGTTCTCATCAGGGAAACAGATAATTCTAAAATGCCAGGTGGAGGTAAGTGATGTGAAGAAAAAGAATGCAGGGAAATGGGAAGGAAAAGGACAGGAAAGGCCTCTTGGAAGTGATGACATTTGAGCAGATGCTGAACAAAGTGAGGAATGAGGTATGGGATATCTGGAGGAAGAATTTTCCAGGCAAAGGAGTAGCAAGTGCAAAGGCCCTGAGATCTGCACATGCTTGGTGCATTTGAGGAAGTTGCCTAAGAACTGGCAAGGATCACAGACTTGGTCCAGCCTACAGACACATTCAGTTTGGCCTTTAGAAAATGAGCTCTCCTGCTGGCTTTACAATTTTGAATTAATGGTTAACATTTTAAAATCTGAGACTATTTCAGCCTCTCTTCAGAAATCAGAACTCTGACAACACTGAGCCCTTGTTCTGGAAATCTGAAGTCAAACATCATCCACCCCTTTGCCTCTCATTTCCTCTCATTATGCTCTCTTGCCTGAGTCCTGTAGGATTTGCACTGGTGGCCCCTGGCCAGGGTCATTTTGTGTACCAGAAGACAAGACATGGATCACTTAGGCATTACCACAGACTTTTTTCTCTAGATTTTATCTGGAGGAAAAACTGGTCATTAAAGCATTGAAGCACCATTGCCACCAAACAAGGCAAGACTGAAAGATTACACAATGTTGTTTTCCTATTTCTCTCCAGTTTCTGACAGTTCACAGGAATTTTTTTTCACCTCTGGAAAGTCAGGGGGTACACTTGCCCCTTACTGTGTCTATGCTGACTCTAACTAAAATCTTGGGCCGGGCACCTTATCCCTTGGTTAAGTTACTTCTCTGTGCCTCAGTTTCCTTGGCTGGAAAGTGGGGAGAAATAAACACTGACCTGTCTAGCTAAGGATGGAAATGGGAGAAGTCAGGGTCTTTGATGCTTTAGGGCTAAAGATCTTATACATTTTAATTTAGGGTCAAAGAGAGAAGCCTTTAGGTTTAAGCCAAACTCAACTTGGCATTCAGGGCCCAGAGATCTGGGTTCAAATGCACCCTATCTGCTTCCTTTCCTTCTTCCCTTCCTGCCTGACCTTTATCCCATTCATTGTTAGTTCCTTATCTTTGAGCACCTGTTGTACGTGAGGCCGAGGGGGTCAGGGCCCCTGATAAAAGTCTAGCTGTGGCCCTGACCTTTGTCCATCTGGAGTTTGGAGAGTGAGAAGAGGGTGTTCTGCTCCCTCCCTTTCTACCTTGGACAGTATCTCCAGCAGCAGCTGCACCTTTTCCATGGCTTCAGGTGGAGCTGTTTCCTGATGATGTTGATCACTAGTGTTCACTCCATGCCCTAACCAGCCACATAACCAGTTCCCTAGAAGCAATTCTTCCTGAGAGACCTAGATGGGCTGTTTCCTGGTTGGATCCTGCCTGTGTCACCTGGCTTACATTCTGGCCACACAAACTGGAACCATCTGGCTCGAAGTCTATTTCCTCACCAGAACTGTGAGCATCCTGAGGATGAGGAGGGGCTGCTTCCTTCCTGGAAGGAAGAGTCCAGGAATGGTATGGAGTAAAACATGTAGTAACCATTTCCATCTCACAATTACCCCACGAGTCAGGTACTCTATAAGCCCTCTCTGCCTTTTAACAGGTAAGTAAACTGAGGCACATGCTCTTAGCTTAGGCTCACTATGCTGGGTGTGGAGGAGGTGCTGGCACAGGTTTTCTTGCATGAATAGATGGATGTGTGGATGAATGAATGAGAGAAGCAGGGCTTTGTTCATGTTTGGAAAGCTGGGAGCCATGCTTGAGTCCCAGGCTTGCTGGGGATTTGCCCACCACTGTCTGGCCCTGATCTTCGGCTGGGCACCCTGCATGGCCCATGTTAAGCTGGAGCTTTTGGCTTTGGACAGACATCTGGAGCAGCCAGAGAACTGAATCGGGTGGATGGGCTCGAGGCTTGTCCTCTCAGCTTCTGCCCTGAGCAGCTGAGGTCTAGAGATGGGAGTGAACAGGTCTCATAGTGACATGGTAACAGGACTGGGGCAAAGGCCGGGTCTCCACCTCCTTTCCACTCATCCTGCTGGAGAAGGCTTGTCTCTGTCCCAAGGATAAACGATCCTTCCCTCTCGGACTGCTGGCCTCTGCCACCTACCCAGCCCAGACCCCCTCTACCTCTGCTCCACTGTGGCCTTCTCCCTTCTTGGACTATCCCAACCTCCTTCCAGCAACAGGCTTTTGCCTTGTGCTCTCCCCACAGTAAGCTTGAGAAAACCCTCTCCCAACTACTCAAGCTTTAAGTTTCAGGACAGATGTCACCTCATGGAGGAGGCCTTCCCTGATCTCTTTGTGTGCTTTAGGCAATCACATTTGGGGGCTTACCCATCAGCATTCTTATCACCGACTGTGATTATACACCTAAACTCTCCGCCACCCCAGAAGTGCCAAGGGGCAGGGACCAGAACCCCTTGTTCACAATAGTGCCTGACCCAGGGGCTCTGGCATATAGCAGGTTCTCAGTAAGTATTGAAGAATAAGTGAACAGCTCCCAAGTGCTCTAAATAATCCCATCTTACAGGTAAGGTGACTGAGGTTCAGGGAGGCTCACAGACCTGCCCAACGACACACAGTTGGGAAGTGGCAGAGGTCAAGAGTAGGCTGCCATGTTGCCATGACACACCCATGGGCCATGGAGTGGGGAAGGTGAGAATGAGGACTCCATGGTGTTTGGGGCCCAACTTCTCGGTCTAGGGGGCTGGTTTTCTTTCCTTTTATCCTGTTGGCATCTGGTGATCTTACCTCAGTCTCAGAGCCTTGCCTGATGAAACAGAAAGGGGCCCCCAACCATTCTGCCATTTGAGAGGTGACCTTACCCTAGAGAAGAGAGAACCCATGTTCTAAGAGGACATTTGACTCTTCTAAGGCCAGCAAGTGAGGAGTCAGAGCTGCAGACACCAGCCGTGAGGCCTCAGGTTTCGAGGAGACCTCTGATGATGTCACATCTAATGATGTCACTTCATGTCACTTCTGTAGTAGGTGGAGTCAGGGCAAGTCCAGTGACTCGAGGACATTATGAAGAACCAGTCCCCATCGCCCTTCCCTGAGCATGGCCCCTGAGCCTGGGCTGGCTTCCTGAAGGCCCCACAATGACATCTCATGCCCAAGAAGATGGGATTGCCTGTTCTGAGGCCCCAGAAAACATCCCCTTGTGTCCTAGTGTCTAGAATTGGAGCATTTGCCCACCTAGCATCAAGGGAGGCTGGGAAGGAGACCCCTGGCCCTCCAGTCTCTGGGGCAGAGAGGACTGGCTTAGCCACCAGGGCCTACTTCGACCTTTCTCCTGCCCTCTCAGTAGCAGAGGTGATGGGCTCTGGGCCCTAGACCTAGGACTCCTCTTCATTCTTGTCCTCAGAGACTCAGAGCTCTCATTCCACTCAGGCCTGATGTACTCTCTAAACTAGCCTGTTCTTAGGGCCAGATGCTTTTTTTTTTTAATTTTTCTCCCTTCCTTCCTTCCTTCCCTTCCTTCCTTCCTTTCCTTCCTTCCTTCTTCCTTCCCTTCCTTCCTTCCTTCCTTCCTTCCTTCCTTCCTTCCTTCCTTCTTTTCTTTCTTTCTTTCTTTCTTTCTTTCTTTCTTTCTTTTGGAGGGGGGTACTCTGAGGGTCTGTTTTGTGGCCTCAACTCTGCATCCCAGGACCTGTGGTTGAGACTGGCAGGGCCTTCTCACAAAGGTAGCTCCAGGAATCTCAAAGGGTCTGGGCCTATGACCTCAGAGGTGCTGTTACACACTCAGAGGAAGGCTGCCTAGAGAGGCTGAGCCTCTTGCCTGCAGTCACACAGCACCTGTCCTCATTGTGCATGGTTTCCAGACACCTCTGAGGCCCTCGCTCCTTTCCTCTCCTCCTCTTTTCCCAGAAGCTTGGAACTCAGGGCTAAATTGGTCCTAAGTGTTCAAATTGAATTTACCATTCTATCTATGGTCACACAAGGCCTTGCATAAGGTCACGAAGCAGTAAGTGGCAGCTGGGCTCCCAAGCCAACAAGCCCACTGCCTCTGCTGGGCTGAGTCCTCTGAGGGTAACTTGTGGGGCCCTGTCTGTGGAAGGAGGGGCTGCAGTGCAGTGTAGGGGGTGCTTAGCCTTTGAAAGCTCCTTGTAGACCCTGGTTCTGTCCCTCATAAGTCTGTTGGTGTGGGTGTGAGAGTGGAAGGCATGGTGGGCCCTTGTTTCCATGAGTCAGGGAGTTAGTTTGGTTGTATAGGGAGTTGAGGGGGGCCTCCTGTCTCTGAGCCCAGAGAGGCTGGACAGCTCCAGAGTTGGCATCCTGGAGGGTGGCCAGTGGATCTGAGTCGGCTCCTTCCCTAATGTCAAGCCCTGTGGTGGGGACTGTGATGATCAGATGTGACCTTATCCTGGAGTTGCCAGGAAGGAGGATACTCACAGGACAGCACACAGACATTGCTAATCACACCCCAAGTGGCCTGGGCTGTGTTGGGGCAACCTCAGGGCTGCTGTGGAATCCCCAGTACAGCTTGAGGGGATCAATGAGCCTAGGGTATAGTTCCCTTCATCCCACCAGTAATATGCTTTCTTAAAAACACAGGGAAAGCAAAAAGAAGAGACTGAAAATCTGGGCCCAGGGATAAACTTTGCTAATATTTGGGATGTTGCCCTCCACACACTTCTCTATGCATTAAACACATCTTGCTATTCTTCTTCTGCAATACCTGCCATCTGCTTTCCCCATCACTGTCGGTGTGGGGGTGCCTTCCACACCATCAGGTCCTTCTGTGTGGATGGCTGTCCCTGAACACCATCCCCTCTTGCTGGATATTGAGCCCTTTCCACCACTTAGCCATTAAAACAATTCTGCTGCAGTATCCCTGAAATTACAACTTCCACATATCCTAGTTATTTCCAGAGTGTTTGTGCACCATTGTAAAATTCCTGAGTCAATGGATCAGCAGGTTTTATTTTTATACTGAATATGTAATAAACACACAGTACAGAACATTAGAGTATAGAGTAGCTGTCTCCTACCCTTTATCTCCCAGCCTCTTATGTTTCTCGGTGAGAAGCTACTAGATTTCTTATGTGTCCTTCCAGAGGCTTCCATAGATACACAGCATTGGAATGAAAGCTTGTTTTGTGGTTCTTAATAGCATGTGTGAATGCTGTTCTGTACATTGCTTTCTTTTTAACCTGATATATCTTGGAAGTGCCTCATGTTAGGAAGCATTGAGCTCTTCTTTTCCTTGGCTCTGTAACATTCTACTGTATGAAGTCACTAAGAATTATTGCATCCACAGGCATACTGGTGTCTGATGTTTTGCTTTTGCAAACAGGTTGCAGTGAGCATCCTTGCTCAGGTGTTGCTTCACACATGTGTGAGCATATACATGAGCTAAAGTCTTTAGTGGATCTGGAGGTCAGTAATTTCTGCCAAGCTTGCCTAAACAGCCCTCCATGGTGGCTGTCAGGCCAGTGATGAGTGTGGTGCCCACTACCCAGTATTATGCTGGGGTCTTTGACAATTGGATGGTGAAAATGGCAACTTCGGGAAGGTTGAATTTAGTTTGTACTTTTAGAGTTGGTAAAAGGGAGTGGTGGGGATGGAGGGAGGGACGCTTGGACAGACAATCAGTTGTCACACGGATAGGCAGTACTAACCGAGCTCACATGTTCCACACATCACAGGTACATGTTGAGGGCAGGCAAAACTTCCTGAAAGATTGACTTCAGTGGGGCCTTGAGATGGGCGAAAGATTTCTTCAGGTGAGAAGGAGAAGGAAGGGAACTCCAGGCAGATGAAACAGCATAGGCAAAGGCAAGGAGGTATGGTAGTCAAGGTGGATTCAGGGAGCAGTGAGGGTTGTTGGCTTGGCAGGAAGGGACAAGGACAGGCTATCTTGCCAAGAGCCTCAGTTTGTCCTCTGGGCACTAGGGAGCCAAGTCAGGAGAGGAAGAAGGGAGGACTCAGGGAGAAGGTGAGCAAGGGTGACCCTAACAAACGAGGCCTGTCCCCCTTAGCAAATAATGAACCCAAAATGGAGCAGAGACTGATGTTTTATTCATGGCCACACAGAGCCATCAATTACTGGCTCCTGCCGCCCAACCCAGCACTGCCTCCATCATCCTGCCATCTCAGGCTATTTTGGGCTTGGGCTTGGCCTCATCTCCCAGTCATCCAGGTCCCTCTCCCTGCTTAGGGTGGGGGGCAATTTTCCTGGCTTGAAATGGTGGGCCAGAAGCCACAGATCCATTCCCACTGAGCGTTTGGATAAACTGAGGTTCAGAGAGTTGCAGTGGCACGATCAGATTCCCACCACAGAGGAGAACCAGGGCTTTTACCGCCCCTGCCCCATCTACCCCCATGCAGCCCCTGAGGCAGGTAGGGGGATGTTATTCCCATTTGACCCATGGAGGAACATGGGTGCCAGGTGATGGCCCAGATCACACAGTGAGTCAAGATCAAGACAAAGCTGGAGCCGATCCCCAGCTGTCATCACTTTTCCTAGGCTCTTTGTGCTCACCAAGTTGCCTCTGGGAAATGGGCATTCTGAAACCCCATTCAAGCTCAGCTTCAATGCTACTTTCTCATTCATTCCACAAACACCCTGCAGGTCTCCTCTGCCCATTCCATGCTGGCCACTGGGGCCGTGGAAAGAGGCAGCTCCTGGGTACTGCTGGGGCCTGTGAATGTCTTAATCCCATCCCTCTCTGGTCACCACAATTGTAGCATATACTCCTGAAGGGAGGGGTGAATAGCAGTGAAATCCCAGAACCTCAGGTTCCTAGTAGAGCTCTCTCAGAGGACCAACTAGAAACCCTAGGGAAGAAATGCACCCAAGGTCACACAGCATTGCAGTGTCGGAGAGGGGAGACAGCAAACAGAAGGAGCACATATTAATTTATTATTTCTGTGCTTGTGGTGTTCCTGCTACTCGACTTGTTGCACCTTGGGTTAATCCTCAAGACAACTCCAGGTGGTCTTGGCGATGAGACTGCGCCACCCCTAGAGCAGATGAGACTGTGATCTCCCACCTGGGGCTCCTTCCCCAAAACTAGGGTACCTCAGCAAGAAGCCTGGGGTCGAGGGGAGCCGGAGAAAACAAGGAGACAAATGCAGAGACTTGCTGCTTGGAGGTGCAATAAGTGAGCACAGCTACAGGAGTCCATGGAGCTGCTGCATCACTGGGGCCTGCAGGCTTCTCAAAGCCGGGTTCCCCTTGGCTCCCAGGACGACTGGAACACTTACTACACACTAGGTGTGAACCATCACATCACTATGTTTCCGAGGCAAAGCTGTAGGCTCTAGCTGTGGGCTTCATGGCGAGCCCTCCCTTATGTAGTCTCACAGAGATGGCGGCAGGCACTGAGATACCTTGTTAGTCCTAGGGGTGTGCCTTATTTGGGTGCTTCAGAAGGCCAATGTGGCTGGAGTAGAGTGGATGATAGGCAGCCAGAGGGCTCAGGCCAGATTGTGAGGGTCTTTTTGCTAGGCCTTGACCTGTACACAATCTTCTGTGTGACCCTGGGCAGGGTTGACCCCATGTTGGCCCCCCTTGTCCCGCTGGCCCAGAGGTAGCGGGGGTGGGCCGGGGATTTGGACTGGCCCCTTGAGACTCCCTACCTTCTGAACTTGTTCCAGGAGAATGTGTCACTATGTTCTTTCCTTATCTTTAAAGTGGAGCTGGGGTGTTGACTGGTGGAGGAGCTGTGTGTGAGGCCTGTGCTGGGTACTCCTGTCCTTTCCCTTGGTTCCATCTGCCGGGGCCTCACCCTGCTTAGGCAGGCTCACATCTCTGCGCCTCCATAAGTGTATTCTCTGCCCTGGCCTAGCTGGAAGCCTCAGCCTCCACTCCTACCCACCTTCTCTGATTCATGCTCACCTGGTGGCCAGAACTGGCTTAGCCAGTGGCCTGGTCCTCATCTGGTCATTTGGGCAACCTGGGCGCTGGCCACCCTCCATGGAAACTCTCTTAGATTTCTAGGCACCTTCTGATCCCCTAGACCCATGTGCGAGTCTAGATGCGGAAGGCCAGATCCTGCCCATGGGATGCTTGGATCCCTGTGGGGTCTCTGGTGAGCTGTTGTCATGTCTCTTCTTGCACAACTCCACCAACAGGGAGCCCACTGACACTACGTGGGCAAACAGCATGTTTGGGGGCCAAGCTCTGTTCCAAGCCCTTTGCTCATGCCAACTTCAGGCCAGTGTGGCTTTTCATACCAGAGAATATATCCAGACACTTGTGTGTTGATTGTCCCTCCCTCCACCAGCCCCCTCCCTCAATCACAGCCTCTATGACTTGTCACAGGCCTCTGCTCCCACTAGAGGTGCCTGTGTTGTGGTTTTGGGCTATCACAGCAACCCCATGGAGGGCACAGTTATATCCCCATTTTCTAGATGTGAGCATGGAGGACAAGACCCAGCCCAAGGTCTCCTGACTAGGAGGATCTACTTGGGGGTTAGGCCTAAGAGACTCTGAAATCCACTCTGGACTATTCAAAGGCTGCCCAACCCCACCCACTACGGCCTCCACAGCTCAGCCTCATTACTACATTTACAGATGAGCAAACTGAGGCTCAGAAGGTGAGGTGCTGGCCTGAGGGCCAAGTAAGCAAGAAGCCAATCTGGGGGGAGTGAACCCTGTGCCTTTCCCACAGTCCAGGGGCCTGGGCTATTTTTCTTGCCTGAACTGTTCTGGCTATGTGATCATGGGTGGGCCCACTGTCCCACTCTCTCTGGGCAACAGGGACTATAGGAGGCATTGCAGGGGCTGTTGAGAAAGCCAGGTGTCCTCTGGAGAGAGGGGCCTGCAGGCCTTGCACACATGTGAACAGAATGACCTTGCTGCCCAGGAATAGCTGATGGATGAGGTCATGGTCTCCACCTCCATGTCCACAGACTAAGAAGGATGGGAAGGTCACCGGGGACAGGCTAGGAGGCAGGAGGTCAGCACCAATGCCGAGGCCCTGCCCCAAGCCTTCCCTTTCTGAGCCTTTGAGAAAAGTACATTCTCACAGCTGGCGTGAGATGAGCATGCCTGCCCTGGGCAGTCACCCCAGCATCCTGTGTCTTGCTTCTTTCCTTCTTGGCCCTGAGCACTTCCTGCATCATCTCATTTTCCATGGATGCACTGGCATGTTTATCACTCGTGTTCCTTGCTGGAATGTCACCTCAAAAAGACAGGGATGTCTTCTGACTTGCTTACCTCCCCAGTGCCTAAAACAGTGACTGGCACATAGTAAGTGCTTGAGGGGAGAAGGAGAAAGGCATTGTTGAATGAATAAACTTGATGAATGAAGTTCCCCTGACTTTTGGCTCCCTAAACCCATTCTCTGTCAGTCTTCTCTATTCTATGACACTTACTGGGCACCTACCATGTGCTAAGCCCCATGGAAGGGGCTAGGGACCCAGTGGTGACAGAACCATGACCCTTCTCTTGTGGAGTTGACATTTGAGTTGGGGAATTGATAAATATCAGGTGACAACAGGTGTCTTGGAAAAATAAGTCAGGAGAGAGGGGCACACACTGCCAGGGTGGGAGTGGCTGTACTTTTAAATCCAGTGGTCCAGGAAGACCTTCCTGAGAAGGCAACAGCTGAGAAAAGACTTGAAATGATTGAGGATTAAACAAGAATACATTTGAGAAAAAGCATTCCTGGCAGAGGGAATAGCAATGCAAAGGTACTGAGGTAGGACTATTCCTGGAATTTTCACCTCAGGAAGTGGCAATTTCTCTCTTGCCTTCACCCCCACCCCCAGCCTCTCGGTAAATTGTGTAGTTTTACCTGCTGAATTCCAAATCCAACCGCTTCCCCACCTACATTGTCACCATCATCGTTTGACTAGACTAGATTAGTGGCTGCCTCACAGCCTCCCGGAGCCATACTTTCCCATCTAACATCCTCTTTGCGTGGTAACTGGGGGATAGTTTAAAGCAGAGAGAGACCATCCCTGCAGCTACTGTGGAAAAGAGTTTGATGGTTATACCTAGAGTTACTACAGGATCCAGCAATTCCACTCCTAGGTATAATCTGAAGAGAAATGAAAAGAGGCATCCAAACAAATATGGGTGTTCATACAGCAATATTCACAGTCTCCACAAGTTGGAAACAATGCTAATATCCAACAATGAATGCATGGATAAACAAAATGTGGTGTATTCATAAAATGGAATATTATTCAGCCATAAAAATGAATGAAGTACTGGTGCACACTACCACATGGATAAACCTCGAAGACATGCTAAGCAAACAAAGGCCAGACACAAAAGATTACATATTGTATGATTTCACTTATATGGAATGTCTAGAATAGGCAACTCACAGAGACAGAAAGTAGATTGTTGGTTGCCAGGGCCTGGGAAGGAAGGGAGTAGGGAGTGGGGAGTGACTGTTTAATGAGAGTGGGGTTTTCCTTTGGGATGATGGAAACATTTTAGTTCACTCATCCATCCATCCACCCACCTATGTATCCTTCCATCCATCCCCAAACCTATCCATCAATCATTCATCGACCCTTCCATTCATTCCTCTCAACCCACCTGTTCATTTCATTTAATTGTCCATCCTTCCCATACATACACTCCTCTGTCTATTTACTCCTCCACCTCTCCACATGTCCATCCGTTTTCTTTCTTCAACGTTTACTGCACCTGTCTCTGCATTCATCTCTTATCTCCAGAGATTTTTTTTTAGCATCTGACTACAACCTGCTCAGCACAAATCTCCTTTTCACTTCCCTCTGCTGACCTATCTAACCCAAACTTCAAACTTAGTGGGGCTCCAAAGCCCTGTGTAGCTCTCATCATTCCTCTCACTTCTCTCCTTGTTGATCCTAGAAATTAATGGGCCCCAGTCACTGTGCCTACTGTACCCAGTGGGTGAGTGGTCGCTAGCTTTCCCCCTATGGGCTGGGTTGGAAGCTGTTCCTGAGGGTCTGTAATTGGGGTCCTACAGCCCAGAGAGAGAAGTGAGCCATGATCACAGGGGTTGGAAGAGAGGGGATGAATAGAAACAGATTGATTCACTGGGCCTCAAATTCCCTACCTATAATGAGGGGATGAAGGGTAATAGCTTTCTCACATATACTAACATGGCCCCCTAAGCTGCCTGAGTACTAAGGTGGAAGAGGGGTTGCTTGCTCTTCCCTTCCTTCCCTGCCACTTATCCACTTAACAGCCCTGAGGACCTTGGACCAGGAAAGGAGAGCCCGCTGCAGGAAGGAGCATCTGTTAACAGCCCCCGGAGAACCAAGGGTCACCAGATTGCAGCTGTGAGGCCATTAGCAGTCCATTAGCCCCATCTTCCCTCCCCCAAGCCCTCACTTTACCTCAAGACCTGCCCTGTACTTCCTGGCAGAGCTTCTGGCCTCTAATACCAACCCCAGCAGGCCTCAGAGGCCCTCATCAATGGTTAAGGCCTGGTCAGCCTATGCCTGGTCAGAGCGGTCAGAACTGTGGAAGACAAATGTGAAGGAGAGCCTGGCAGGTGTGAGCCAGTTGCCGGACCCACTGAGCAGGTAGTGAAGGCAGGTAGAGATGTGTGTCCCACGGGGTAGCAGCTAAGCACAAAGTCCCTTCTCTCCTTTTGCCAAATAAGATTTGTAGGCTGATCTCTGCTTTCTTACCCCCAGCCTATATGAAGTGCCTTTCACTCAGGAGGAGATTGCCAGGTCAGTCAGTCAATCAACAAATATCCACTGAGATTAAAAAAAAACAAACAACCCATCAGAACCTGGGTGAAAGGGCACAGACTTAGATTACCCTAATTAGAGAATTTATTCACTTGCCAACAAATATTTATTGAGCACCTACTGTATGCCACACCCAAGGGCACAGCAGTGAAAAAGGCAAATTCCAGTGGGGGAGGTGGAAAATGAACATGTGAAGGAATAAATGGGACAATTTCTGAAAGGGAAGTGCCATGCAGGAGATGAAGTACAGTGTCACTATATGTTACAGAAGGGGGATGGGGAGCCCCTGGAGAGTATTGAGCTGGTGGTAACTCAGACAGAGATAAGTGTGGGTCTGACCTTCCAAGGGAGCCCCTCTTTCCCTACTTGCAACAGCCCAAATCCTAACATCTGTGCCCCCTTCCCACCTAGCAGGGGCAAGGAGAAAGGGTCTGTCAGCTTCTGGATCTTCACCAGAGAGTCCCTCTCAATGCCTGAAATTCCTCCATCAGTGGCTCATCAAAGAGTGAATTGTGAGGCAGAAGGACTTTCCTGGCACAGACACTGAGCAGGCTCCTCACAACCAGGAAAAAGAACCTCCATCCCTCCCCACCCCAACATCGGCACCACACGAACATGTTTCAGCTTTGCAAATATTTGTGGCTCTCTCCTCATACTGACGAGTTCATTATAAAGTCATTGGGCACTTGTAACAGTTTTTCTCCTCAAGGATCCCAATTAAGACATCATTTTATGCTCATCCTCCCACGAAGATCATCTTTGATTCCTCTCCCCTGGCAGACAGGGCAGGCAGCAAGCTAAAAATATTGTGCCAGGTGCTACTATTGTTGCCAGGCCTTCCCCTTCCTCTCCGGCCCTGTCCACCCCAAAGACAGGCCCGGAGAGGAGGCAGGATCCAGTCCCTCTGTGAGCCTCAGTTTCTCCATCTACAAAATGGGGAGAATAATGGCATATATCTCATTGGGTCCTCCTGAGAAGCAAATAAAGTAATACTGTGAAGCTCTTAGCACATGGAGGGGCTAGGTCATGTGGCCACTCTTGCTAGGAGGGACATTGGGGGATGCAATCTTTCAGCGGCTGGCCCGTTAAGTCTGATGGTATATTTGTGATGGGCAGAAGGTTTCAGGCAGAGGCTGAGGTGGGGATGGGTTGCTGAGGCCATAGGAGATGGACCAGGTTCCCCTGAGCTTCCTGCCATATTCTAATGCCAGAATTCTATGAGGCTTCTCCCTGTAGTTCTAATTAGGGGAGTCTAATTCTAAGATTTATGAGGATTGTAATTCCTGGTGGTTCAGACTCCAGGCAGATCCGAATCCATCCTCTTTTCTCCACTCTCCTAGCCTGGTTAGAACTATCATCTCGCTTACCAGGACACATGTAGTAGCCTCTTCACTGGCTTCCCTGCTGCCCTTTTCCCACTCCAAGCATAGCTAGAGGAATCCTGTGAAATCTGAGCTGGGTTATGCCCCTCCAACATCTGTCCTTCGCATAATACGAAGAATCCAAATTCCTAGGATCCTTTTTCCTTCCTCTACGTCCTCTCCCATCTCTCCCTCTCTCTGGTGCCTGCCAGGGAGGGAAATCAAAGACGGTCTTCATGGGAAGATGAATGTAAAATGATGTCTTAATTGGGATCCTTGAGGAAGAAAACTGTTACAAGTGCTCAATGATTTTATAATGAACTCGTCAGTGTGAGGAGAGAGCCACAAATATTTGCAAAGCTGAAATATGTTTGTGTGGTGCTGATGTTGGGGTGGGGAGGGATGGAGGTTCTTTTTCCTGGTTGTGAGGAGCCTGCTCAGGGTCCAACAGAGATAAGACATCCCCAGGATCTCTGCCTCACACAGCCTGGCCCTTGGCCAGTGGTCTGGGCCAGTGAACAAAGCAGACATTACTGTTATCATTTTATACTAAAAATTTTTAATTTCAAACTAATTTTTAAAAATATGATTTTGCTTTGACAAGTATATCTGGGAATGGAACAGTGGCTGGAAAATGGGACCCTCATGAGGAACCATTGCTTGGGGCTCTCAGGAGCTGGCCTCAGGGGTCTCTACTTTCCCATCTGTAAAATGGAGATGCCAATTGTCCCTGTGGTTCTGGGGCCATGATGAGGCCTGCAGGGAAGGCTGTGCTCTCATCCCAGAGGCTCAGTGATCTCAACAGTGGCTGTAATGGCTTGGGGGCAAGTGGTGGGTGGGAGTAGTCCTCTTTTGAGCCCTGGCCCAGGATCAGGGAGGCTGTCCTGTGGCTGACAGAAGCTAAAGGCTTCAGGGTGAGGCTGCCAGAGGGCCTCCGCAGATTGCAGCCTTTGGACAGTGTCCCATTTTACTGATGGGCAGTGGAGACCTCAGAGGTCAGAAGAGGAGAAGGAGAGGAGAAAGAGCAGACTCCTAGCCTCTGTCCTCATTCATTCATTCACTCACTTATTCATTCATTCCTTTGTTTATTTATTCTCTTGTTCACATCACCCTTCCTTCTTTCTTTATTTCAATGAATATTTCCCCAGCTCCTACTCTGTGTCAGATTCCATTTGAATGTTGGGGACAATGGGACAGACACATGCTCTGTGCTTAGTTAGACTCCTCCAGTTAGGTTGGAGAGGCAGACATCTTCTAGGAACTGTGCATGAGAACTCATAATTACAGCCACCAGCCACCCTGAGGGTCTTGGGGGTAGAGGTGAGGGGGCCTTGCCAATCAGGCTCACTTATCTGCTTCAGAGGTCTCATCTGCCCCGCTTTTGAAACCTAAGTCCACTCAGGCCACCCCTCTGCTCAAAACCTTCCCCTGGCTCCTTTCTCTCTTGGAGACCAAGGCAAAGTTTTCCTAAGGCCTTAAGACTGCATGTCAGCCCTGACCCAAGAACCCACCCCCTTGCTTTTAATTTTACTGCTCAGCAATGTGGGCTTCTACTGGAACTCACCAGACAAGTCCTACCTCAGGGCCTTTGCACGTGTTGTTCTTCCTGCCTGGACTGCTCTTCCTCCAGATATCCTCATGGCTCCTCTACCTTCTTCAGGTCTTTCTCAATGAAAACATTAGTGGCCTAACCTAAAATTGCAACCATCCCCCCAAAAAACCCTGCTTTATTTTTCTCCCTAACACCTGACATTCTGATTTTTACTCAGCTTGTTTATTCCCTGTCTCCTGCACAAGAGCAAAGATTCTGTTTTGTTCATCGTTCTATCCCCAGCAGCTAGCACAGTATCTGGCACACAGCAGGTATCCAAAAAAATATTACTTGAATGAATGATTAATTGATTGATTGATTGGATGCCTACAGGGTGTCCTGCTCAAGTCTGCACTTGGCTGGAGAGGAATGTGAAGGGCTGAGAATGGGCAGCTGTCCTCCCTCCTCTTATGCCCTACTCTTCCACCATGTGAGCCCCAAGGCCTCAGCAGGGTCCTGTGTAAATGGTGAAGATCCAGCTAAGTTTAAAGTTTGGTTCTGACTCTGTCAGCAGTGGGAGGCAGAGAGGGGATTTGTACTGAGAAGATTGGGGTCAGATCCTAGATAAATTTCTGGAAGTGAGAGATGAGTGAGAAATCTGATACTATAAATGATGAAGAAAGGAAAGAGATGGTTACATAGATGAATGAGTGGGTAGTTGGATGGAAGGATGATGGATGGATGGATAGACAAATGGATGGGTAGATGGATAAATGGGTTGATGGATAGATGGGTGGATTGGCAAATGAATGAATGAATGGATCAATCGATGGGTGGTCAGATGGGTAGACAGATGGCTAAGATGATGATGACGATGATGATTATAATAAAAACACCTATTATTTATTGAATGTGTTTTGTGTGCCCTGCCCGCACTTCACATACTCAATCTTATTTAATTCCCATTACAATCTTATGAGGGAGGGATTTATGTCCCCATTTTACAGATGGAAAAACTAAGTCTCAGAGATGAGAAATGACTTACCAAGGCCAATGATTGAGGAGAGGTTGAGACCAGATTTCCATCCAAATCAGCTTAGCCTTTGTTCTTCAGGACTGGATCCCCACCACATGAGTGTCCACCTTTTGGGGTCAGGCAACCTGTCTGGGCTTCGCCAAAGCTAGCCTGTGGGGGAAGAGGTCTCTGTAAAGATCTGTTGGCTCCAATCTGATGTTTACAGCTACATTTGGCCCCAGAGGAGTGAGACAGTGAGAATAGCTCACCTGTAATCCTCCTCACTACATTGGCACCAGGTGGTCTCACCTATGAGGAAGGGAGTGTGGGTAAGAAGGCAGCTGGCATGATTCACTGCAGACAAAGGGAGCCTGTTTCAGTGAGACTCATGATTAATTCTCAGGGCCTGTGCTCCAGTCAGCCCCTCAGACCTGGGCCTCACTGCTCTGAGTCTTAGTCTTCAAAGGATACAACAAGCATCCTTATGCGCAGTTGGCTCACTGGGATATTGGGAATGTACAGTGAGATGATGGATGTAAAGTTTTTGGGATGTTGTCGGTGCTAAGATTCTACTGATGGTGATTCCAACCAGCCCTGCCACGTCCTTGAGGGAGAGCCTGGGCAAGTCACTTCTCTCTGAACCTCAGTTTTCTCTTTAAAATTGGGAAATGGATGCCTGCCTTGAATCTTTTTAAGATTCTAGTCTTTAAACAAAGCTTTATGTTTTCCCAGGTACACTCTAGGTCCTAGGGCTATAGCAGTGAATAAAACAGACAAACATTCCTGCCTTTAGGAAAAGCAATTAATATAAATAAGTAAATTGTACACCATATCATGTGGGGATAAGTGATATAGAAAAATAAAGTTGGGGAAGGTATGATGGAATAGGGAAGGGTGCGATTTTAAATACAGTATCCAGAAAGGCATATCCCTGAGAAGAGATAATTGACAGAGACTTGAGGTTGGTGGAAAAAGTGAACCATGCAGAGATCTGGGGGAAGAGCATTCTAGCAGAAAGAGTGGTAAGTGCAAAGGCCCTGGGGCGGGCAGGACCTGGGTGTTGGAGGAATATCAAGAAAGTATGAGGAGAGGGATAGGAGATAAGATTGAAGAGGTAATGGGGGCTTTGAGTGTGTGGCTGAGCTAGGAGTCACAGATGATTCCACTCCCAGCTCAGCCACACACTCAAAGCCTCCATTACCTCTTCAATCTTATCTCCTATCCCTCTCACAGGCTCCTAAGGCTGTGATGTAAGAGGAAGGGGCTGTTTGTCTCTGGTGGAACAGCCTCTCTCTTAGACCCTTCAGGGGCTCAGCCCTGCCTTTCCCCACCCTCTGCTCCATTCACACCTAGTTGCCCCTGTGGAGCCTGCAAGGATCTGGTAGCTGCCCCAGACCAGGCCCCAGGCAAGGTCTGGCATTAGTTGCACAAGAGCTTGGGGGCCCGGGCTGGTAGACAGCTGGGACCTGAGACCCAAACCTTGGCTCCCAGCTCCAAACACTAGAAGGAGGCTGCAGATGGGAAGGAAAACATGTACCAGGAAGTGGCGCCAAGCCCACATCACTGCCAATGTCACCTCTAGAAACTTTATCTTTTCCTTTTGGAAAGTTTATGGTCCAACTTTTTCCTGTGGCAGAAACCCCTAAGGATGTGTATGGCACAGCCAGCTGTAAACTGAAATTGTTTCAAAAGCAAAATGATAAGAATCCTTTCTCAACCTTCCCAAATGATACTGAGAGTGGAGATGTTTCTGAACTTTAGAAGCCCTGAGACTGGGGAGGTTGAAAGGGGCCCCTCCCTGGGTTGGGGGCCCAGTGGTAGGGACAGTACCGGTCTCACCCATCATGAGCTATGTGCTGACACAGTCCTGAATTCCCCATCTTGCTTACCTCACTGCACCCATTTTGTGTCTAAGCCCTGGCTCTACCAAAGGCCCAGGAGGGATCCCAGGACAATGTGCCCTGGCTCTGGCACTGACCTTGTGGCCGTGCCTGGATAGGCCCGATCTCTGCACACCCCCTCCACCCTCACACACAGAGGGCAAGCTGACAAGAGCTGCCACTCACACATCCCAGGACTGCCACCCAGGGACAGAAGGGTCTTGGCTACTTGCATATCTCTTGCTATGCAGTGCTTACTATCTCTCAGGACAGCCATCTTTGGCTTTGATCTGCTCAGATCTTAAAAGGTTGTTCTTCCTTCTGCACTAATGCAGAGGGCTCTCCAAGAGACCTTGGTTCCATTAGACACGCACATCCCAATTTCCACAACCAGCCCTATGTGCTTACTGCCCTTTCTTCTCTCATTATGAATGTAGTGTTGGGCTTCCAGGCACCAGAGAACTGGAGGAAACTTGAACTCTGAAACTACTTTCCTCTGGGAATGGTACATCATGCAGTGATTAGGAGCATTATTCTAGAGGCAGCCACTTCATGGCTATGTGACCTTGAACCTAACATTTCTGTGCCTTGATTTCTCTCATCTGTAAAATGGCAAAATGCTCTAACTGGAGGAATGGAGATATGGAAGAGAGGCTGCCTAGGGAATTTAGCACATTGGTCCCAAGGATGAACTGAAACACCCTGAGGTCTTTGAGTTTCTCCAAGAGTCAGGGAATTCCGGGCACCCATGTGCTGCTAAGCTGCAGCATTGAGGATTCAAGGAAGGGCTCTTTTCTCAGTATGACCCATCCTCCCTACTCAAGAGCCTCTTATTGAAGATAATTCTGTTCCCTCACATCCCACCTCCTGTCCTGCCCTCCCAGATCTTCTTGTCACTCCTCCCCCTCCTCATCTTCTGAGTGCCAGTTTCAGGGGCTGGAGATGATGGGCTCGCAGGAGCTTCTGGAGTGCCAGAGGCATCAGAAGGGTTGGCTGGGATGCTTGGGAGGGATTGAGACCTGCAGCTGGTGGTAAGAGGGCTCTCCAGGCAGACTTGGAAATCAAAGCTCCAGGGGTAAAGGCATGAGATATCCCCAGGGCATGAGAGGGGAGGCAGAGGCACTCCCAACCACAACATTCTACCTGGACCCCCAGCAAGGGCTCAGACATTCCCATCTTGGTCTGACCTCTCTGAAGTGTGATAGACATACTAGAGCTTGTACAGATAGATGTGCAAGGCTCAGAGCAAAGAAGGTCCTATGGAGACAGGCCCAGGATTGGAGTTGTGAGGTCACGGCAGGAATGGGTCCAGTACTATCATGGTGCCATCCTTTTGGCCCTTTACTGTGCCTCAGACCCCTCCTCAGAATCCTTGTCTTACACATATCAAATAGCACACAGGATTCCAAAGAGGCCAGTTATTACAATAGGTAAAAAGCACATTTGTGATAAGGTGAAATATGTGCTTTTTTATGGATGCATTGATGGTAAGTTTAATCCTAACCATAATTTCAGACCAGAAATGAATGCAAATAACATTTGGAGAGGGCCGCAACCCAGGGAGTGGGATATGAACACATCTGTGACTTTTCTTGGTGACAAAGTCCCAGATACTGCTGATGATACCAGAGCTTCCTTCCACAGTCGAAGGAAACACTAAATTCCAGCTAGAGGTTAGTAAAAATAGTGATATTTCCTCCATTCAAATATATGGACCCCGAGTTCCATCCTGACTTTTCTCCTGCTCCTGCACTCCCTGCCAGGAAGAGCAAGAGCAACCACACCAATAATACCATATTCATTGACTAGCGGTGACAAAAGATGAGTGCTGGTCTTTATGGAGGTCTTGCATTGTGCCAGACACTGGGTGTGTGCTTTTCGTGTGAGTGCTTTTCCCTCATCTGATCCTCACCACAGCCCTATGAGGCAAGAGCTGGTGTAATCCCCATTCTACAGAGAGATCAACTGAGACACAGAGAGATTAAGTAATTTGCCCCAGCTTAAGTGCTGGTACCAGGATTTGAACCCAAGTCTGTCTGACTCCAGATCCTGTGCTGTTATCCTCACCGCAGTAGAATTCCTGGCACACAAGTGGGGCTTAATAGATGTTTGGTGCATTTAAAGGATCACTGCTGAATCCTCTTCCTTCATAGAGAGACAAGCTCTGGGGCTGTGCTGGGCTCTGGATTTACAATTGATTCTATATGTATCATCCCCTTACCCAGGCAGGATAATGGATTTTAAATGGAATTGATACTAATTATCCCTGTGCTGCGGCTGGGCCAGCCTGGGGACAGAGTGTACTGCAGCTCTGGGACCAAATTCTTTAACATAAACCAACATTGAACCTATGGTGATGATTTAAATAGGTAGAGACACAAGTAGGGAGGGTACTCCTGCAAGCTGAGGAAACAGTAGGTAAAGGTGTGGTGGTAAGAACTCCCTACTGGGAGAGCCACACAAGCCCCTCTTGCTAGCAGGTCCTCCTGGTCCACGGCACAGAGCAAGGCTGTCCCCCAGGAGCTTCTGTGAGATTCAGGTCATCATAGAGTGTTTATTAATCACCACAGACAGGATGGGGATGGGTAGCTCCATGGGGAGTTGGAGTGGGAAGGAACTGGGCTTGAAAGGGAGTGAAGGGAGGAGCTCAGGACCGGCAGTGGGTTATGTTAAAAATTAATTTACGTTGGGGACACATGGAATCCTCGAACATGGTATAAAGATACAAAAGACTTATCAAGAACAGCTCACTTCCCTCCTGCTCCCCCTAATCTCCCAGTAGTCACTTTTGATGCCTCTTTTCAAAACTACCAAACACACATGGGTGCATGCATATGCATGGATCCCCCTTTTTAAAAAGTCCCAGCGATGGCATCTAGTACTTGCTCTTCTGTCCTGTGATTTTTCACTATGCCTTAGAAAACTTTCTCTATTAAATTAATTCAACAAAGATTTATTAAACACCTACTAAATGTTCTTATGTGGCCAGATAGGCTAGACCCCTATTCTTAGGGAGTCTGGGTCTTTACTTTCTTACAGCTACACTGATGTGTGTTGCTGGCTTCACCTTCTCCGGATGCACCTTCCCTGCAGGTTGTTGCTATTACAAAGAGAGTAACTGAACTCTTGCTACCAGTGTGCAAGCATTTCATGGAATAAATTCCTAGACGCAGAATTCCTGGGGTTAAAGAGATGTGCCTTCTTAACTTGGCTAGCTGTCACCAGATTGTGGTTGAAGGTTCAGGGTTTAGGTTTTGGGCAGGGAGATGACCCAGGCTGGAGGTGAGGCTGATTTGGGTGGAGAGGGAGATACGGGTCAGTGGTGGGGTGTGCTTGGGGAGGGAGAGCGGAGAGGCCACATTAGCCCTCAAGGAGCCCTCCGTTTGAAGAAAGGCAGGATTGGAGAGGGACAACAACCTCGGAGACCTATGATGGGGCAGCCTAGGAAGCTGTGGGCGCCCAGAGGAGGAGCGGGACCCAGTCTTGGTGGGGAGCATCCTTGGAGGCTCCTAAGATGCACCTTCTTCACTGAGCACCCACTGTGCATCTGTGGCTGTCCTGGGCCCTTCTCACACATTATCCCAGGAGATCTATATCATTCATTCACTTGTGCAATGAATAACCCTAGGGCCTCCTAAGCACTGGGTACTATAGTAAGGGAGCAGCATGCCTGTTCTATAGTTGATGAAACTGAGGCTTGGAGGCAGAAAGCAAAAACCATAGCCCCAGACATCTAGTTCCCTTCCTTTCTGTCTCTGTCCCTGAGAATGGCCCAAGCTGTGAGTGTTCCTATAAATATCAGCTTCTGCCATGATTGCTGGGAATGGACCTCAGGATACCAGGAAGCCTTGTTCACTCCATTGCTGGGTTGTCAGGCTTTATTACTTTGACAAGATAACTTGACTTAAAAAAAAAAAGCTTATTGTACAAACTTCAGAAGCCCTGAAGCTGTAGGACATGCCTATGTGTCACATATGCCCAAACTGCTCTCATTCCTCACATCTCACCGAGCAGAGGACTCAGAGAGAAATTGAGCTCCTGCTGAAGTCTCCCTTGGCCTTCCTGCTGAAGGATCTGGAATCCGACCAGGTGGGCCTGAGTCCAGAACACTCAGGAAGCAGGTGCAGACATTTGCCTGCACACAAAAGTGAATGAAGAAAAAGATTCCCTACCAGGAGGACACACCACTGGCAGTTTCATCTCCAAACTTCCAGATCTTTTGCTTTGCTGATGCAAATATATCTGTAGTTTTTCTTAACATAAATAGGATCATGCACTAGGCTCTATTCTGCCTCTTGATTCTTTTTTGGCAAGTGGGGAGGGGAGACAGTATGTCTTGGCCAATTAACTCTCCATTATCAAGCCTTAGAGATAGATTTACCTCATTCTGTTTCAGAGTCAAGATCACTTCAGAGAAAAGAAGACTGAGGCTGAGGGCTCCAGCTCTGCCCCCTCATGAAGAAAAAAGGGTGAGGGGTTGGTCATAGGGCACGTGTTTGGGGCAGAAGCCCCATCCCTGGGGTGATGGCTCATGTAGGGACCTGATGGAGATCTCAGAGAGGAGGCAGACACTGTCCACAGGGATGGAGGGGGGCCGGGTAATTGGCTCAATTATCTCAGCTGGGAGGCCTCCTTGGGAGAAGCTATTTTTAACTGTGAGCAAGGCTGAAGTGACTTCTCTCCCTCCCTTTATTGCCCTTTATTCCTGTCTTCCTGGGGCCTGCAGGCCTTGCTGCCTTCCTGGAAGCTCTGTCCTTTTAGAGGAAGGGAAAAAGTGAAAAGGAAGGGAGGGAGAAGATGCTCTTGGCCTGCGCCAGTGTTTATCCCTGAACAGTTCTGCTCTTATGCACCCCGTTAGAGAAGAGGAAAGAAGTTCAGGAGGTTTGAGGGACATTTTGGAGTCCTTGCTGGTCTTTTTACATCTGCCACCTCCCCCAGCTGCGCCTTGAGAGTGTGAAGAGAAGTATTAGAAACCATCTCAAAAATCTCTTAAGTTAGAAAAGAGATTGCTAGGTTACAAAACTCAAGACTCCACGGGTGTATCTAAGGGCCCCAAAGAAACATGTCTGGAATCTTTTCTCTCAGCTTTTCAGCTCTGCTCTCCTCTGGGTGGGTCTTGTTTTAGGGGGCTCAGCCGATGTAGGGGCAAGGGGGTCTCCAGCAGCCCCTGTTCTCAGAGTTCCTTCTTTTCCAGCTGATACAACCAAAGTCCTAGCGCTATCTTCATTGGTTTGTTCCAATCACATGTCAGTCCCTCAACCAATAGCAGTAAAGCTCACAGCCGGGCTTGGGTCATTTGCCCACTCCTTGGCCCTGGAGATGGTCCCAGCCTCCCAAAAAGCATGTGGTAGAGAGTATGGGATATTGGGGTGAGTCCCCAAAGAGCAAGGTTCCCAAAAGAAGGGCCTAAACAATGGGGGATGTGGAGCACTGATGCCTCTAAGGTTGTGCAGCCAGAAAACTCCTGACGCCCAGGAGAGGCCAGATAGTCTGGGGCCTAAAGTCCCAGTCTTCAGCCCTATTGCCTCCATCAGCCCATCTTCCTGACAGCTAAAGCTCCAGGGGAGACAGAGAGGAGGAGCGAAGGCAGGAGGGCGAGTGTCAGAGCCTGTGTATGAGGGAAATAAGTCACCTGGCCAGCTTCAGGCTGAGTGGATCAATGCATACTTCCTGGTGGGTTGGGAGGGACTCAGTGTCCTGTTTCCAGGGCTGCCAGCCATTCCTGAAGTTCTCTCCTCAAATCGATGCCACAGGGTCAGCCTGGGGCCTGTGGATGCCTGGAGACAGGGAAGGTGTGTGGCCTTGAGAAAGCAAGGCAGTCTCTTGATTTCTCTGCACCTTCACCCCTCCATAGCACCTCTGACAAAAGGCCACCACGGTTGGACAGTTCACATCCTCCCAGACAATTTCTTTTACTGTAGGAACTCAGACCTATCTGGGAGTTGTTTCTTCATTTGGGATGGCATATATCTGTCTATCAATTGGAGCAATTATGTCATCCTTCATGATGAGTTCATGCAGTGGGCATTAAACCTAGAGCCTGGCAGAAGCCAAATGTACAATTGATGTCATCTATTGTTGCCATCATTGTTGTTATTCTTGGATAAAATGGTGTTGAGGGAAGGGACTGGGCCAAGGGCAGGACTCCTGAACCCCAGCTCTGCTTTGCCACTCACTGCCTGAGTGATCAGGGGCCTCTCCTACCCTGTTGGCCCTGATGGAGTGCAATTCTGCACCTCTTGCCCTCTGGTCAGAGTTTTGTGTGTCCCACCAGAAATGCATGTCTTGGACCAGCCAGGCACAGGTCTCTCTGAACACCTTATGGAGGTGGAGGTGAGAGGCAGGGCAAGCCCCATATCTTCGACACCAGCTTGGAGGAGGATGCAAGGCTCTTGCTGAGAACTGACCTGTGATCTCCTGGGTCTCTCCATCCCGTGCCCCTTTGTTTTCATTCTGTAGACATTCATGGCAGAGTTACTGTGTGCTGGGCTCTGGGCTGGGACCACTGCAGACAGTGTGGGGAACGTCTTTGTGGTAAGGGGAGGGCATGCCCTTACAGAGCTGATATGCCTCAGAAGAAACCAACAGAGAGTGGCCAGTGTGGAAAGGAAGTAAAATGGGCCATTGGAGACCCTGGTGGACCTTTCTAAGAGGTGCTGCCTGAGCTGCCCCTGAAGGAAGAGCAGTTTTGAGAAAGAGCCCAGAGACAGAATTAAGCTGGTGGTGTCTGACGGCCTAGATCATGGGCCAAAATGTCTGGAACAAGAAGGCCAAGGGGGTTATGTGAGATGAGGGTGGGCAGGTCCTGGGCCCCAGGGACTTTGGTTCTTATGTCTGCCCTGGGAGAGTTTGAACTGGGCAGGCCATGAACCCATTTTTACATTTCAAGGATCTTCTGACTCAGTGGCCAGAGCTGGACTGAAGTCTAGGTGGTGCAGGAGAAACCTGGGTGGGCTCCTAGGAGAAGGTAGCCCTCAAGTCACTGTGATGCTGGGAGGATTCTGGGGCACACTGGCGTAGCTGCCTGTGGGGCTAAAGAGATACCAGTGAGAGACTCTGGTTTTAATATCTCAATCAATGATTTATTTATGACTGAAACAAATGCATCAGCATTGTCATATTAAAACATGAATATTACAAGAGCCAGCAGCTCTGAGCCTGCTGCCTACTCAGACCAGCAAACCCCAGCTAGCAGCGTGCCCCCCAAACATCTCGATAGCTTTGTAGCCTTGGAAGCAACCTCCCCTGTCTGGGCCTCCCTTTCCTAAAATGAAGACATGGTTTCAAGTGAGCTGAAGGGCTCTTTGGCCTCTTGGTTTGTGTCTCTGAGGGATACCCAAGTCAGAAAATGTTTCTTGAATAACTGTGTGCCAGGCACAGGGCTGGGAGGGACTGGGCCCCACCTTGGAGGGGAAGAAAAGAATTTCAGATTAAGAGGAAGCCGGGCACCAGGCACAGTCAGAAAGGATTGGGAAGATTGTATGTTGCTAGAACTCCTACTACATGGGGGACCCTGAACTCCCTTTCATCTTAACAGCTTCTCCCATGGCTGTGAGAGGGTCATGATTATTGTCTTTGTTGTGGCTGTTACCATAACCCCCATGTTACAGAGTGGGACATAAGCAAGGGACATGTCTAGGGTCCCATCACCACCCGGCCCTGCTCAGCCTCCACTCAATACTAGAGGGAGAAGTAATGCAATCCCTGGCTGTGGGCAGTGCCCTAGGAGGGCCCTGAGCCCTTCTGCTCACAGACAGAAAGCCCTGGGGAAGGTGTGTGAGCTGGTTAAAGAGATATCTGCACATGTCCCTGTCCCTCTGTGCCTCAGTCCTTGCATCTGGAACACAGGCTTGCTCCCCTTAAGAAGGCTAGCACCTTATGTCGTCTGGCAAAGGGCAATACATCCAGGCCCCATAACAGCTGCTCACAGGATGTGATTATGATTGAGAATTGAATTCTGACACAGCAAGTGGGTCAGGAGGGTGGGATGCAGAACCTAAAGGGCAGTGGCCTAGGGAGTAAGGCCTGCACCTCTGCAGGGATATTCTTTGCTGGGTGACCTTGGGCAAGATACTTGCTGCCTCTGTGAAAGGGGTCTGATATGGCTCTGGGGAAGGCCTGGGGCCCAAGGAGAAGATCTGGCTTGCCTTCCACTAGCCCACCTGGTAAGCAGCAGGATGGCGGGCTCTGTGTGTATGTGGGTGGGTGGGTGGGGTTAGGAATGAGGATGGCCTGGGCTCACTTCCTTGTCCTAGGAGCTATTAGCATCCTAGACACAGAAGTACCCTAGATGTTCCTGTCAAAGACCCAGTCTCTCAGCTGAGGGGACCCATGATGGGGCCTTACAGGAGGGGTGTCTTGGGGTCCATTGTTTCTGGGGTGGAATTGTTGCCTCCATGTTCTGGGAAATGGGGCAGGGAGGGTGGAGAGCTGAGTCACTTCCCTCCTTCGAGGGAGAAGGAGAAAAAGTTCCCTGAGTGCTTTTTGGTCCCCTAGGAGGCTGGTCTCTGAGGAGGAGGAAGAAACCAGGACACTGTGTGCCAGTCAGGGGCAGCATAGGAACATTAGGCTGGAATCTCCTGGGATGCCCTTCTGTCCACTACAGCCCTAGGTAGCCATCCCTGGAACAGGGCAGGGATTTCATCCTGTGGACAGACCCGGCTTTGAGGCCTGGCTCTGTGAAAGGCAAGTGACCACACCCTTCTCTGTGCCTCAGCTCCTTTACCTGTAAAATAGGGCCAGTGACTGCAGACGGTTGCAGTGACAAATAATTCTAGAGAGGTCCTTAGCACAGAGTCTTGTATGTGTTGAGTGCTCTTTTACACAGTCAGAGCTGTGCCAGGCACTCTGGGTAGACTCTGTACTCACTAGACCCTCACTGCAGCTCTAGGTCATAGGAAATCTCACTATACCCACTTGATAATGGAAAAGTGGCATGGATAGCTGCTTCCACATCTGGTGAGTGGAGGTAGTGAGATTCAAACCCTGGACAACCTAAGGTCGGCAAACTCTCTGGGTGGCCTAGGCCAGGCTGTACCTACTGGCTAGCTGCCTGGGGCCAGAAGCCTGGGGCAGGAGCCAGGGGCTGGTAAGGCCTGCAGATTGCTCTGTCTGAGCTGCCAGCAATCTGGGCGTTGGCCAGATCCTCCTCAGTTAGAATCCTGCAGCCAATCTGCCTGCTGTGCAGACACATAATTATATTTCACATTAAAGAGGGAGCTGGAGGCTGAGGGGGCCTGGGAGCCCTTTCAGGCTTGTGCTCCAGGCACAGACCTGTCTCCTTGGCCCAATTCTTAGGCCCCAAGGCTGAGCAAGGGGTCAGACTGGTGATAAAATGGGGTCTCCCTGGGCCAAGGCCCAGCTGGGCAGGTCTGTCTACAAGGATGAAAGGCCTGGGCCCTGCAGGAGACTGAGAGATCTGAGGCCCAGACAATAGGCCCCAGGAGGCTGGGAGGGCAGGGCTCAAGGGGACAGGCTGGGAAAAAAATTCTGAGCCTCCAGAGGCAGGGGTGGCAAGAGAAGAGGGTCACATGGGGGTCAGGTCTGAAAAGAGGGAGGACAGGGGGAGGAGCACAGAAGAGAAAGCAGGAGACAGAAGAAGCCAAACAGAGAACAAAATGGGAGGGGTGAAGTGCTATTAAAGAGAAAAAGATGATGTGTGTGAGTGTACAAGAGGAAAGGATTCTGTGGGAATGTTCAAGCTGAGATCTGTGGGCACATGTGCACACGTGCAGACCCTACCCCACATGTGTATATATGAGTGTGTGTGCACCTGTGCACCTGCAAAAATCATGCACATCAGGGCATGCATTTTGTACGTGTGGATACAGGCACCTGAACTTGTGTGCACCTGAACTTGTGTGCAGGCTGCGTGCATGCCTGTGTGCAAAATTCCCTTGCTTGTATGTGCGGTCTCCATGCACCTGTGTGTGCTTGTGTCCCTGGAGGACATGCCTCTGTGTGTTTGCAGTGTGTGTGTGTGTGTGTGTGTGCAGGGATGCTATGCCGGCGCGCGCGCCAGTGCGCAAGTAGCTGGTGGTGTGTGTGGGGGACATCCCGGGGCTGGAAAGGTGCCCTAGCTAGGCCAGGGTCCGGGTGGGCGGAGGCAGCGGCGGCGCGGTGCGGGGCGGGCGTGCTCTCGGCAGAGAGTTAGAGGAGTTGCTGAGCTGGGCTCTGGTGGCAGCGGGGCGCAGAGCTGGGTGCGCGCCGAGCTTCAGCCTCCCGTCGCCTCCTTGCCCTCCTTCCCTCTCTCGCTGTCTTCCCCGGGCCTGGCCGCTATCATCGCCTCCCTGGGAAACGGTAGCCCGGGGTGAGGGAGCTTGTGCGGCCGGAGCGGGGAGGGAGGCTCCGGGCGGCGCGGAGCGCGCCCGGCCTGCCCAGGATCAGATAACAGCTGGCGGGGGAGGGAGTGCACCGGCCGCGCTCACAGCCCAACGGAGATACTGACTAGCCGCGCCTGCTGGAGCGAGCGCCCCGCGCTCTGGGAAGCCGTCCAGGCGCGTGCCCCTGACCCGTGGCTGGACCGGGGCGATCGGCTTCCCGCACCGACGCACCCCTAGGCATGGAGCGCCCCCGGGTGCTACCCTGAGGCGGCGGCGGCTATGCAGCCAGCGCGGCGGCGGCCGGGGCCAGGAACGGCCGCCCGGAGCTCGGAGGACGCGGAGCGCGCCGCGCCCCGGGCACTGACCGAGGTAAGTGCGCGGCCGCTGGGCGCACATTCCCCGGGGGCTCGGCTCCAGCTACCCGCAGGACCCCTCTCGGCCCGAAGTGAGCACGAGGTGGTGCGGTAACAGCGAAGGTGGAGCAGGAGGTTTTTCTTCCTCTCGTTTTCTGTCCCCCCCCGCCCCCCTCTCTTGATGAGCCACAGGAGAAAATGCTGACTGCTAGCTTTTCTTCCCCTGCCATGTCTCCGGCTACGCCACCAGGGAACTTTGCTCGTTGCTAACCTTCGTTCTGGGGGCGCTCCGAGAAACTTTGAGGAGCCCTCAGCCCCCTCTGGCTGACTTGCACGAGGGGGCTTGGGGGGGAGTGTGGGGAGGCACTTTAGCGCGCGGCATCAGCCCTACGCGTGACCTTCCCCGAGACATCGCGATCGGGAGGGGGGCGGGTGGGGGCGCCCTCTGCGAGCGGCCCCCCAAAATGCCCCCAGGCCGGAGATCTGCGGGTCCTTAGAGTCGTTCTCTTTCTCACTTTCTGTGCTCTAATGAAGTAAAAATATTCTGGAAATGGTGCTCTCCGCTAGGAAGAGAGCTGACTACTCCGGCCACTGCTTTTTTGCTTCTAGAAATGGGCCTTGACCGCGGAGGAGATGGCCCCGCAGCTGAGAAGCCCCTCCAGGTTTCAGGGCCGCGTTCCACCCCACGTGCTCGTGTGGATTGTGGATGTCCTGGGGTGTGGAAGGCGGGGCTCACTGGAAAGGAACTGGGGTTGGGAGCGCCTGGCAGGGCGCTTAAAGAGGGGAGCTGAGAATGTCTGTGCTGCCTGTTTGGGTGGAATGTGCACCTGCCGTGTGAATTCTTTACAAGCTCTGTTTGGAATGGAAGGTCACAGGAAGTGTTTCTTTGGAGGTGGTCTTCGGTTTGGGGAGGTTCTTCTGCCTCCCCACAGCCAGAACTTGCTAGGACCTGGGTCCACTTGCTTTCCATTTCCTAGGGGGCATGTCCATCCCGGAGTGCTGTGCTACCTGTGACCATTTCTACTTTCTTGATTGCTCTCTGTGGCCAGGCCAGAGCCCTGGAATAAAGTGCTGAGGACCTCCTGTTCCCAAGATCCTCATCCCCAAACCCAGGTTCTCAGGCTCCATCTCTTGGGAGCACAGAGGTGGCCCTATGCCGCTGAAATTAGCAGCTGCCTCCTTGAAGTTGCAAACCCAGAGGCATTAGCCCTTGAGCCTATCCATCACATGCTTCTTGAGGTGCCAAAGGAAGGGTGGCCACTAGCTGCTACCCTGCCCCAACCTCAGCCTTACCTTGTGCTAGATTGCTCCAGACCCTGGACCACTGCCATGTGGCCAGAGAGGGTCAGGGAGGAGATCCCAGCCCTGGGCACCAGCACCAGAGGTTCATGGTCTTTTTGTGGAGTATCGCTTCTTTTCTGAGAAGAGTACCCCTCCCTCCTGCATGCTGGGACCCTAAGAGACTCCTCAGCAGTCTACCCTATGGCTTTCTGGTTGCCCCTCCCATCTAGCCAGGGCACTGGAGGTTGGCAGCTCCAAGAGGGAGACCTTGGAAGGGCTCCCATCAGGCAGGGCCAAGACCTGTGAAGCAGAGCAGGGTGAAGAGGGGTAGGAGCTTACTTGAGTATACCTGGGGACAAGAAGAGAGGATCCAGTGTGCTGGACAGCAGAGAAGGCCCCTCTTCTCCACTGGTGCCCTGCTGAGCATATACAATGGGTGCTCTAAATGCTGGGTGTTAACACAGACCTGGCAGACACAGCTCCAAGTCCTGTACTACCCCCTTTTCCCCCTCTCTAGGTGAGAGCTCCCTCTCCAACCCTGAAGGGATTGGTTCTTCTCTTGGGGGAAGGGAGCAGAGTCTGAGTTTGTCAGCCTATCCCTGGACACCCTTCCTGCCATGCCCAATGCCACATCAGACCCCTGTGGGGATTCTAGGTTGCTCAGGAGGGGACCCCTCTAGGTGTCCTGGTGGAGGGATGTTCAGTGAGTTGTGCTGCGCTGGGAGGAAGAGGTGTCCAGGGAGGGGCAAGGTCTTGACCAAAGCCGCACAACAAGTCAGGGGTTTGAGCAGAAGCCCCCACTTAGCTCTTCCCTGTCAGGCTTCCTGTCAGGGCCATGGTGCCCTTTCCCACAAGTCTGTCTAAAGCAGAACAAGGTAACATTGGTGGCCCTGTGAAATAATAATGATAGCAATGACAATAGTTATAACAATAAGAGGGACAGCAGCACTCTATAGCACTGGGACTGGTTCTGCCCATGGACAGTTTCCTCTGGCCCAGCCAGGCCTCCCTCCGGTGCCCTGGGCAATAGATGGCACCCAGAGGCCTTGGCATGTGTCTGGAGTGGAAGCAACTACATTGTCACCCCTAGCAACTTCTGTGGCCTTTGGCCAGTCCCAGGCTGGGGGCTGCTGTTGCTCTCTTGGAGGCCACCTGATGTCTACCCTCAGTCCTGCTGCTCCCAGGCCCGGCTCTGTGCTGGGCTACCCCCCTGACAGGTGCAGCTGGTATTTGCTTTTGGGTTCCTGCCAGGGCTTTGCTGCGAGTGACACATGGGTACATCTCCTCCTCCCCTGGGTCCTGCAACTGGAGCCCTGCCACAGGCTGGCACAGAGCAGAGGCTGGGAGGGAGGCAGCTTGTGGGCAGCAGGAGGGGTGGAAGCTACGTCTGCCACTCAGAAGGTGTGGTGGGTATGAGCTTAGTCTCATGGGACAGCTGCACCAGGGGAATTGGCAGCATGATAGAGAGAGAGCAAAGCTGTAGATGGAAGAAAGCTGGCCTGAAACTGGGTGATGGGCAAGGTAGGGAGGCTGGAGGCTTCAGAGGAGACTTGATGGGATGGGAGGCAGGGTTGGGCCAAGGCAGGTGGGTTTTCTAGAGGAGCTGGGGAGAAGGGCAGGACTAGAGCCCTCATTGGGCATCCGCTGGGCACTGGGTGAAGGCCCAGCACTCTGCTAGCTGTTAATTTCCTAATGGTCTGCCAAGTACAAGGGGTGGCATTAGCTCCATTGTATAGATAGGAGAGTTGAGGCACTGGGAGAGAATGGAATCTGTTCCCCCTTAGTTCCAGAACCCTGGCACTCTCCCAGAGACAGAGCTCATTCCACAGACACCCTGCCAGGTGCATATGTGCACCCCGTTGGCTGCGGGGCAGCCAGAATCGCATGGCATCCTCTCCTGCCACTGCTCCACGGGCTGGTCCTACACAGGCCCTGTTGCCTGCCTGCCATTGCAGCTCCTGGGGTGCTGTATCCCTGGGAACTGGTGTAGGCCTGGCATGCAGTAGGCGCTCAGCAAATGTTTGGCGAGTCTGTGTCTGGGCTGCTTTCTCTGGCCACGGAGTCCTCAGTGGGGCCTTGCTGTGCTGGCATGAGTTGTAGCTGGCTGTGAGCTCTGGGGATAGAGACCCTGGCACCCTAGTACTCAGCTGAGCCCCACTGCAGTGTCTGGCATAAAGAAGATGCTTATAAATGTGTGTTGAATAAATGGAGACCCATCCCCTGCCCTTGAGGATCTCAGTGTTCGGGAGGAGATTTCTGGGCAGGCAGCTAGAGCAAGCGAGGACCGTGCTGTGACTGTGGCTCAGTCACTTCTCCTCTTGGGCCTCAGTTTATCATCCATGACGAAGGATTGAAGCCCCAGCTGGGGAGGCTGCTGAGAGCACCCAGGATGGGAGAGTAGAAATGTGTGCCTCTATGTATGCCTCTGGGCAAGGGGTCTCAACAGGAATAGGGGTATATATAGGGGGCTCTGTGAAAGGGGACGTGAGCATTTGTGATGCCAGAGCCTTTGGAATTTGTCATTCTAGGCCAGAGTTCCCTTCGACAGGTAGGGAACTGAGGCCCAGAGAGGGCAGATGATTTGCTGCAGCAAAAGAGGGCCTTAAATGCAGGACTCCTGTTCTTGCTGTGTCCTCTGTTTCCCCGCTTCCTACCTGCTTCCTCCACCTGCCCCACTGATGTTCTTCAGCTCAGGTCTTCCTACTCGGCTGCTGAAATGGCAGCTGCAGAGGCAGTATGAAGCTGTGAGGACCTTGGGGACCCCTGGTCCAATCCCTGATTGGCCTTCTGTTCTGCAGCACTAGACATAGTTCTATTTTCATGGCCAGATAGGAGTGGAAGCCCGTTTTTCAATGGCCTCAGGGAGCACGTCTGCTCTGGCTGTGCATTAATGCTGCCACAGAGTCAGTGGGAGTGGCCTCCTGGATCCTGTTGGGGAACCCCCAACCCTCACTAGCCTGGACTAAGCTCTCCCACCTCCTTGGACAGATGAAGCCTCTCTTTCCTCTCCTCACCTGTGGTCTGGGCCTCTCTGGAGGACTCAGGCTTGGAGAGGCGCCAGGGAGCAAAAATTAAAGCCCTCAGAGAGGAGGCTTTTGCCAGTGCCACCCATGGCATGGTTTCTTGAGCTCCGAATGTATACTCGATATACTCTAGGTTCTTTAATTTTGAGACAGCGCTCGTCTTGGGACCCTCCCATGGTTCCCTTCTCACTCAGAATAAAAGCCACATTCCTCACTGTGATCCACAAGGTGCTGCACAGTTGGATCCTCATTACTGCCCTCACTTTCACCACTCTTTTCTTCCCCTCAAGCTACCCACCTCCCTTCTTGCTGTGCCTCTAACACACCAGGCCTGCTCCCACCCCAGGGCCTTTGCACTTACTGCTCCCTTTGCCTGGAGCACTCTTCCCCAGATCTCCACATAGCCCCCTCCCTCGCCACCTTCAGCTCTTGCTCAAAAGTTCCACCTTCTCCATGAGGCTCCTGGCATTCGTGGATAACACCATGCCTCCTTTTCCCACATTCCCTCTCCTGCTCTTTTCCTTTTATAGAACTTATATTTTATTTGCTTATCTTGTTTACTGCCTCTTCTCCCTGGAATGTAAGCTCCTTGAGTGCAGAGTTTTTGGTCAGGTTTGTTCGCAGCTATGTTCCCAGTGCTATGGCGTGCCCACTGTATGTAGGTGTTCAGTATCCATTCATGGTGCCTGGCACACAGTGAGTGCTCAGTAGCAGTGGTAGCCAGAATTATTGTCCCATTCTCCAGATGAGAAAACTGAGCCTCAGCGGGGTGACATCACTGCCCCAGAATTGTGGAGCTTGTCGGGAGCAGAACTGGTATTCAGACCTTTGTTCTGAGCCCTTGGCTTGCCATCTGTCTGTGTGACGGGGAAGGAGTTGGCATTTATTTCAGACCCCTACTCTGTGTTGAGCTCTTTCTATCTGTAAACTTCAAGCTCTGAGCCTGCTATGTCCCTGGCACTTGGCCTGCTTCCAGCTTAGGATGTCTCTACCACACCCCTGCGAGGGGCAGAAGCTGTTCCCATTGCAGATCTGAGCAAACTGAGGCACAGGTAGCCCTGCTGCTCAGCTCTCATCCGTGCCCCGCCCATCCATGAATCAAGTGTGTGGGGGCCAGCTTTGGGCGTGAGGTGACCCAGGGCTCAGTGTCTCCATTTCTTGCTCAATTAAGCATTTTCAGGTGTCTGTTGGCTGTTCGTATTTTGTGTCAGTGTGTTTGACCTCCCCTTTCCAGTCTCTTTTTTGAACACGACTCCCAGGTTTAAGTTTTTTTTATTTTTAAGTATTTGCCATTTTTAACTTTAGCAGCTTCCCACTTTAAAAAGAACCTACATGTTTCCCCCTTTCGTTTGCTCCTCATCTTCCTGTCACCTGTGACAAGTTAGGGCTTACTTGAGCAGATGGGTCCAAGGGGCTGGGTTGTTGGGCTCTACTGGGTACTGGCTGGGCCTCTCTGGTGGATGTGCCCAGGGCAGGACACTGTCTCTTGAGGCTCACCTCCAGGGCATAAAAGGGACCTGGTCCTAATGATAACCAGACTCGAGTCCGGCTCACCTATGGCTGTCGCCAGCCTCTGACCTGTTCCTACTCTGTGAGGGGGTGCCCTGGGGAGAGGGTGTAACATGACATCCCCACTGTGGGAGAGGGCAGCCTGAGGCCCAGAGAGGGACAGTCACAACCAGAGGTGGCATGACTCCTTAGAAGCAATGTGGGGAGCAGCAGAGGAGACCCTCTGCTCCCCAAAGCCTTATCAAATCTGTTTTGAGACTTACTTTGGCAGCTGGGGCTGGGAAGAAAGAGCGTGTGGAGATGGGGAGGTGCTGAGCTATGCGTGTATTTGCCTGTTCACATGTGTGTTGTGTGTGCATGTTTGTGTGCGTGTATAATGGAGAGGCTGAAAGACCAAGGACAAGAGAGGACGGGGAAGGATTGTGTGGCCCCCACCCCCTGCCCACCTCCCTCTCCTTCCAGCTGCAGCCTGAGCCCCCTGAGCTGGTGGCTCCAGCCCTGCAATTCTCTAGCACTTAAAGCAAAAATTAATCGCTGCCAGCAGCTGGTGTTCTGGGTGGTAGCAGCCGTGCCACCCCCCTGCCCCTGCCCCTATGCTTCTGGGCTCTTGGTTCCAAGCCAAGGCCAGGCCAAGCTTTCACTCAGGCCTGTGGGGGCCTAAGGAGGACTGAGGAGGGCCAAAGGAGGCTGGCCCCATCCCTTTATAGGACTAGATCTTGGCAAGGCCTAGTGTCGCGAGGGCCTAGCTGTGTCACACAGAAGGCAGAGGCGGATGGACACCTGGGGCTTCTGAGAGTTCTGAGATCCTAGGGCAGGCGGGGGGCCCAGAAATGAGTCTTGTGCAAGCAGGGTATGGACAGGCCCTGGGAACCCCTTTACATACCACCCGAGGGACCAGCCCCCAGGCATCTCTTGTCTTGCTGGCCCCTCCCTTCCCTTCTCAGAGAGGTCTCATATTATTTACACTTTCAACAACTAGCTCTTGAGCATGTGAGTTCTATCCCATGCCAGGGCTGGGGGCTGATGTCTGGGTAGGTGGGGAGGAGAAAAGAAGTAAACAAATACATAAAGAAGTATAGACTTTGTCATATTTTTTTGTTAATTACTACAATTTTTTAATTATGAATGTTACATGCTCATGTTAAAGTATTAAACAATTATAAAGATAGAAAGTGAATTTCTTTCTCTCGAATCTTGTCTCCACCTCACCTCTACCCCAAAACTTTCCGTTCTTGAAGTGCTCATCATTAGAGAACCTTCTGGATTGACTGAGTGCTTATGCAAACATGTGAATGTAGTTATATAAACATGCCAACATACATAGCCCCTTTTCTCCTTTCTCTCCTTTCCTCTCTCTCTCTCTCTCTCTTTCTCTCTCTCTCTCTCTCTGTTTTGTTTCGTTTTTTTTTTTTCATCCATAGGATCATTCCATACCTGCTGTTCCTGTTGGTACCCCAGCAATCTGGACCCAGAGACTTCATTCTCTCTCCTTTGACGGGCACTGGGTTGAGGGCTGTGTCACAAAGCCTCCAGATTATAGACTCCTCCATGGAGTCTTTTAATGCACAGAGCTATTCATGGGTCATGAATTCTTCGAGTCATGAAGTTGTAGCCTCTTTGAGACAGAGAACCTGGAATTGCAGAATTGGCTCATCTTAGCTCTGGATGAGGTGCTGAATCATTGCCGGGGTATCTCCTTCCTCAGACCTCTGATTTGGAGAATCCAGATCTCTTGGCTCCATCCCGGAAATTCTGGTTTAGAGGGCCTGGGATAGAGCCTGGAATCTACATTTTTTAATCTCCTCAACAGTACAGCTCTTAGCCCAGCCCCCTGCAGGGAAGTCACCCTGCTGTAGTTAAGCTCCCTGACCCTGGGGCGGGTCCTCCCCGCTTTGGGCCAATCTAGCTTCCATGCAGCGCAGTGTAGACAAATAAGAGGCTGCCACTCTGCTTGAACACCGCAGGGAAGGTGCTTGCCTTGATTACTTGTTCCTTCATGGTCCTCAGATGAGGAGAAGGCATCTAGGGGAATGGGTCATCCTTGATTCATCTCTGAGCTTCTCCATCGCAGGTGCCCACCTCCCTGTCATTCTTGTAACCTGGTTTGATTCAAATCAGGATGGTCCCCGCCTTGTTCCACTTAGGGTCCCTGTTGGAAAGAATCTGATAGACTACGTCTAACAGAGATGTTAATCACCCCTGTTGCTCTTTTTCCCTAAGCTTCCATTTCTCTATTTATGAAATAAACACCAAGCCTCAATCTGAGTGTCCACTTTCTCATTGCCTCTTGGCTTTGGCTCTGCAAGCAGGACAGGGCAGGGCAGGGCAGGGCAGGGAAGCTTCTTCTCTCCCTGCTTCCCCTCCCTCTGCCTTGTGAGCCGGAGGCTCAGCTGTGTCCATCACCTTGGCCTGCTGGGCCTCAAGCTGTTGTAGCACCTGCCTGGCTGTGGCAGTCAGAACCCCCTGCCCCAGGCCCTGGGAGCCTTCAGGACCACTGGAGGCGGTGCCCCATGAATGAGAACTCCAGGGAAAATGGGTTAAATGGATCTATACACTTGTCTATACAGAAGTCACTGGGGCAGGCGTAGAGTGGCCAGCCCCTCATTGAGGGCTGCATAATGGAATAGATCCTGGCCATCCTCTTCCTTTCCTCTGCTGGCCCTGCCAGTGACAGCCTCATAGGTACCCATGGGGCCTGGCCCTGATCCTACAGCAGATGCCTTGGCCCTGAAGCTCCAGGGCCAGGTGACCAGGCTCTGGGCCCTGTCCTGACCCAGCTGTCCTCTTGGCGGCCTCAGGACCAGCTGCAACTGGGTGGGCCCTAGGGGTTCTCACATTATTCTGCCACAGATCAAGGGCAGGCGGACCGGGAGTGGTTGGGGAGTAGCACCCCCGGGAACTGACCTGATGAGCCTGTGGTCTCAGTTTCCTTCTCTGTGAAATGGGAACTCCAGGGAAAATGGGTTAAATGAATCTATACACTTGTCATTGTGTCTGGGGTGTGGAAGGAGCACTGGGGCAGCATTCCAGTCGGGGAACAATCAGTCAGGTCCAAAAAGGAAAACAGGCAGGGACAGTGGGGAGCAAATTGGACCCTGTATTAGTTTCTATGGTTGCTATAACAAATGACCACAAACTGGGTAGCTTAAAACAACACAGATTTATTATGTCCCAATTCTGGAGGCCAGAAGTTTGAAATCAAGATGTTGCCAGGGTTGCTTCTTACTGGAGGCACTGAGGGAGCATTGTTTTATGCCTTGCTCCTGACTTCTGTGGCTGCTGGCGATCCTTGGTGTTCCTTGGCTTATAGGCACATCTTTCTAATCTCTGTCTCTGTCTTCACATAGTCCTCTTCTCCCTGTGTCTTGTCCTCTTCTCTTATAGGAACACTCATATTAAACTCATCATTAAACTCATTACAAAGGCCCATCCTAAACCAGGATGATCTCATTTCCAGAGCCTTAATTATATCTGCAAAATCCTTTCTCTAAATAAGTTTACATTCACAGGTTTTAGGTGGACATTTCTTTTTTGGAAGGACATTATTCAACCCATTACACACAATCAACCTGAATAAACTGTCCTGTATCCTGACTTTCTTTTTTTTAATTTTTCTGACTTTTTCTTTTTTAAGAGAAATATTCTATTTTAGCAATGTGTCTTAGAGACATATAGCACTGGAGTTTTCTGCTTTGTCTCTGCTACTTACCAGCCGTATGTACATGAGCAAATTACCCAACTGTTCTGTGTCTCAGTTTGCTCTTCTGCAAAATAGGGATATTCATGGTTCTTTCCCCCATCAGGCTGATGGGAGCAATCAGAGGTAACATGCAGCCCTGGGATGGGGAGAGTGTGGTAGATGACATCTTTTGTTAGTACATCAATCAGCACAATGGTTTTAAAATTTAACTAGTGTTTCCTGTATGAGGCTGAATTTTCATTTAGTTAGCCTGTCTTATTCCAATGCACTTCTAGGTCTTTGTCCAGCCCTTGGCCGTTACTGTCTATAATGCTGCTACAAATACCCAGATACTTAGGTCCTTGTGCCTGGGCTGTCTGAGCAAAAAATTCTGGAAATGGCCCTGCTGTGTCAGATGGCCCGTGCCTTTGTGACTTTGAGAGCTGTCACTCCTGTGTCCTCCATGGGGTCATCTCAGTTCTCCCACCCCTTGGCGGAGTTAAGTATGCCTGGACCACCTCCGCCCCCAGCCACCAACATTGCCCATCACCTAGACGCTGCTAGTCCTGGCCATGAAGAGTGGCACCTTCACTTCAGTCACTCCATTTGCATTTCCCTTGTTTTAGAGCCAGGTGGAATGTCCTATCATTTGAAAACACCTTTCTCAGTGCCTTTTCTGGCAGCTGCTGACTCCTGCAAGGAAGTTATTTCTCTGACCTTCATCCTTCCCCAGGTGAGGTATCTGGGAGTCAGGTGGGATGCACCTGCCCTTTCTCATTCTAGTGGATCTCATGTTCCTGGGATCTGGCTGACTCCAGGGACAGACAGGAAGCAGCTGCCTCATTTCATAGATGCCAAAACTGAGGCTCAGAGAGACTGCACAGCAGCCCAATCTGCAACCTGGAACCTGAGAGTAGGCTCCTCAGGCCTCTTGATTTCTCTGAAAGCTTTCTGTTGCTGGAGAGAAGGGGCTGAGTTTCACTCCTGCTAGCCCACTCTAGCCTTTCACTGGCCTGCCAGGCAGTGTCCCTCTGGAGATGGCTGGTGCACTGATGAACTACTGTCATGCTCTGGCCTGATGTCATGTGGCCTGGGTGTCCTTGTCTCATCCCTTGGCTCTGGGCAGTCATCAAGATATTTGGGGGACTTCAGCAAAATACATGCCTTGGTGGTGAATTTAGCAGCCCATGGTCTTGCCAGGTTCCTTTATTTCTCAGGAAGTGATATGACGTTTTGCTGAGACTTGGCACTCAAAATTAATAATGAAAATGACTGTTTACCTAGTGCTTTCTGGTGCCAGGTGCTGTGCTCAGTGCTTTTCTGAACATTATCTCATTTAATACTTAAAACATCCTGGCCTGGTGGGGAGCAGTACTTGGGAGAGAAGGCCACTGAGGGAGGCAGGTGGCCAAATTGCATTTTAACCCAGACCAAGAAGCCCCATAGATAGACCTCAGTTTCTCTCCAAAGGCACAAAGTCTTTTAAGAATGCCATGGGCCCTTCTGGACTCTCTGAGGGGAAGTGGAGAAGCCCTGCAGCCCTCTGTTGCCCAGCCTTTTGCTGATTGGCCTTATATAGACCCCTCTCACTCCAGGTCCTGCTTTCAAGCTTGGGCCGTTGGTCGTAGAACCACCTCTTTTCTCCCCATTCCAGAACCTGCCCCCTCAGTCCTGGGACCCTGCCTTCCACTCCAAAGCCCTGGACTCTCAGCTAACAGCATGGCCTCCTCTTTCACTGAGAAAATCAAAGAAGAGAACTTCCACTTGCTCCCACCATAGCTACCCATGTCCTGGCACCTGCGCCCCTCACCATGCCTTCCTCCCTTTCTTGTGGGTGGAATGTTTTCCCTGCCTTGTGCCCCAGGCTCCCACCCCTCTTGCCTGCCTAAGAGCATTGCTGTGGCGAGGCTCCCTCTTTCTGCCGGACACTCTTCTACATCCTGCACCAGTTTCTTCCTAAGGTGATCATTAGGGGCCCACGGTGGGCCTGTACTTTCTCTAAGCATCAGGACACTCCAGGGGATAAAACAAAGCCCTACCAACAACCATTCATGATAAAAACCTTTAGTACAGTAGGAATAAAGGGGAACCTCCCAAATTTGAAAAAGAATATCTACAAAATACCTGCAGCTAACATTAACTTAATGATGAGAAACTCAAAGCTTCCCCACAAGGATCAGGAACTAGGCAAGGATGTCCATCACACCACTCCTTTTTAGCACCTTATTGGAAGTTTTTGCTCATGTGATTAGTCAAGAAAAGGAAATAAAAGCTGTATATATTAGGAAGGAAGACATAAACTGTTTTTGTTTATAGATAACATGATTGTCTATGTAGAAATCTGAAAGAATTGACAAAAAAGAAAACTCCTGGGACAAATAAGCAATTATATCAAGGTTGCAGGATACAAGGTTAATATAAAAAAGTCAATTACTTTCCTATCTACCAGCAATGAACAAGTGGAATTTGAGATTAAAAATAATCCCATTTAATTTTAATAATCCCTGCCTCCCAAAATGAAATATTTAGGTATAAGCCTAACAAAATCTGTACAAGATCTATGTGAGGGAAACTGTAAGTCTAATAAAGGAAATCAAAGAACTAAATGAATGGAGAGAGATTTTATGTTCATGGATATGAAAACTCAATATTGTCAAGATGTCAGTTCTTCTCAACTTGGTCTATAGATTTAAAGCAATCCTAATTGAAGTCCCAGTGAGTTGTATTGTAGTTATCGACAAACTGGTTCTAAAGTTTATAGAGAGGCAAAAGAACCCAGAACAGCCAATATAGTATTGAAGGAGAAGAACACAGTTGGGAGACTGATGTTACCCAACTTCAAGACTTACTATAAAACTACGGGAATCAAACAGTGTGATATTGGCAAAAGAATTGACAAATAGAACAATGGAACAGAGTAGAGAGTGCAGAAATAGATCCATATAAATATAGTCAATTAATCTTTCACAAAGGAGCAAAGGCAATACAATGAAGCAAAGAGTCTTTTTAATAAAAGATGCTGGAACAACTGTGCATCTACATGCAAAAAATGAATCTAGACACACAGACCTTACACCCTTCACACAAATTACCTCAAATGGATCATAGATCTAAAAGTAAATTGCAAAACTATAAAACGCCTAAAAGATAACATAAGAGAAAACATACATGACCTGGAGTATAGCGAAGACTTTTTAGATAAAATATCAAAGGCACAATCTATAAAAGAAATAGCTAATAAGCTGGACTTCTTTAAAATTAAAAACTTCTGCTCTGCGAAAGTCATTGTCAAGAGAATGAGAAGCCACAGGCTGGGAGACAATATTTGCAAAATACACATCTGATAAAGGACTGTTATTCAAAATACACAAGGAACTCTTAAAACTCAAATAATAGGAAACAAACAACCTGATTATAAAAAATGGACCAAAGACCTGAATGGATACTGCAGCAAAGAAGATATATGGATGGCAAGTAAACATGAAAACATGCTCCACATCGTATGTCATCAGGGAAAAAATGCAAATTAAAATGAGATACCACTACACACGTATTTGAATGGCTAAAATTCAGGACACAGACATCACCAAATGCCAACGAGGATGTAGAACAGCAGGAACTTTAAATGCTGGTAGGGAGGCAAAATGGCACAGCCACTTTGGAAGATAGTTTGATGGTTTCTTACAAATCTAAACATATCCTTACTATCTAGCAATCATACTCCTTGGAAACTTCTGTTTACACAAAAACTTGCATGGTAATGTTTGTAGCAATTTTATTCATAATTGCCAAAACTTGGAAGCAGTTAAGATGTCCTTCAGTAGGAGAATGGATAAATAAATTGATACATCCAGACAATGGAATATTATTCAGTGCTAAAATGAAATGAGCTATCAAAACATGAAAAGACATGGAGGAACCTTAAATGCATGTTACTAAGTGAAAGAAGCCAATGTGAACAAGCTGCATGCTGTATCATTCTGACTATATGATATCTTGGAAAAGGCAAAGCTATGGAGACCGTAAAAATATCAGTGGTTTTCAGGGTTAGAGAAGGGGAGATGAATAGGCAGAGCACAAAGTATTTTTAGGGCAGTAAAAATACTCTGTCTGGTATTATAATAGTGGATATATGTCACTATCCATTCATCCAAACCCTTAGAAAGTATAACACCAAGAGCGAATTCTAAAGTAAACTATAGACTTTGGGTGATGATGATGTGTCAATGTGGGTTCATAGACCATGACAAATGGACTACTCTGGTGAGTGATGCTGTTAATGGGGGAGGCTGTGTGCGTGTCAGGGTGTGTGTGGAAAATCTCTGTACCTTCCCCTCAATTTTGTTGTAAACCTAAAATTGCTCTAAAAATAGTCTCGGAGAAAAAAAAACCGAACCCCTGCCCTCACCTGTCACTATGTAACTGAACACAGACTTCTGAATAAATGACCATAGAACATGTGAGAGGGACCTGCATGGAATCAGGGAGACATCTGAGCAGGGACCTGCATGGAATCAGGGAGGAGCCAGGAGAATACCTGAGCTGAAAGGTGGGGGGTACGGGGCAGGGGGAGAAGCCAGAGGTAGATGGTACTCATTGGGTTCAAGGACCAGCTTGGAGAACAGAACAGTGGGGCTGGAGCAGAGTGAGCAAGCAGGGAGCTTGCAGAGGACTGGAACGCAGTGTAGCATTCTCGTATTGTTTCTTTCTTACAGCCACAAGCATTTCTTTTCCACTCTCTGGTAGGTGGCCGAGGCTGTACTTAGCAGGTATTAGGCTTGGATCAGTCAGTCTGCAGTTGGGTTCAAATCTTTTTCATGTGTCGTCTCAAAAAAACAAATATTTTTTAGGTGAAATTCACATAACTTAATATTAAACATTTTAAAGTGAACCTTTCTGTAGCATTTAGAACATTCACAATATTATTGTGCACCTAGTACCTCTATCTAGTTGTAAAACACTTTCACATCACCCAAGAGGAAATCCTGCACTCATCAGCAGTCACTCCCCAACTCCTGGAAACCACCAATCTGCTTTCTTCTCTGGATCTGCCTCTTCTGGACATTTATATACATGGAATCACACTGTATGTGGTCTTTTGTGTCTGGCTTCTCTTACTTAGCAGAATGTTTCTAAGTCTCATCCATGTAGTATGGGGTCAGTGTTTGAGCCCTTTTTATGGCCTTTTTATGGCTGAATGATGTTCCAGTGTGTGGATGTACCACGGTTGTTTACCCTTCAGCAGCTGATGAACATTAGGGCTGTTTTCACCTTTGGCTGTTATGAATAATAATGCTGCTGTGAACATTTGTGTACACAGTTTTGTTTGAACACCTGTTTTCAGTTCTCTTGGGTGTATACCTGGAGTGGAATTGCTACGTCCTGTGGTAGCTCTCTGTTTAAGCTTCTGAAGATACGTTATCTTTGAAAGGCATCTTTCGACATTAGAGTACCTCCCTTGACCTGCCTCCAGCTTCTGCCTCACTTCTCTTCTCTCAGGAACCACACAACTCACGGGTGTTGTCCGCATTTGCTTTCCTCAATTTCTCCTCTTGGCTTTTGCCTCTGTGATGCCAGTGAAACTGTTCAGGTCCATGGTTACCTCCAGTCTTCGTCCTACTCGTTCTCACTCCTCCTGGGAACGCCTGCATGGCTTGGCACCCATTCGGTCTCCTGGCTCTGAGGCTTGGCTTTTTCCCCCGAGGCCTGCTCACTGGGGTGCCCCTTCAATCTCCTGCAGGGCTCAGCCCATCCCCCAACCAGCTCCAAGTTTTCATCCCTAGTCCAGACCTTTCTCCTACCTCCAGGCTCAGCCACCCACCTGCCCATGTGGGTCTCCCCCAGGTGTCTGCAGGCACCTCAGGATCTTCATGACTGGAGCTGAGCTCCCACCTTCCCCCGAGCTTCTGCTCTTCCCTGCCTCTCTCCCCAAGAGAGGAAGGTGCAACATTCATGCTGAGGATGACCTGGATGACCTCTCAGAAATGCTTAGAATAATCCAGCAGGAGGGGAGGCCTGAACTTGGGGGGACCACCTTCAGTAGGGCTTCACTGCCCCAGTCTGGGCTCTTCATCTGAATGTGAATGTGAGAACCCCCACCTGTTACCTAGGGCAGACCTTAAGGTGGTGAACCCAGATGATTTGTGCAGAGGGCCACATGTGTAGCTGCACAGGGGACTTCCTGAAGGGGCTTCTCCTCCCTTCTTGCTTCCTGAACAGCAGCAACTTCTGCAGGAAGCATTCCAGGCATGCCACAGAGCTCTTCTGAGCCTAATTTCTCCTGGGTATAAAATGGGAATAACGTACCCACTAGAGGTCCTAGCAGGACTATGTGTCCAGGGGTTCCTGCAGGCCTGGCATACAGTAGGCGCTCAGTGTGTGCTCACGTGGGGGTCATGGATACAGACGTGTGTGTCCTCAGTGGTTGCCAATCGAGTGGGTGGGACTCCCCAGGGAAGGGTGGGTCTGCGGTGGGGATGGAAAGCAAAGCAGGGGACAGATGTCTCCTCCCAAAAGGGTCTTCTCTCTTCTCCCCACAAGGCTGCAGCTTCTTGAGGTGGGAGGCACTGGCCCAGCTGATCCCCCAATCCCTAATTGGCCTGTCAGCATTGAAGAGCCAGCAGGAGTCCCCGACCAGGGCTGTGCCCAGCAACTGGATTTGGAGGGTATCCAAGCCACCTAGCTCCCCTTGGCCTGGGGGTGCTAGTGCTATTGGGAGTGCGGTTTTCATGATTCCCCTCTGTTTTTCCCTCCTCACAACCAATGGAGCCCAGGCAAGTAGGTTCAGAGAGTGGGGGCTGGGACCAGCCATGTAGACAGGGTCAGGCTGTGTGAATGGCAGACAGTATAGATAGGTTGTGGCCCACAGTGATGGGTACAGCTTTGGGGCAGTGTAGATGGATGTGGACTGTGGAGAGGGATGGAAGGCCTGAAGGCAGGTATGGGCAGTGGAGGCTGGAGTTCCTTGGCTGTGGAGGAGGGCAGTGTGAATGGTGTGGGTGGCATATATCGGTTGGTTGGGTTCCCACTCCCCTACGCTCTGATCCTCAGTAACTTCTGGCCCCTCTTGCCCAACTCGCCACTCTCTGGGGAGAGGCCCAGGCTGTTTCCAGGCCAGGGCTGGATTTTTAAGTCCACATGTCTTTTGAGTCTTTCGTTGTCTCCCTCTACTACGGTGACTGCATCTCCCCAACTCCCAAGTTCTCTGGCTTACTTGTCCTCATCTCCCAAAACTTCTCACACTCCCCACTTGGCTGGAGAAATAGTACAGGCTCCTGGGTCTTGGGAAGGACATTTGCTTTCATATGATAACCCTAGAAGGTAACTTTCTCTTATTATCCCCATTTACAGATAAAGACATGAGGCTCCTAGAGGTTTCAGGGATTTTTCTAGTACTCAGGTGCTTCTCTGAGCCCTGATCAACAGGGGTCAGGCTCTGGTTGATGGGCAGTCCTCAGAAGCCCAGCATCAGCGCCCGTGCAGTCTGCCCTGACTTATTGGCCGCCCCCGGCACTGGCCTTGCTTACTGCTGTCCCTAGGCTGCCCTTCTCCGTGCACATACAGCCTGCGCAGCTCTTGGCCTTCGTCCGAGGCCTCAGGTGCTTCTTCTGTTTTGCGGGCCCTTGATCTGGTGCTGGGCCCTTCAATGCCCCTCTGGGGGCCTCAGACGCCTGTCCGGGCTGACCTACCACTAGGGGGTGGAGGCGTGAGTGGAGCAAGGCCGGCAGGCTCCTTCAGCTCTTTCCTCCGGGACTGATTGCCGAGCACCCACTCTCCCCCACTCTACAAATGAGGCCACAGGGACCTGGAGTGCACGATGCAATCCCACAAGTCTGAAACCAGCCCTCCCATCATTCTTTTGTCCTGCCCCCACACTGAGCACTTCATATGGGGCCTCTCATATGGGCTGGTGGCTGACAGAAAGAGGCTCCTCGAAATTTAAGCCTAAGGGAACCATCTCCACTGCAGGGCACTTATGGTCACTAGTGCTGGCTTCTCTTGCCCGCCTGCCTCATGGGCAGAGAGAGGAGTCTGAGTCTAGGCTTTGGCCCATGCGAAATCTCCAGTGTTCTCAGGATACCTCCCTGTGCCTCAGTTTCCTCATCTATAAAATTATAATATCTATTTCATAGTACTTTTGGGAGGCTTAACTGAGAGAATCCTGGCTTACAGACCTGCTCAGTAAACATGATTTGGGCTAATGAACTGCCATGGGACAGCATGTGCAATTAGTGCACTAATTGTCTAGAGAGGGTGACTTCTGTGCTGGGTGACCCCGCATCTCCTGGTTTACAAAGTGCCTGGTGTCTGGGGCATTTTCTTCTGGGGCTAGTGAATCTGGAAGCCGGCTCTCCCCAGATCCTGAAGAGTTGGAGCCTGGGTGGGGGCCCACCTCATTAATGCTTGCTGTCCTCTGAGGTGAGATCCTCAGGATGCTCGGGTAGCCCAGACTGATACAAGGCCTTGGACCTGTGTCCCAGTTCCCAGAAGCCCTCAACTGGGGTAGGGATGGGACAGGCCCTGGTGTAGGTGGGGCAGCTGTGAGCAGAGCCAGGAGGCTGAGCCTTGCCCCCCTCCCAGCCCTCTAGCTCCTTTTCTTTTCCCAGCTTCTTTGTGTTTTGTGGTTTGAAACAAAGGTGTCCCAGCTTAACCAGCCCCTGCCCCATTGCCAAGGGGACTAGACCATCGCCACTACCAGGGTTGGGCAAGGGACAATGATGACACACATGCACATGGCCTGAGCACACATGCATGTGTGTGCCATGCCTGGTACACAAAGCTTGCATACATGTGTGCAAGAGCAGACACACAGAGACCTAACCCATGGCATCCAGCAGCAGCACTAATGTTGACACAGCTCTATCCTTGTGAGCACACAGGCCCATGTCTGTGCACACTGCACACATACTTATGTGTTTCCACAAAGGTGCAGGCTGCGTAGCTGACACAAGCTAAACACGTAGAAACACACTGCTGCGTGAGAGATGTGAGCTGTCAGCTTGCCCATTTCATACCTCAAACTTCCATCTGTACCCTCACCTCTGCACAAGCACTTCCTCTGGCTAACTGAACTGTATCCGCCCTGCTGCCCTCAGTGGATGGCACCAGGCCACTGCAACCCCCGCATCCTACAGCACCATGGGCCACTCCAGGGGCTTCCTTGCCCCTGAGGGAGATAATGAGGGCACAAGTTCTAGGCACCAGCAGGCTAACGCCCTGGTGCCCGCCATAGTGAGGTGCTCATCAACATGCTTGTTACTGGCTACTGTCCTTACCTACCTCTTTCCTCGGAGTCACCTCCCAAACTGCCTGCTTCCAAATCTTTGACTCAAGGTCTGTTTCTGGGGAAATGCAAAGTGGGGCCAGGTGCACGCACATCCTTGACACTCCTAGAATAGCATGCACCATACTCCAGGCTGTGTGTCCATGAAAGGATGGTGCACACATGAGCACCTATTGTGTACTAGACTCAGATCTGGGCACTTTTCGTCCCCTAATTCCATTAATTCCCAATAGTGGAAATTGCATAAATTGAGGCAAGGATTAATCATACAAATGTGTGCCTTAGAGGCGGGGGTAGGGCAAGCTAGAGCAGGTAAAGGCCAGTACCTGTCATAGGAAGAATCCATACCTCCCTCACCCTGTTACCCACCCTTCTCTGCCACGGCAGATACTGGTATGAGGACGGAGGTAGAAAGCACCCTCATTCATCTTCCCAGCTCTGACCATGTGCTCTATCCACCAGGATGCCTAGCATGAAGAGAGGACAATCCCCTAGGCACTGACTAGTTGTTCACTTTGGGCCACTGGATTTTCTTTGACCCTTTTTCTTCCTCTCAGGGCAGGGAGAGACCCAGGCATTGTCTTGTAGGGTTATTGAGTGGCACACACAGTAGGTGCTAAATAAAAGCTCGAGGCATGAGAAAACTTTCCCTGGGACTTTCAGTGGCTGCCCCTCCTGCTCTCAGGGCAGAGACATGCTGGTAAGACCCCTTGCCGCAGTACAAATGCCCCCACATTTACCTCATTCTTCTGAGCACAGGCTCAGAGAGGGCCAGTGTCTCAAGGTCACACAGCACAGCAGGGGCCAAACAAGGTCCAGATACTAGGCCCTCGCTCCCTCAGCCCCTGGCTCTCTATAGACCCTGCCTTTCCAATGAACCAGTTAGGCATGAGAGAGAGGTGGTAGGAGCCATGCGGCTAGGGAGTTTCCTGTAGGAGGTGGTCCTGAGCCACATGGAGAGACTGGCTTCTCCTAGAGACATTAGGACCAGGCATGTGTGATCAGTTCCAAGGTCTCTGTTCCCATAGCCTGGACTCTCAGCACTGCTGTGGACTGGCTGTGTGGCTCTGGGCAAGGCGCTCTCCCTCTCTGAGCCCCAGTCTCTTTCCTCTATCGAAAGGAATGATTGCATGCACTGAAGTAACGTGTGTCAAGTGTTGGGCATGCCTGATGCATGATAGGTGTACAGTTCCAGTTCTTTGGGGTTGGAAAGGCTTGTGTGGTGGTGAGGCCAATGTGATGTGGCTGTAGGGTCAGAACGTTAGTCGCCCTCTACCTGTGGGTGCCTTCCCACCCCGAACCTTATTTTTCTTGAAACTGCCAAGAAGAGTCTGCACCTTATCCAGGAGTAGATGAAGTGATGCTGTCAATACTTTTCCCTGTGTTCCAGAAAATTCCTTAGGTTCATGTTTCTGGCCTGGGCCCTGGGAAGACTCTCAAGGGACTTTGGATTTGACCTGGGACATCGTAGATTGGTCACAGGTGCGACCTTGACCTGCCCACACCAACTGTTCACTCTCAGTCTTCGTCTCCCCGCTTTCCCTCTTGCTGACTTCCTTCCTCAGACTGAAGCTCCTTCTTGCCTCACGGGCCTTTGCCTGGAGCCCTGTTTTCTGTTTCAAGCCCTGGCTCTGTCCCTACTGGCTGGACCACACCACCCCCAGTTGGTCCTACAGCGCCTCCTGCAGCCTAAATCTTCATTTATTCATTTTCTTCTGAGATGTCTGTCTCTCCCCTCCTATCTTGAGCACCGAGGCGGAGGGGCTTTCCATCCTGTTCATGTTGTGCCTTACACAAGGCCTTGCATGGACTTGGTTCTCAATGAAGATATGCTTGTGGAATGAATGAATGAATGAATGAATGAGTGAGTAGATGGCCTAGGCAACCCCACCATTTCACAAGTCGTGTCCTGGTCCCAACCTGGTTGGCTGTGGATGCCTTTGATGTTCACTTACTCAGGATAACATTTTTGAATGCATGAGAGAACCTGTATAGGGCCACAGAGGAAACCAGAAATGTGAATACTTATCAAAATATTATTTTAGAATATGCGATATGGTAATTAGCATGTTGTTACTTAATAATGCCTTCCACAGCAAGACCTAGCAGAGGCCCTCGTACCACCTGTACACAGTGCCAAGCTTTAGGGCTTTGCTGTCTCATTCATCGCTGAGAGAACGGTACATTTTGCAGAGAGAAAAGGGAGAGTTCACATGTTTTCTCCATCATGTTCTTAGAGCCCTGAATTCCATCCTTGGGCTTTGGGTAAGATTTCCTGGAATGTGCTGAGTTGTGGCAGGGACCACATAGCCCTGCTCTGCCCCACACAGCCCGCCAAACTCCTCCACATACCCCCTTGATTCGCCTCCAGTCTCTTTGGGCAGCCGTCATAGGGGTCTGGGGACCAGCAAAGGCATCTACAGCAGTGGAGAGCTGCTTTCTTAGGCCTACCCACCTGGCTATTCTGGGTGAAATGTCCAAGGCAGGCATTGTGATGTCTCCCAGCAGGGTCCTGTTAGGGGTGAAAGGCCCCCCAACACCCTGAGGCTTGGTCTGGAGCCCCTCTGCTGACCTGGCAGAAAGCTAACATTTCCTGCCCTATGGGCTTGCCCAGAGTTCCAAGGGGCCTCCAGTGGTGACAGCCATGCCCCGCTCCCTGCTATGAGCAGATAATAAAGGAAGGAGGTAGGGGACTCCCCATCCCCCAGGCCACAGTCTTTTCCCTGCAACAAGTTGAACAAGACACAGAGGAGCCCCTCATTTAACAGTTGGAGAAACAGGCCCAGACAGGACGAAGTCCCAGAACAAGTTGAGGCTGGAATGGTCTTTGGACAGATTACAGCCCTGCCTGCCTTCTTGCAGTGCAGGCCTCAAGGGTACTCCTGAATTACAGGAGCAGATCATGAGGGGCTTATGAGGCCCCATTCCTATTGCTCCCCTTAGCCTCCTTCTGGGATCTGGCCCCACACTCAAGGCATCAGACCTAGGCCCTGGCCTCAGGGCTCTCCAAGCCTGGTGGAGACAACTTGGAGGGATAGATAATTGCCACCTAGAATGATCTGGTCTAGGACTGAAGGAATTACAAGGGGCAGGGACTTGGAAGTGGTCGTTGAATGATGCATAGGAGTTTGAGGGAGAATGAGGAAGAAAGGGCATTGTGCAGAGGATCTGGCATGTGGTGAGTTGGCGGGGAGACAGGAAGCACCATTTCTGAGACATGGATTATCGTCACTGGCACATGAGGAAGAAGAGGCCCAGGTGCTCCCATTTGCCTAGCTGGCTATGTCCCCAGATAAGTCTCTCTTTTTGAGTTGTCCCTGCTCCCTCTTACCTACTTGCTCCTCTCTGTGGCACACTCAGTTTCAGCACCATTGTCCACCCTCCAGTTGCTTGAAAACATAGAGCAACATTCCAGCCTCAGGGCCATTGTTCTTACTGTTCCAGGAACAGTATTCCCATATTCTCTCAGAGAGGTCTTACCTGACCTCTAGAATAGTGCCCACCCTGCTTCCAGAATTATTTGGGTTTATTTCTCCTTAACATGTTTTCTGTCTGTCTTGCCCCATTCGAATGTTGGCCCCAGGCACTATGCCTACACATAGTAGAGGCTTAGTAGATATCTACTGAGTGAGTGAGAAAAGGCTTAGAATGACTGGTGAGCAAGGCCTTGGCAGTGACCCCAGACCTGAGCTGTATTGGGGTTCCTAGGGTAGAGTAATGGAAAGCCCACCCTATTTTCATGGACTCTGATCTCTGAGCTCAGACCCCTGCCCATGCCAGGTGAACTCCAGGGCCTTCAGAGGTGTATTAGGCCCTCCCAATGAATTCCTGGTCCCAAAATAAAATCAAATTTACAAAATGAGAAGAGAAAGAAAAGAAGTTGAGAAAACAACTGTTTCTATGTTTCCTCAGTAGAGCTTCTGGGTAATTGGAGGACAGGCTGTGGCTTAGACCCTGATCCTGCCTGGCCTTTGCCTAGACAGGCTTCATATTGGGCACAGCCCATGAAGACATGTAGCCCCCAAGGAGGGGTTATTCCTTGATGGGGGTAAGGTGGGCCTGGAGGACTCATTAGGGAGGAGGTGGCTGGAACACACAGAGGCAAGAAACCTGGGTGCTAGACTCAGCAATGTGGCTCATAGACTGGTGACCTTGGACATGGCTGTGCACCTTTCTTTGACTTATTTCCTTCTCTGTCAAAGGTTAGGCCACCCCTCCTTGAACAATCTCTGATACAATGCCAGGAACACTCAGCTGAAGCCAGGCACTAGTTCTAGGGGCCCAAGAAACGTGTTAAGGGGACTTGGCAAGATGCAGCAGGGGACCCAGGGAAATCTTAGTAGACTTCATAGAGGTGGCATCCTTTGAGCTTGAAGGATGCATCAAGTTCTGGAAGGCAGGGCAAGGCCTTCTACGGTGAGGGTCAGCTTACATTGAGGCTCTGAAGTGTGGACATTCCTAAGATGTCACTCACTGAGGATCACATGACCCTCAGTGGGGAGCCCAGCCCTGCCTTCTGTTCGTTCCCAGTGTGACCTTTTCTCTTGTTGATTTATAAGAATTCTTTATATTTGAAGTACATTGATCCTTTTATTAATAACACTCATCAAACAAAGAATTTATAACTTTTATTTTGCTTATTGTGAGTTTTGATAAACAATATCACAAATATTGTTATGTTGCAAAATTTTCAGCCCATTTATTAATGGTCTCTTTTGTTCCAGAATGTTTTTTGTTACTTAATCTCAGGTCTTTGCTCTCCCATGCACACACTGGGCACTTAGGAAATGTTTAAGACTCAAATTAGGTTGAAGCTTGAGAAATTACCACTGTAAGAAAAATAGAAGCTATGGTGCATTTGCTCACTGGGTCCTTCCCCCTGGAGTTACTTTCCATTCTGTCCATCTGCTCATTCCTTTTTTGCCTGGAGTGAGGTCCAGCTGAGGCCACCAGGGCCTGTGATCCCTCCAATGTGGGTTTGGGCTCAGAGATGTGATGATAGGAGTGAGTGGCAGTGGGGGCAGGAGATTTCCAGTTGGGCAACCTCCACGTATTAACTTGCTGAAAACCCATCATCACCCCATGAGACAGATACCATTATTAATCCCATTTTACAAGTGAGAAAACTGAGACTCAGAAAGGTTATACGACTTGCCCAAGATCACACAGGAAGGGACAGAGACAAAATTTGAATCCAGAGATAAGATTTGGCTCAGATTTTCTAACTCTCCTCTGGCATCAAGTCCCAGCTCATTAATATGCATCTAGGGCCTCTCAGAGCCTCAGTTTCTCCATCTGTCAATGTAATGCCATGGCTCCCGTGCCTGTGCATGTAGGTACTCAATACACCTTCTTCTCTGTTATTAGGGTGACAAGGTGTGCCCCTGCCTGTTTCTCTACTCCCCCCCACCTCCCCAGCCCCAAATCTCTTAGGTTCCTGAAATGTCAGGCTTGGAAGGGCCAGCCCCATCGATGGCAGGTAGGAACTGGAAGGCTTAGTGGCAGGAAGACCTTGCCCAAGGACCAGTGTGTGAAGAACAGAGCCAAATGTGTATCCCAGACCGTGGAGCTCTGAGTCTCCCTCACCACACTGCAATCTCAAGCTCGGCTCTCTTTGCTCCTGCTGCTCCCTCCAGAAAGGCCTCCTGCCCCACAACTGGGTTAGATACCTCCTCTGGGTTCCAAGGACTCTGACTTTGGCCTTGATCCAGCCTTGTCATAGCTGCTGGTTACTCTGTCAACCTTCCCTGGTGGGGTGCTACACAGGCAGGTGCTTGCTGGTCCATCTCTAAGTCCTTGGTGCTCAGCTGAGACCAGCATAAGTAGGCCCTCAGGAAAGGTTGGCTGCAAAAGGGAGGCCCAGAGTAGGACAGGGACCTGCTCCAGGTCACACAGCAGGTTGGAGCAGAGCAGGGAGCTCCATGAAACTCCCAAAACCTTACAGGTCCCACCTGCTCCTGGGACCCAACAAAAGCCCAGGGATGGGGCACTGCCTGTAATGACAATTCTAGTAGAGAGTGCCCAGAAGCCTCTGTCCTCAGCTGCTCCCAGAGGCCTGAGGCCAAGGACACCCTGTCTCCCTCCTGTAGAAGATGTTCTCAAGATAAAAATACCCTCAGAAACATTCCCCGGTGCCTGGACTGACCGGAAACATTTTCTGGTGCCTGGTCTAACCTGTCATCCACCCTGGGGGCCAGAACTTCCTGCCCTGGCTTCCCTTCAGGACATAGAGGGTAGATGTCTGTTCCTCTCAGCCATTTGGTGCAGTCTATCTCTCAGCGGGTTGGGTAGGACCCAGGGGCTAGTGAGTCCCCAGTCCTGCATTTGAGGCCTGGTCACTCCCCAGCTCACTGTAGGCCCTTCCCTGGGCCTCAGCCTCACCTGCAAAATGGGTAGACCCAACCTACCTCAGGAGATTGGACACGTTTGTCCAGCCCCTGTCTCCAGACCATGTAAGGGTCATAGGCACTTGTGGATGCTATGGCCAGCATGTACTGAGCACTGCCTGCCAGCTGGCACTATCCCAGGCACAGAGGAAAAAGGCAGCCAGGCTGCTGCCCACGTGGAGCTCAGGGCTCTTTTGGTTTGTTGCCTGTTGGGATGCACTGGGAGCACATCACTAGGGGCCATGTGGGAAGGTCAGGGATTCTCCAGCTCTGATACCACTGGGAATTCCCATTTCTTCTCTGAGCTGCTTGTGTTGGTTGTCAGAGCTGGGAAACCCTTCTCAGAGAACATTGGGAGGACCTGGCACTTACTGCGGGTCTGCTGTGTGCCACACATTGAGACAGGGCCTCAGTTTACCCTCTCGACAGTCTCCTGAGATAGGCGGGGTCTACCCATTTTGCAGATGAGGAGGCTGAGGCCCATGGAAGGGCCTTCAGTGAGCCGGGAAGTGGCCAGGCCTCAAATGCAGGACTGGAGACTTGCTGGCCCCTTGTCCCACCCCTCCAGGGATGGCTGATGTCATTATGGTGATGATGACAGCTGCCTCTTCCCAGAGCCCTGCTGTGCCAGGCTCTGTGCCCAGAGCATACCTCCCTCACCACATTGAATTTCATAGGCACATCCTCTGGGAGGCCAGTCATCAGCCCGTTTTGTACAGGAGGAAGCTGGGCCTCAGGAAGGGGAAATGCCTTGCCCTGTGCCCCTGGCAGTTTTAGCCTTAGCCTTGGCTGACAGGTTGGTGCTCTGTTGGGGGTGGGGCGGGAGGGATAAGGTGCAGGAAGCCTCCAGTGTCAGTCCAGGACTTGCCTTTGCTTGCTGGGAGACTGAAGGCCAGTGTGGTCTGTCCAGTTTCAGACTGCCTTTCTGTCATGTGCAGGTCCCAAACCAGTCTATTCTGTCCAGGACTTGACCATGACCCAGAAAAGTGTCTGGTTAACTTCAGAGGGCTGAGCTCACATCATGTTACAGCCACTGCAGGGTGGCAGGGGAAGCACTGGACAGGGCACTCAGGGACTTGTATTCTTGTCTAAGCTGCCACTCAGTGGCCTTGTAATCTTGGGCAAATCACTTCTTGGCTCTGAGCCTCAGTTTCCCTCTAGAGTGGAGCTAATTTTGCCTCCCTCATGGGTGGGAACAAATCTGACTGAGTAGATTTGTGGGTCTGGAGAAAGCCCCTTTTAGGAAATAGGGAGTCAGGAATGAGGTTGAGAGAGCCTGGAGCAGGCCAAGTGACCAACAGGAAGTGGGAGGGGCAGGCTGTCTACACCTCTCTCTTCACCCCTTTTCTCTAGCCTTTAGCTCCCTTGCCCTGTGATAGACACATCTTCTGCTCAGAGTTCCAGCTGTAGGTGACCCTGAGCAAGTGACTTAACCTCTCTCAGCCTCAATTTCCCTGTTTTTCCAGTAGGGAGAATCAACTCTCCCTCAAGATGGGGCTGTGAAGGTTGGAATAACTGAAGCCAGGAGCAGAGCACACAGGGCTAGGCACAATACGGCCCGCTCAAGGGGATGGGCATAAGATCAGAGACCTGATCACGAGTCCTTGCTATGGAGGTTCCCAGCTGTGGGTAGTGGGCTGTGATGGAGCCTTCCTGAGCCTCAATTTCCCAATCAGTTTTGAGAGCGAAAGACCTAAGAGAGGCACTGTAGGGCCCATGGCAACTGCTCAGGGAATGACGAAGTATTGGAAAGCAGGAGGTAAGGACTGAGAGTCTTGAGGTGAGAACCCAGAGGGTGAAGAGGGACCAACCAGGCTATCCCCCTACAGAGTAAGCAGAGGCCGAGAGAAGGGAAGTGACTCACCCAAGGTCACACAGCTTGTGAAGGACAGAGCTGGAACTTGAACCCAGCTTTGTGTGCTTCTAAACCCATTGCTGTTGACTGCCCCAGGAGGCTTATGATGTGTGGATGACTCACCAACAGTTGCCTTAATCCCTGCCAGAGAAACCAGTGTAACAGTGGATTATAGATAGCCTTGGCTGTAAAAAGGTAGGCTCCATGGGCTCAGTGGCTGACAGGTGGGGGAAGGTGAGAAGGGCATCCCAAGTCAGCTTGCCTCTGGAAATTCTCAGAATCCTTAACCAATACACTCTCTTCTGATCACAGAACATGGGAGGGGAAAGCTGGGAGCGCCTTTGATATATGGAATAATAATAGGCTCGGAGGTTGCAGGGACCACATAGGATGTGTGTATGTTTATGGTGTCTGACAAGTTACTGATGTGTACCCATCTGTATAGTCATCCATTTGCTCGCCTACTCATTTATCCATCTGTCCCACCCAACCACCTCATTTATCCATCCATTTATTCACACGTACATCTACCCACCCATCTACCCAACTACACACCCACCCAACCCATCCATAATTCGCCCATCCATCCATCCATTATCTATCCATATACTCATTCATCATCTTTCCATCTATAATCCATCCGACCATTCATAATTCACCCATCCATTGTCTCTCCATCTATCCATCCATCTATCCATCCATCCATCCATCCACCCACCCATTCAATTATCCATCCACACGCCCCCCTACCCATTCATAGTAGATCCACTCATCCATCCATCCATTCCGGCCGTCATCTGTCCATCATCGCCACCCAACTATCATCCATTCATTTTTTATCCTATCCGTTACGCACTTTAATTCACCACTCGTCCGTCATCGTCCATCAGTAGTTGATCCATCCATCCATTCATCATCCATCCATCCATCCATCCATCCATCCATCCATCCATCCATCCATCCACAATGTTATTGGCATTGGGAAAGCTCTGCAGGTGGTGACTAGAAGCACAGGCTAGGGACCTGAGTTCCTCTGTGACCTTAGGAGAATTACCACATTACCTACCTCTCTGAAACGGGAATAGCAATAGTTCCAATCTTGTGGGTTGTTGTGAGCATTACACGAGTTGATGTCTGTAAAACACTTACCACAGTGTCTAGGATACAGTAGGCACTTGCTAATTATAAGCTGTTATTTTTTTGGGGACCCATCTTGTTCTGCCTTTCTCTGGTTCTGAAAGTTTGTTATAAACAAGCTCACAGGCTGTGAAGGTGTGGGGCATCAGAAGTGTGGGAGGCTACCTCCATCTCCCATGTGGCCCTGGAGAAGCAGAAATGTGGGTTAATGTGGAAATTTCTGACTTCTGAGCCCCTCTAAGGAGAGTGGCACTGTCTGCAGTAATTTGGCTTTGCTTTGTTAACTTTAGGGTCTTCTAGTGACTGATTCCTCTCCGACTGGTGCCTGGGAAATGGCAGCTGCTGCTAAGGCAGCCTTGAAGACAGCCACTTGCCTGCTCAGCACTGTTACTTAGAAGATAGGGTTCAAGAGGTAAGATTAAGGTCACTGATGTGCACCTGTCATGTATTTAACCAAACACTCATCTGTGTACCCACCTACCCCCTCATCTATGTATTCATCTACCTAATCAACCACTCATTCACCCATTATTTATCCACACATCCCCCCATCCATTTGCTATCCACCTACCAATCTATCCACCTATCCAATCCATGAAGCCATCTTTCTATCCATGTATTCACTCTTCTCCCAACTATTCATCTACTCCCCAGCCATTCATCCACTCACCTAGCCACCCATCCATCTTTCCATCCACTGATTCATCCATCTTTTCATTCACTCACTAATCTACTCATCCAACTCATCTAATAGTTTTTCACCCACGTAACCCATCCATCTCTCTGGTCACCACCAATCCATCCATCCATGCATCTGTCAGTCCTGTTTATCCATCCTTATGCTCGACTACCCATCTGTACATATATCTGTCTACTCATTTATTGATCCATCCATCTCCTCACCCATTTCTCTATTCAATGCTTATTCTCTCATCCTTTTTTCTGGTCAGTGAGCATTTTCTGGATGCTCTCTCTGTGCTAGGCCTGCATCAGCCTCTGGGCCTTTAAGGTTGGCCAGAGATGGGGCCTGAGCAAGGTCAACTCTTATACAAGGTAGAGTAGCTACTGGCCCAAGGTAGAGTAGAAACCCAGGGCCAGAGAATCCAAAAGGACTTCATGGAAGTAGTGGCCTTCAGCTGATCTCTAATGGATGAGAAGATTTTAAAGATTCCCTTTGGCTGTGATTTGGGGGTTGGACCCCATGGGGTGGAGGGTCATCACAATGAAATCCAGCAGGAGCCTGTTGCTGTGTCCAGACAGGAGTGGCTTGGGAAGGTAGGTGGCTGTGGGCAAGGAGATGGCTGGATGGCTTTGAGAATTTAGGAGGTAAAATACATAGGACCTGGTGAGGGAGTAGACATAGGGGGCTGAAGGAGAAGAAGAAGGCCAGACTTCTGGCTGGGCCAACTAAAGAAGTGGTCAGACTGCCAACTGACCCCATGAAGAGTGGGAGGAGGGGAAAGGTGAGAGTGAGGAGAAGAGGAGGGTATGAAGGAGGTGAGGAAGAGGAGGAGGAGAAGAGGTGAGGGAGGGGAAAGAGGAGAAAGAAGTATGGAAGAAGAGGAGGAACCATATTGCCCATGTGGTATTTTGAGGCATCTGGGAGAGAAGGCGCCAGTTCAGTCACCTTTGCCATGGAGAGGCCGGTGAGGGAGGCCCAAGGTACAAGGTTCTGTGCAGGTAGTTTAGTGGTCGGTGAGACCAGGAAGGGAAGGAGCCACTGTGGGGTGTATTTTTGACAGTCCCTGCTGGGGGCAACTGGAGCTCAGTCTGACCAAGGAACCTGAGGAGGCAATGTAGAGCAGGTACCCCAGAGTGTGTCCCCAGAGTGTGCCTGTGGAGGACAGGGAGCTGATCACTGACTGAAGGCTGCTCCTGGGGCATTCATTCCTTTGCCTGCTCAATGCATGGGCAGAGCATTCTTCAGTGGCTGGAGAGAGCTTTTGGGATAAAAGACTGATGTTGGTGGTTGGAAATTGGGCAGTGGGCCCTGGAGTGGTAAGGGCCTGGGGAATTGATGGTAAATTGATCACACCTCTCCCCCCGCCCCAGCACATACCAATGTATCATTGCTATTTCTCTCCTCGGGCCTAGCATGGCCTTGGCACAGAGAGCCTGCTCTGCATGTTTGCAGGCCATGGGTGTTCACTGTGGGCAGAAGCTGTCTGTGCATTGGTGGAAGGAGACATTTAGACCTTTCCCCTTGGAGACCCTCCACTGGCCCTTCTAGTCACTGCTTTTTTTGACATCTGAGAATATGGGCCAAGACCTTGCCCTGTTCTTTTCCCGGATGTCACCGAAACCTGAGGTATCCAGAGCCTCAGTGTTCTGGGCATGGGGTGTCCAGCTCTATTGAGAGGCCCCTCCCAGGGACTTTCAGGCCCCTCCCACTGGTCATGTGGTAGCTGCCTCTCTAAGAGCTCCCAGCCCAGGCCTGACCAGTGTTCTGAACATACTGGGTGCCAGGAGGCTGTGTCCATAGCCACTGGGGTCAGCAGGAACAGCTTCGCTACCTCTCAGGGGCTCTGGGTCCACGTTCTCCACTGCCTATTCTCTGCCTGTTGGCTTGATTCGCTGCTGTCTCTGGTGTGGAAGTCGCCTTTTCTAGCTCAGGTAGTGCACCCTATTGCTTCTCTTCCGTTCCGTCCCAGCAATGCTCTGGACCCCCGCTGGCCAAGCTGGGCATCTGCTGATGATGGTCCTGTTATCTTTACCATCTCACTTCTGTCTACAAGTTGCTTTGTGACCTGGGATGAGTCTCAGCCTCAATTTTCTCATCTATAAAAAAGGGGAGCTGGCCTCCTTGCTTGCTAAGGCCTCTTCTAAGAAAACAAATCTAATTCCATTTCTTATCTGATTTAACCGTATGTAAGAGTAAGAGTCAATCAGGCCTGATATCCTTGAGGATATTGTTCCACGTTTCTTAAATTGAGTCCTTAAAGACTGCAGAGCTGTGTAGCCTTCTTGCCATGACTGTGTTTGTGTGTGAGGAGTATCCTTGGGACATTTGGCAAGTTTGTGGGGCTGGGGTTTCTACTCATGGATCTTCTTCTGGGTCTTTCTTTGTGGTGCTGTATTCACCAAGAGTCTGCGAGGGGCTCCCTATACCCTGAGCATCTCACACACACATACACACATGCACATGCACACACACACATGAGTGTGTGCACACGCACAGCACAATGAGGGCATGAGAGGCTGAGGACTGGATCAATACACAGGATTCCAACTCTTGTGTTCTTTAGTTTCTGGGTGACTTTGGACAAGTGACTTTGTTCTGAGTCTCAAGTTTCCAGTTCTGAGAAAAGGGGGAGTGGGTGTGAACATGATCTTGTTAATTTTAGGAGTAAAGTCAACAGAAGAGGGAGTTCCCAGGCTTGTGTGACATAGTCTGGGACTCAAGATATGCCAGGAGTCACTGCAGCAGCCCCATCGACCTGGGAGCTGACCAGGTAGGTGTGAGGCTGCCCAGCTGCCAGGAGCAGTGCACCAGGCTGGGCACTCTGGCCTTTGATTATTGTAATTCTGTATTATACAGACCTTGAGTTGCTTGGAGCCCCAGCTGGAGCAGCCATGACCCACTGGACATCCCTCAAGGCTTCCAGGCCATACAAACCCACCCCCTGCAATCTGGCAGCCTCCTGCCAGCATCTGAGTACCTCGACTCTGACCACCTCCTTCTGGAGGATCCAGGAATCTGGGGCTGAGCCATCTTCCGGCAAAGTCCCCGGGGTCCTCACCACTGCCAACTCCCTGCCTCCTGGCCCAGGCAGAAGCAGCATTCTTCATTACGGCCTCCAGCCTCAGCTCCTCAGACCCATGGTGAGGTGGTCAGCTGAAGCACCTGTGGGGCGAGGATGGAGCGTGAAGAGGGGCCCCTGCAGAGCCTGGGGCTCCATAATGGGAGACCTTGCATTTGACAAAAATGATTCAAATCTCAGTTCTCCTGCTTATTGGCTGTGTGGATTTGGGGAAGTCACTTTACCTTTCTGAATCTGCATTCAGAGGCTAGAAGTAAGGATAGTACCTACCTCCTTGAGCTATTGTCCAGATGATTTAAGAGCATTCGCTTATGTGTTTGACTTGCTTTACCTGTGGTTTGAGGAGCTGGTTCACTCAGGCAGTAAGTGCCATGTGAGCATCATGTACATGCCAGCTCTGGAGACTCAGCAGCATCTGGTGACCAAGACAGACCCTGAAAGACCTTGCAGCCTTGTAGCCTGAGGGCTGTACCCTCACTTGTCTCCCAGATGTTTGGAGCAGAGGTCAGAGGTCATTGCTCCTCTGAGGCTCTGGCTGTACCTGGTCACACAGATGAGGGCTGAATCTTAGCATTGTTACCTCCTGGCTATATCACTTCCAGTTTCCAAGCCTCTAGTGGGTGCCCAGCTACCTGCCTCCCTGCTTCTGGCTCAGCCTCCCAGGGACCTTCTTCTCTGGGGCCTTGTTGTCTTCTGGATGCTCAAGGGCTCCCAGCCTTGTCTAGCTTTGACCAGGTGGGGATTGGGGGTGTGTGGGGTCCCTGCTTGTGGGGAGGAACATGCCCAACTCCTCAGTGTCCTAGCCAGGCCAACTGGAGGCCCTTGGACTGCGGTCAGCCAGTCAGTGACCCCTCTAGGCACCCCTCCTTTCAGGCCAGCCCAGCCCTGCTGAGACAAGCTGAGGTCCTGAGCACCCAAAGCCCTGAAGCTAATGGCCAGATTGTCTTAGTGCCCACAGGGCCAAGTGGTGCCATGGCCCCCAGCCTGCAGATGCCTCAGCCTGGCACCAGCAGGCTGTCCTGGAGCCAGCAGGGCACTGAAGAAGGAGTAGCTACTGGCCTGTGTGTCTAGGTGCTGGACACATACCACCAGCCATGGGAGCAGTGTTTGTCTGGTGAGGATGCAGTTCCATGGGGCATGCGGTGAGATGGCCAAGTATGTGTGAGTATGTGTGTGTGCAGCAGGCCAACCAGATGGTCCCCTGAGTAGGCCAAGGACAGTGACACTTCTAAGTGCCCCTAATGTACTCTTTAGAGCTGAGGAAGGTGGGAGTGGGGGAGGCCCTTGGACTGCGGTCAGCCAGTCAGTGACCCCTCTGGGCACTGACTCAGTGGTCTCCTCCTAGCTACTGCTGGTGACAGGAGACATGAGTGCTGAGTGGGTGCCTGAGGCAAAGAGCATCAGGAGGGCGGGTGGGGCCCAGCTTGGGATGTCCTAGGGAACAGAGCTGTTTCTAGGCCCTGAGGGTGAGATACTTTTGAGGGAAACAGCAAGCTGTTTGTGCTCAGGTGGCCAACAGTCTCATGGTAGGGATGGCAGCCAAGTACAACCCCGTGTGCATCATTGCTGTTATTATTACTACCATTATTAGGTTCGAGGTCAGGGCTGTGGGGTTACAGTGGGGACCTAGGAGGGGTGTACCATCTTCTGAAGGCACAGGGAGGCCTCTGGAGATGTTTTTATGGCATGAAAGTCAAGACCTGAAAGAGGGAGGTGGTGGGAAAATGGGAAGAGAGAGTCCAGGGTGGGTTTAAGGAACAGTGGGCTACAGCAGGGCGAGTGACAGGGAGGTGAGGTCCGAGGGGTCCTGGGCTCTGCTTATGCAGGCCCTGCAGGTGCCAGCAGGAACTCTGGCTTTGAGCAGATGATGGACAGGCTTCCCCTGGTTGCTTCTGGACTGAGATTGGGTGGGAGCAGGAGCAGGAAGATTGGTGAGGTGGCCACCATGCTGATCCAGGTGGGTGATGATGGGGACTCAGGTCATGAGGGTGAGAGAAGGAGTTGGATCCTAAATATATTTTCAAAGCGGAGTCCTTGGGGTGGGGTTAAAAGAAGTTGAAGATGAATCCAAGGGTTTTGGCTGGAGGTGCTGGGAGGATGGAGTGGCCGTTTTCCAATCTGAGAAGGAGGGTAAAGAGCTGGCTTAAGGTGAGAAGGAAGATCAGGAGCTTGGTTATGGGTAAATTAGGGTCCAATGTTGGCCAGCTCCATCTGAGAGTTCTGGGTGGGGGCAGAGGCATGGGTGAGTGTGGGACACTTGCCGTCCTATCTGTTGCAGGAGCCACCCCACCTGGAGCTGGCCTGGCTTGCCCACCCCATCCCCGGGATGACCACTGCCGGCCGGGCCAACCCTACAGCATTGTGTCATCAGAGGAGGACGGACTGCACCTGGTTACCATGTCGGGAACCAATGGCTTTGGCAATGGCAAGGTGCATACACGGCGCAGGTGCCGAAACCGCTTTGTCAAGAAGAACGGCCAGTGCAACATTGAGTTTGCCAACATGGACGAGAAGTCGCAGCGCTACCTGGCTGATATGTTCACCACCTGCGTAGATATCCGCTGGCGCTATATGCTGCTCATCTTCTCACTGGCCTTCCTTGCCTCCTGGCTACTATTTGGAGTCATCTTTTGGGTCATTGCTGTGGTCCACGGTGATCTGGAGCCTGCTGAGGACCGTGGTCGCACGCCCTGTGTGATGCAGGTCCATGGCTTCATGGCAGCCTTCCTCTTCTCCATTGAGACACAGACCACCATTGGCTATGGGCTGCGCTGTGTGACGGAGGAGTGCCCAGTGGCCGTCTTCATGGTGGTGGCTCAGTCTATTGTGGGCTGCATCATCGACTCCTTCATGATTGGTGCCATCATGGCCAAGATGGCCAGGCCCAAGAAGCGGGCGCAGACGCTACTGTTCAGCCACAATGCTGTTGTGGCGCTGCGAGATGGCAAACTCTGTCTCATGTGGCGTGTGGGCAACCTGCGTAAGAGCCACATTGTGGAGGCCCATGTGAGGGCTCAGCTTATCAAGCCGAGGGTCACGGAGGAGGGTGAGTATATCCCACTGGACCAGATTGACATCGATGTTGGCTTCGACAAGGGCCTTGACCGCATCTTCCTGGTGTCACCCATCACCATCCTGCATGAGATCGATGAGGCCAGCCCGCTGTTTGGCATTAGCCAGCAGGACCTGGAGACAGATGACTTTGAAATTGTAGTTATTCTGGAGGGCATGGTGGAGGCTACTGCCATGACTACACAGGCCCGAAGCTCCTACCTGGCCAACGAGATCCTGTGGGGTCACCGCTTTGAGCCTGTACTCTTTGAGGAGAAAAACCAGTACAAGATCGATTACTCGCACTTCCACAAGACCTACGAGGTACCCTCCACGCCCCGCTGCAGCGCCAAGGACCTGGTGGAGAACAAGTTTCTACTGCCCAGCGCCAACTCCTTCTGCTATGAGAATGAGCTGGCCTTCCTAAGCCGTGATGAGGATGATGAAGCAGATGAAGACCAGGACAGCAGTAGTCCTCAGGCCAGGCATGACTTTGACAGACTCCAAGCTGGTGGGGGTGCCCTTGAGCAGCGGCCCTACAGACGGGAGTCTGAGATCTGAGCCACTGTTGGCCAAGATGCAGCATCCACTCAGCCAAGGAGAGGCCCACATCCTGTGAGGGCTCCGGTTTTGAGCAGAATGGGCAAGGTGTCCCAGTTGCAGACTCAGTAGCACTTTAGATGTTTTATGTTCTTTATGATGGCCTTGGAAGTTTGGCGGGGAAGTGGGCAGCTGGAGCTGGTAGCCCCTGGCCTCAAAGGCCCAAGCAGGCTCAGGGGCAAGGAGGTGGCCTCCTGGGGGCCAGGCCATGGGAGTTAGGGGCTTCTGCCTGAGGAAAGTGCTGAAGCCTGCCCAGAAAGGGCTCTGTAGCTGCCCAGGCTTTGGGAGAAAGCTGGCAGGCTACAGGGCACCTTGCTGGTTTTTAACTTGGGGAGAAACAATGGGTTTTGGCTTTCTCAATCTTAACTTGAGTAAGACTGTTTACAAAAAAAAAAATTAACATGATTAAAAAATTTTTTAAGGACAATTAGAATTCCATTGGTCTGCCAGGATGCAGGCAGCTGGGTAGAGGCTCCAAAAGGCTCTCTAAGACTGGACGGGCCTCTACTCTGCAAAGGCCAGGCGTATGCAGGTGGTGCAGTGACAGTAAGCACAGTGCTCACCATGGTTCTTTATGTACATGAGCAGAATAGATTCCATTTGTGATAGAAAAACCAAGCTCATGTTAATGATCATAATAAAAGCTTTCCAATGTCATAGGTGGGAGTAAGGGCTGGGAAACAACTAGTTTGAGATTTTTGAGTTTGACTTTGTACCTTAGAGGTGCATCTCAGGGCCAGATATGAGACCTGCCTGCCATAGAGCGTCCCCTTTCTCCCAACACACCGGATTCTCCGGGTTTGTTTATTTCTCCTTTTCTGGCCAGTGGCCTCCACTCTTTTCATGGTGATGGGCAGTTGGGAAATGCAGGACTGGGTGGCTCTGTGGGAAGGGAAGCTCAGTTCCCAGACTAGGAGGAAATGGCTCAGCCCCATCTTGAATGGGACCCCCACGTGAATTGTGCCTTAGAGACTCTGAGTGGTCTGGCCCCAGTTGTTTCTGTTTTTATCAAACTCCACTGTCCCCGCCCACTGCCCTGACTCCACTGCAAAGTCCCTGCTAGCCCCTCTGTCTGCAGAGGCTAGACTGACGTGGTACTCTCCCTGCACCTGGGGCAGCACAGGTGAGTCCAAGTGGGTGGCAGCCTGGATGTATCCTGCCTGAATGGCAGAGAAGCAATTGTAGGAAAGGCATGGAATTGTCAGCTGAGGTCCCTGGGAGTGGCACATGCATCCAAGCACCCTAATGGGGAAGAGGTTGTTGGCCCTACTGGCCCAAAAGCAGGCCCCTGCACCCTGAGCTGCCCAATGTGGGCGTGTTCTTGGCAGAGAAGACAGTTGGCAGGGGCTGGACCCTGGGATGGAGCTGGGAACTTTTCCCAGGACAGCTAAGAATGCTGCCCTTCTAAATGACCAGGCCCATAAGGAAGTCAGTATTAGAAATATACTGTGTCTCTTCAGCCTGCCTTACCAGGCCTCTCCAATCTGTGCCCCTAAGACAGCTCACAACCTAAAGGCATCAGAGACTCTAGCCCAAATGGAGAAGCTGAGACAGAGTGTAAAGTCATATAAATAGGGGATGAGACTTGAGAGACACAGAGAGGCCGGGGCCTGGGTGTGGTCTCCTGCCTCTTCCCTCTTCCACCAATCTCCATGGTAGCTGGAAACCTGACCTGAGGTCAGGGGCAGTGGAGAGCCCTGGGCATAGGCTATCAGCTCCCACTCAGAGATACCCCAGCAGTCCCTGGCCTGAGGTAGACCTGACTCCCCATACCCTGTCCTAGCCTCAGACCTCACCCCAACTTCTGGCCAAGAAGATTCAGCTCAAGGCACTAGAGGCAGCTCTTTCCTCTCAGGATCTGCTGGAGGGGCTCCTTCCAGCCTGGCATGGCCCCCTGCCCTGAGCCTGGCTGGCATTCTCAGCTTTAGCTGAGGGTAAGGGTGGAGTTGATGTAGGAGCACTTACCCACTCACCCCTGCCTAGATTGTCAGGCTGAGCCATGGAGGGACAAGGTGGCCCTAGACAATCAGGGCAGCATAGAGGCCAGTGCTTGGATCTGCCCAGGAGCTGGAAATCCTTCCAGGGCAGGGTGGACCAGACTTCCACTCACTCCATCCAGAGCAGAGCCCAGGAACCCCAGAACCCCAAGGCTCTGGCAATCTCGGGTGGCCTGGTATACCTCCTTTCATGGCTGTCACCTCCCAGGTCAGCCCCCAGATCCTGTGGGAGAGCAACTCCATGCTGCCTTTCATTCCCTGCCAAAGGCAGATGCTGCATTTTCAAACTCTTCTGCCGTTTTCTTTTCCTTTCCTGTATTTATTTATTTATTGCTTGTGCTAAAGACCAAAACAGTCTCCCTCTTTAATGCACTTGAAATGGGAGGGTGGATGGGAGGAGGAGCTGTGTGTATACCAAGCAAGGATCACATGGCCCCTGAGAGGTGTGTGTGGGGGCATGCGTGCCCATGTGTGATGTGTGGAGAGCTAGTTAACCCACTGACTGTGCTATGCACAGGTGAGTGGGGCATGCTCGTGCACGTGCGTGCATGTGGCGTGTGATGAGTGTGTGTGTGCAAGTAAATGTGTGTCATGTGTGGTCTGTGTGACATGCAGGTGTGTGTTCCAACCTGCTACCACCCTCACCCTCTTAGGCAGTGGAGTTTCCAAGAAGTTTCTCAACAGCCTGAACCAGGACATCCAGAGGTTGAGAGTGGGCTAAGAATGTGGCCTCTGGCACTCTCTGCTCTGAGACATTTAGCTGCTTATGTGGGCCGTACTGGCAGTGTGTGTGTGTGACTGTGAGAATGTGAGAAAGTATGTGGATTTATATGTGGAATTCTCATCTATGTTCAAATGAAACATTCAATTATGGCTTTGCCTGTAAGTGCATGACCATGTGGAATCATCGTGTGAGACTGTTGTATGGATGTATGCATATGATGATCTCTATATATACGTGATATGTATGTGTGTATGTATACACACACATACACACAAAATTATGTGTTTATTATCCATAGGTGTCTTTGTGTGTGTGTGTTTTATATGTGGGTGTTGGCTTAAATATTCACCAGGTTGGAAGGCTGGGTACACACTTCTCAGGATGGACACCAGCCATGGCCATCAGCACAGATAAACTCAGTAGTCCCACTGGCCCTCTGCCCTGATCATGTCCATATAGGCTGTGTGGAGTATGTGTACCAGGGTAAGCTTTGTGTGTCGTAGAGGGGTGTGTGTGTGTAGGTGTGTGTGTGTGTGTGTGTGTGTGTGTGTGTGTGAGGTAATATCTACACACATGTATTTGAGTCCTTGGCTTCCAGCAGTAAGTGATTGTGGGCAGGATGCCATGTGCGTGGTTGTCCATGTGAACATGTACATGTGTGTGGTGCATTTGTGTGGCAGCTGTGCCAGTTTCCATGAGTGGAGATGGTGCCTGCCTGCTGGGGGCAGTGTATATGTGTGTGAGTATGTGCAGGTCCTGAGAATTGTGAGCACAAATAGCAAGGAATGGCATGTCTGTGTGTGCACCCTTGCATGCCTCCTCCTGTGCCCCGCTGATGCTGTGCTTCCCAGTCCCTGCCTGCTCGAGGGTCCTGGTGGGGGTTGGGGGCCCTGGTGGGAAGGAGGCCCCTGCAAAGGGATGTCTGCCCTGCCTGTGGTCACAGAATGTCAAATATATTTTAAATGGTAAAACTGGAGAATTTTCATGTTATTTTCAATGCATAGCAGTATCTAAAGATATAGGCCACGAGACTAGATCAGATTAAGTGAATTTTGATCTCTTTGAGAGCCACCATGCAGAGATGTGTGTTTGAAAGGCCCCACTTGGCGCCAGAATATGCTAGCCATTCTCATGCTCCCTTAGCCACCTGTATCCTGCAGTGATGGACATAGGGGCCTTTTAGGGTGGGAGTGGGACATGGCAGCAGCTTGGGAAGAGGGGACAGAACACAGCTTCCTCATAGATTCTGGAGTGCTCTTTCAGCCAGCACACATGCCCTCATTCTCCTATGACTGCACACCCTCTCCCACACTGCCCCTGAGTGTTGCAGATCACTCACTATGACTGGATGTCACACCGCCCCAGCTGTGTGACCTTGGGCACTGCTTTGATCTCTTTGGACCTGCACCTCCCATATGCAGGAGACTAGAGGCCCACTCCAGAATCCTTAATGCTAGGGGAGGTCCCCAGCAAGATAGCAGCTTGGGTTCTCACCACTGTAAAAGGAGAGGAAGCTGGGACAGATAAGGGGTTGGAAGACCCCTATATCAGCCTAGTGGGGGATGGAGAGCAGACAAGTGCTGCTGGCAGGGGGAACAGCATGTGCAGGAAGGAAGATGCAAGAGGCCCATTTTGAGGGAAAAGAATTTCATCTGTACCAAGGGTTCAGTCTCTGGGATTTCAATGGCCTTTTGGCAGAGACCCACAGAGAAAGAATGTTTTCCTTTGTTCAAACTATTTCCACAAGTGGAGAACTCAGTGAAGGACCTGGGGGATGTTCACTTGGATTGTACCTGGGCTTCCTACCCCAGGACCCTGAGGTCCATTGGGGAACTACATGGAGGCTGCCAGAGAATTAGGCTGGACAAAAAGGAGTGAATCAGTGACCTGGTGCCTAGATCCATCTTCCCTGTCTCTGCTAGCTGCAGCCCCTCCCTGGGCCTCAGTTTCCCCATATGCAATCCAACACAGGAGGAATGATGCTCTTTGAGGGTTCTGAGTGCTGGACCAGGCTGTGTGGGTCCAGGTGTTAAGAGGGCTCTTCCTTTCCTTTCCTGGATCAATGCTGAGGTCAATGCTGAGGCCTGGGACTGTTCTCACTCTCTGCTGAGACTTGGCACAGAGGCTGAGCTATAGTTCTGATGCCTTAGCCTTGGGACAGGGTAGGGCTCCCAGACCAGGTTCTGGAGCAATGCAGTAGCACAGGTTGTATACTGCACAACCCGAAGGTTGCCATTTACAACCTACACAATTATGCACAGCAATGGTAACCTCTGAAGTTTCATACCTTTCCTCACTGCTTCAGGGCTCCAGGGAGGAGCTGCCCATGGGCTCAGTGGGGAGGGATCCATATCACATGTGGAACATGCAATATGGGATGGTAGGGGAGGGGGTCCAGATGGGGGCTGCTTCTACAGACACCAATAACTTTTTGTGAACCCGCTGACTGGCTAGAAAATGTTTGAAAGGGTACTGCAGCCTCATACTAACACAACATCCAGACCTGCCCCCCAAATATATGGACAAATACCTAAAATGCATACAAACACAAGTATATACAACAACGTACGGAATATTACACAACCATGGGAAAGAATAGTTCCCTGATGCATGCAGCAAGGTGGATGAACCTCACAGACACAGTGTTGAATGAAAGGATCCAGATACAAAAGGGTGCATGTTTAAGTCTATCCATGTGAAGTTCTAGAACAGACATTAATCTATGGGGATAGAAATCAGGACAGTGGTTGCCTGTGGTGTACAGGTGAGCCAGTGACTGAGTGTTGATGGACAGAACTTTCCTGTGACTGCATTTGGGCTCAGAAAATAGGCAGCACCTGGATCAGGAGGGAGGGTCTGATGAGGGGAGGTTCTCTGACCACATGTTCTGACGATCAGAGAGTGGATTTTGCAGCTGAAATTTGGAGGTGAGTGACTTTCTCAAGGCTACAATGTCCTGTCCTTTTAGTCAGCCACCACTGGGAGCCATCACTTTGTGGATAGAGCCTTCTAGGGAAGGCAGAGGGGCATGGAAGCTGGGCTGGCTGGGGAGGAGGAAGATAAATGGTGACCAAAGGGGTGAGTTGGGGGGCACCTGGTGTGAGGTGGGGCCCTCACTGACATGGGTGGCAGGCAAGGGGAATGTGACATCAAGACCCTCCCCCATTTAAAGACACTGGCGAGGCTACCGGCCGTAGGCTCTGGCCCTCCCAGGAATCCCTCAGCACAAACAGGTGCTCATAACCCCACCTTGGGCGGCCATCAGAATAAGGCCCCACATGCCCTTTCCTCCTTGGAAGAACAGCTGGGCTCAGCCTCTGGGGCCAGATGGGCAGGTGTTAAAGGTGCAGTAGTGAACTCTGTAACCAGCCTTGTGTGTGTAGGGTCCATGAGCCCAACTCCCTCCAAGGAGGGGCCCATGGGTTGGCCCAGCCCTGAGACAAGTGTCCTGAGTGACTAGGAGTTCCAACCACAGAGGCTAACTTTAGAATTAGAGTTAGGGTTAGGGTTAGAGTCAGCTTTGAAGTTAGGGTTTGGGTTTAAAATAGGATTAGGGTTTGGTTAGAATTGGGTTAAGGGCTACATTGAGGTTATTGTTAGGGTTAGGTGTAGGTGTAAGGTGAGCTTCGAAGGCAGAGTTTGGGTTTAAATTAGAGATGGTATTAGGGTTGGGGTTAGAGCAAGTCTAGGATTAGAGTTAGGGTTAGGTTTGAGGTAGGTTTAGGTTTTGGGTTAGGTTTATAGTTAAGGTTAATGTTAGGGTTAGGGTTTGGGCTGAGTTTATGATTCGGTTAAGGTGTAGGTTAGGGTTAGATTGAAGTTTAGGTTTTGGGTTTACAATAAGGTTAGAGTTAGATTTGAGCTTAAGGTTTGCATTTTCAAAAAGATTCTTGTTAGGGTTAGATTTAGGGTAAGGACTAGGTTTGGTTAGCTTTAAGATTAGGGTTAGGTTTAGGTTTAGATTTTTAGTTAGGGTCAGGGTTAGATTTAAGGTTAGTGGAAGGGTTAAGTTTTGAGTTAGAATTAGAGTTAGGGTTAGGTTAATATTAGGGTTGAGTTAACACGATTAGGTTTAGAGTTATCTTTGAGGTTAGCATTTGGGTTAAAATAGGTTTAGCTTTTGGGATAGTGTTAGGGTTAGGGTAAGGGTTAGGGTTAAGGCTAAATTTAGGATAATAGGGTTAGTGTTAGCTTTTGAGTTAGGGTAGGTTTATGGTTAGAGTTAGAGTTAGTTTTAAAGTTAGAGTTTAATGTAAATTAGGATTTGAGTTAAGTTTAGTATTTTGTATGTGATTTGGTTAGGATTAGTGTTAAAGTACCTTTGAGGTAATGGTTTGGGTTGCATTAGTGTTAGGGTTACTGTCACATAAAGGATAGTTTCAGGTTATGGTCGGGGATGGGTCTTGTGTTAGGATTAAGGTTAACAATATGGTTAGAGATAGCTTTGAGTTTAGGATTTGGATTTAATTAGTGTTAGGTTTAGAGTTAGGTTGAAATTTAGCCTAAAGATCAAGATTAGGTTTTGAGTTAGGGTTGGGGTTAGGATTTGATTTAGTGTTACAGTAGTGGTCTTTTAGTCATTAAACTCCTACACAAGCAGGTAGAAGTGGGTGGCAACAACTTGTACTTAGTTTTACCAAATGGGATAGTTGCCAACTGAGTTCAGCACAGTGTTTATTAGGTGAATGAAACTGATGCCATTCTGTAATGAATGTAGAGAGTACTGTGTTGAAACATGATCTGTAATCTCTATGTTACCAACAAGTTACTTGTAAACTGTGCATCACTTTTATCTGTCAGGGATTGGAAACTAAACGTATTCTCGGGTGTCTTTGGTTTTACCATCTTTTCAAAAAAGATGTTTTCGACAAGTACTAGCACATTGTGTTCAGAACAGTGCTTAGACAGTGAATGGAAATCATGCTTTTCTGCAATGCCTGTAATAAAGGGTTTGACTCGAGCTCACTATAGTCAGGAGGATTCTTTTGTAAAATGGAACTCCAACTTATCCAGTCACACATGTAGCAAAGTTAATAATGTGACTTCTTATCAGTACCTTTCTAACAGGCAAGTTGAACCTTCTCTTTAGAAACTCTTTTAATCCCAATCCTAAACCTAACCTCATACCACACACTAACCTCAACTCTAACCATAACCCAATATTAAACCTAACATTAATCTTAACTTCAAATGAAACCTTAACCCTAATTCTAATCCTACCCCTAATTTAAACCCTAATATTAACCTCAACCCAAACCTTAGCCCTGAAATTAGAGCTAACCCTGACCATTATCCTAGACTCATCACTAACCCTAAACCTAACTCTAAACACTATGACACACACTCTAACTGTAAACTTAACCCCAATCCTATATTTGACCTCATAGGAAACACTAACCTCAACTCAAGCCATAATTTTAACTCTAAACTTAACTTTGACCCTAATTTTAAACCACATCATAAATCTAACCATAACTTTAATCCTAACCCTAAACCTAATATTAACCCTAATCCTAACCTCAACACAAACATGCATAAAAATAATCCAACACTTATCCTGACATCAACACACATAATAAAGCTAAACCTAACCCTAACCTAAACACTAACCCTTCCCCAACCCTTACCCTAACACCAAGAGTAACCCTAACCTTAAACCTAATTTTAACCCTAGTTCTAAACATAGATTTAGGCATGACAGCATGTGTTTGAGTTCCCGTCAAAGAAAGAACCATGTCGAATAAAGTGTGCTCAAGTCAAAGGCTTTACTATATACATACATTCCAGGTGAGTGTGATACCCATTCTCTAAGTAACCACTGCTGAGTAAAATCTTGGTGTTCACACAGTATGTTAGGACTTTGTTAGAAAGATCTTTTGGATATGTTGGTCACAGACTACATGCATTAGATTATGAGTTTAGTTTCCTTATGCTGAGAGAAAATAGTGATGAGCAAAGTTTGCAAGTGCCTTTTTTAAAATGACATACAAAGTACACATCATATTTAAACACAGCAGCACCTGTATTATAGAAAGAGTTTTAGGTCAATTCACCAAATAAACACTCTGCAAAACACTTTTTGCAACTCTCCCATTTGGTACGAATTATAAACCAGTGAAATCACATATTTAACTAATCGTATTATGCAATGTGTATGTGTTTAATAATGAAAAGACCAATGTTCTAGAGGCTTTTAATAACTGCCTTTTAGAAAAAATTCAATAACAAGTCACATCATAAACTTAGCTCCATGCGTGAGAGGAGGTGTTTGAGTTCCACTTTAAGAATGAACCCTGCGGAATATAGTGTGTTCAAGTCGAATGCTTTACTATCCGCATTACTGGTAACTGTGATATCTCTTCTCTGACGAAACACTGTTTGGAGTGCAGTCTTGGTTCTCATATATTGTATCAGGCTTTTGTGAAAAAGTCTTTCAGACACATTGGTCACAGGCCATATAATTAGAGAATATGTTCAGCTCCCATTTGCTGAGAAAAAGACTTGATCAACAAAATTTGCAAGTATCTTTTTATGATACAGAAAGTATGTATCGTATTTAAACAAAGTACCACATGTATTACAGAAAGCTTTTGGGTCTATTTACCAAATAAACAGGCTGTGATACTTTTTGGCAAGTATCTAGTTTGGTAAGAATTTACAAGTAAGAGCTTAGTTTTAACTAATCACTTTTCACAATGTGTAGGACTTTGAAGAGTAAGAAGCCACTGTTCTAAAGAGTGCTTTCAACTAGCCTATTACAATAGTACTGAAAACAGTCACATCATAATCGTAGTCATAGACATAACAGATAAATATGAATTTCATTTTCTGTCTAAGCAGTGTTCTGAACAGACATTTGATGCTATCTCAGTGTGTTAGTTGATGTCTCAAGCATCTTTTGGACAACTTTTTTAAAGACCACAAGGGTTAGAGAATATGTTTTGTTTCCATTTGCTGAGAGGCAAGTGTGAGGAACACACTGTTTGGAAATAACTTGTTAGTATTTTAGAGGCATACATCTTTTTGACTAATCAGTCAGACACTAGGAAGGTTTAAGTGTTAACTTGAGGCAAGATTAGATTTAGATTTAGGGTAAGGGATAATTTTGCAGTCATGGTTAGGATTAGGGTTAGGGTTAAGTTTAAGTTTAGGTTTAGGTTTAGGCTTAATGTTCAGTGTTAGGGTTTGGATTGGTATAGGTTTAGGCTTAGTGTTAGGGTTAGAGTTTGGGTTGATGTTGGAATTAGGGTTCAAGTTGAGGTTATGGCTAGGGATGGGGGTAGAATTAGGGTTAGTGTTAATGTTAAGGGTAGGTTAGAGGTTAGGGTCAGGGTTGAAGTTAGGTTTATATCCTACCTTAAGGTTAAGGTAGGATCAGGGATGCAGTTAGTGCTGGGGTTAGTTTTGGGATAGGTTTAGGGTTTGTGTTGAGGGAAGGATTAAGGTTAGTGTTAATGTTAAGGTTAGGGCTGAGGTTGAGGTTAGAATTACCTTTGGGGTTGTTAGCACTGAGGTAAAGATTAGGGTTAACGTTAATGTTAAAGTTAGGGTAGGTTAGAGGTTGCAGTCTAGATAGAACTACTTTTTGGGCTGGGCATGGTTTGAGATTAGGGTTAAGGTTATTTTTGAGTTTAGTATTAGAGTGATAGTGAATGTTAAGATTAGTGTTTGGTTTAAGGTTAGAATTATGTTCCGGTTCAGATTATGGTTAGGTTTTGGGGTTGAGTTTTAAATTAGGGTTAAAGCTGAAGTTAGGTTAGGATTGAGTTTGAGATTAGGGTTAGGGTTTGTGTCAGGGTTAAGGTTTTGGTTGAGTTTAGGATTAGGGTTAGGGTTAGGTTGAAGGTTAGGGTTGAGTTGAGGTTTATATTTGAAGTTAGGCTTAGGGTTAGTTTGTCTTTAAGGTTAGGATAGAGTTAGGGTTACAGTTAGGGTTAGGGTTAGGGCTGAGTTCATTTCTAAGGTTAGGCTTATAGCAAGAGTTAATTTTAGGCTTCAAATAGAGTTTAGGGTTAGTTTTGGGTTAGGGTTGGGCCTAGGTTTTTAGTTTGGGTTAAGGGTAAAGTTAGGGTTAGGGATAAGGTTAAATTTGATTTTATAATTAGGTTTTGGTCTAGGATTAGGGTTAAATTTAGCTCAGGTTAGAGTGTGGGTGTAAGTTAGGGGTAGGGTTATTGTTAGGGTTAAGGTAAGGCTACAGGTAGTGTTAAATTAGGGTAATGTTAGTGTGAGACTAAGGGATAGGGTTTGGTTTAGAGGTGAGTTTATAATTATGGTTAGTTTTAGGGTTAGTTTTGAGGTTAGGGTTTGTGTTGAATTTATAGTTAGGTTTAGTTTAGAGTTTGGGTAAGGGCTAGGGTTAGGGTCAAGTTTGTGGCTAGTTTTGTTTTAGGTTTTGTGTAAGGGTTAGGTTTAGGCTGAGGATTAGAGTGGGGTTTATGGTTAGAGTTATGGTCAAGGTTGAAATTATGATTGGGGCTATATTAACATTAGAGTTAGAGTAAACTTTGAGGTGAGGGTTTGGGTTTAATTAAGGTTTGAGTTATGATTAGCATTAAGTTTATGATTCAATGAAAGGTTAGGGTTAAGTTAGAGTTAGAGTTAGCTTTCATGTTAGATTTTGGGTTTAAAATAGGATTTTGGTTATAGGGTTAAGGTTAGTGTAAGGGCTAGACTTTGGATTAGGTTTAGGGTTATGTTTAAGGTCAGGTTTAGTTTTTGAGTTCGGGTAAGGTTTAAGGATAGTGATAGAGGTAGATGTAGAGTTAGAGTTAGGGTTGAGTTTGTGATTAGGTTTCATCTTAGAGTTAGAATTAGCTTTTGGTTAGATTTAGGGTTTAAATTAGAGTTAGAATTAGGGTTAGGGTAACTGCTAGGTTTAAGGTTAGAGTTAGGGATAGTGTTAGGTTTCAGGATGGGATTAGGGATAGAAATTGGTTTTTGATTAGATTATTTGTGAAAGGGTTAGAGTAAGGTCAGGGTTTAGTTAGGTGTATGGTTAGAGCTCAATTTAGAGCTAGTATTTGTGTCTGTGTTAGGGTTAAGGTTGGGGTTGCAGTTAGCTTTGGGATTAGTATTTGGGATTAAATTAGGCTTGGAGTTGACTTTATGATTAGCATTAGGGTTAGAGTTATTTTTGCAGTCAGAGTCTAGGTTTAAACTAGGTTTGGATTAATGTTATGGTTAGAATTAAGGTTAGCATTAAATTTAAGGTGAGTTTATGGTTAAGGTTGTGGTTATGGTTAGAGTTAGCTTTGAAATGAGAGTTTGAATTTAAATCAAGGTTAGAATTAGGGTTAGATATAGGGTTAAGGTTAGGGTTAGGTTTTAAGTTATCGATAGGGTTAACTTTAAGTTTAAAGCTAGGGATGTGTTTAGTGTTAAGTTTATGATTAGGGCCAGGGTTTGGGTTAGGGTTAGCTTTGAGGTTAGCTACTGAGTATAAATAGGGTAGGTCAAAGTTTAGTGTAAAGTTTGGGGTAAGGGTTAGGTTTAATGTTAGTATTAGGGTTATACTTTGGTTTAAAGTTTTGTTTAGGCTTATAGTAAGAATTAATGTTAAGCTTAGGTTTAGATTTAGGATTAGGATAAGTTCTAGAGTAAGTATTAGGTTTAAGGTTGAGTTTTTGATTAGCGTTACAATTAGGTTGAGGCTTGGTGTGAGATTTAGGGTCAGTTTTGTAGTTAGGGCTAGGATAGGGTTATAGATAAGGTCAGAGTTAGGGTTGAGGTTAAGCTTAGGTTTAGGATTAGGGTTAGGTTTTGAATTAAGGTTAGGTTTAGTTTTAGGTTTAGAGTTAGGGTTATGAATAGGGCCACAGTTATGATTAAGTTTGATTTTATGATTAGGGTTAGGGTTAGATTTAGTTTTGAGTTTAGGGTTTATATTTCAACCATGTTTACACTTAGGGTTAGGTTTTGAGTTAGTGTTAGGGTTAGGTTTATATTTAGGATTAGAATTAGTTTTGAGGTTAGGGTTTGGGTTTAAATTAGGGTTGAATTTAGGGTTAGGTTTCAGCCAAGGGATAGGATGAGAGTCAAGGTCTGGGTTAGGTTTAGGGTTATCATTAGGTATTGGGTAATGTTAAGGATAGAAATAGTATTAGAGTTAGGGTTAGGGTTATAAGTAGCATTAACTTTTACTTTAGTGTTTAGGTTTAAATTAGGGTTAGACTTAGGGTTAGGGTAAGAGGTAGGATGTTAGGTTTAGATTTACATTTTCATTTTAGAGCCAAATTTTGAGTTAATTTTAGGGTTAAGGCTTGGGTTAGAGTTAGTAGTGAGTTTATGATTAGGGTTAGGTTTAAGGTAAGGGTTAGGTTTTGAGATACAGTTATGGTTTGGGTTAGGGTTTATAATAGGTTTAGGGTTTGGTCGAGTTTGTTTTTAGGGTTAGAATTATGGTTAGGCTTAGAGTTAGTTTTGAGATTCAATTTTAAGTTTAAATTAGAGTTAGGTTTAAGTTGAGGTCATACAATTGCTCTATGTTTCTCTTTTTCAGTAACTGCCAATTGAAAAATTGCAAAATGGCTACATTGTTTTAATCCTACCCAAAATGTATGAGGGCTAAAAATCCTCTACACCCTCACCAACTGTGTTACTTTGCAAGGTTTAAAATGTATGATGATGATGATGATGATGATGATGATATTATTATTACTATTACTACTCCTATTTCTACTATAATTATCCTAAGGGATGTGAAGTCTTTTATATTTGAAGTTTCTTTTTCTTATTCATTCTAAGTTTTATTCATAGGCAAGTTGTCTTAAAAAGTTGAGGTGAAATTTATAAATTCAGAGCAATTTATAAATTCTGGGTCAAGTCTTCTTCCTCTACTTACATTTCTTCTTTTATTTTTAAATTTTTATTTCATTTTGGAGAAATGTTAGTATTAACATTAGTTTTTAAGTGTAAAATACATCACTTAATACCTATTGATTATAGGTACAATGTTTTATAGCAGTATCTAGAGCTTATTCATCTTCCTTGACTGAAACTCTAAGACATAATGGATGTTGAGCATCTTTTCATGTGATTATTAGCCACTTGTATGTCTCCTTGGAAGGAATGTCTATTCAAATAACTTGTCCATTTTTAAATAGGGTTATATGTCTATTTATCTTAGAGTTAAGAGTGTTCTTTAAACGAGGCTGGAGGTATCACTCTGCCTGACTTCAAATTATACTACAAAGCGACAGTAGTCAAAACGACAGGATAATGGCAGACACACGAGCAGTGGAACAGAATCGAGAGTCCAGAAGTAAACCCATATTTATATGGGCAAATAATTTTCGACAAAAAAGCCCAAAACATACAGTGGAGAAAGGAAAGCCTAATACATGGTGCTGGGAAAACTGGAAAGCCACCTGCAAAAGAATGAAACTAGACTGTTGTCTATCACCACACACCAAAATTAACTCAAAATGGATTAAGGACCTGAATATAAGATCTGAAAGAATAAAATGCATAGGAGAAAACAGGGGAATGCAATTCAAGGACCTTGGACTTAAAGAGGATTTTAAGTCCTCAAAGGCAAAGGAAGTAAAAGCAAAAATAAGTGAATGGGACTACATCAAACTAAAAAGCTTCTGCACAGCAAAAAAATCCATCAACAAGGTAAAGAGACAACTAACTCAATGGGAAAATATATTTGCAAGCGACACCTCTGATAAGGGCCTAATATCCAAAATATACAAAGAACTCATATGACTCAATAACAACAAAAACCCAAATGATCCAATCAAAAAATGGGCAGAGGACCTGAACAGACACTTCTCCCTAGAGGACATACGAATGGCCAAAAAATATATGAAAAGATGCTCAACATCGCTAGCTATTAGGGAAATGCAAATCAAAACCACAATGCAATACCATCTCACAACTGTTAAAATAGCTATAATCAACAAGACAAGTAATAAATGCTGGAGAGGAGGCGGAGGGAAAGGAACCCTCATACCCTGCTGGTGGGATTGCAAATTGGTACAGCCACTATGGAAAACATTATGGAGGTCCCTCAAAAAAATAAGAATTGATCTGCCATATGATCCAGCAATCCCTCTTTTGGGTATTTATCCCAAAGACTTGAAAACCCATATCCAAAAAGATATTTGCACACCAATGTTCATAGCAGCATTATTCACAGTGGCCAGGACATGCAAGCAACTAAAGTGTCCTACAACAGATGATTGGCTAAAGAAGCTGTGGTACATATATACAATGGAATATTACTCAGCCATAAGAAAAGTTGAAATATTGCCATTTGCGACAACATAGATGGACCTCAAGATAATCATGCTGAGCTAAATAAGCCAGACAGAAAAAGTTGAAAATCACGTGATATCACTTATATGTGGAATATAAACCTAAAAGCAACAAATGAACAGGACAGAAAAACAGAGACTCATGGACACGGTCTATAGACTAGTGGTTACCAGAGGGTAGGGGATGGTGGGGCGTGGGGAGATAGACAGGGTAAAAGGGGTCAAATATGTGGTGACAGAAAGAAATTTAACTATGGGAGGTGAACACACTGTGGTAAATATATATATGGCTTACTGTTAAAATGTACAGCCAAAACTTATTGGATTTCATTAACCAATGTCACTTTAAAAAAAAAAGAAGAAGAAAAATAAATAAATTTTAAAGAGTGTTCTTTATTTATTTGGTTACAAGTCACTTATAAGACATATGATTTGCAAATTCTTTCTCCCATTATATGGGTTGGCTTTAACTTTCTTGTTTCTGTTCTGAGGCAACTAAGTTTTTAAGTTGGATGACATCAACTGTATCTCTTTTCTTTTGTTGCTTTGTGCTTTTGATGTTATTTAAAAACATGGCCTAAAATAATGTCACAAAGATTTACTGCTATATTTTCATCCCAGAGTGTTATTTTCTATCTCTTACACTACATCTATGACCTATTTTTAGTTAATTTTTGTATGTGATGTAGATGTCCTATATCATTATTTTGTAGCTATCTGGCACCATTTGTTGAACAGAATATTCTTTCCTCCATTGAACTTAGTACATTTAAATTTTGAACATTTTAATTTTTCATATTCTTTTAAGCCATCTGAGAATTATAAGACATGTATTATGGAAATAGAAAACTAACACTTTTCTAAAAAAGGTCAGTAAATATCACCACTTCAATGTTTATTCATTCATTTTGAAATGTCATAACTATCTTATACAAATTTTCTACGTACATTCATGCACTCTGTTCTTTTCTAACCTATTTTCCTCATCCTGTTAAATTTCTATACTTTATTGTGTTTAATCTTCAATTGCTTATTACTGGCCTCCTCGGTTCCAATTTTTTCCCATACTATTTTCATTATATTGAAAGCATAAATCATTTGATTATATTATTTCTGGTTCATTTATACATCAGCCTCTAAATATCTTTTCAGGGCTGGTTCTCTGCTCTTAATTTTTATATGTCATGTTCAAATTTCTTCTTCATTCTGAATAGTTTTGAATAGAGATTAGATTTCCTCTTTGGTCCAAGAGTGACTTGTGAAAGATTTTATGCTTTTGAGTAAATTGTTTGGTGCCTTTAATTCTTATGCTAGTTGTTCCTAAGTGGTTTATGTGTTTTCAGATAACTTGATTTGTAGGTTGTTTTTGTTTTTGTTTTTGAACTTGAGAAGGATTCTAATATGACTAGATCAAGAAAGCCAAATCATTGACTCTTACATAAATTTTTTGGCAGCTTTTAAACTATACACTTTCTTAGCTACTACCTCCTTTCCTCAACTGACAAGATCAGAAGAGGTGTGTGGTCACAGATATGGATAATAAAAACTTTCCAAATATAATCTGAAGGGTAGTAACTTTGAAGATCCCCTGATCTGTTATGACCATATTTGTAATTGGTCAATAAATACTAGAAAATAATATTGCCTGTTTTGAAGTTATTAATTTATATAAAGTATGTCATATTATACACTATTATATTGGAAATGCAATATATTTACTAAGATTTTATATGTTGGCTATGTATGAATTTTTAAGTGTTATACATTCCTGTCGAATTTACCTGTGAGTGTCCTTAAATCTAAACTGTGTCTCTTATAGACAGTATATCACTGCATCTTGTTTTTATATCCATTCAGGCACTTTATGCTTTTATTGGGCATTTAATCAATTTACATTTCAAGTAATGATTAATAGGTTAAGACTTACTATTGCCATACAGTTGTTTTCTGTTTGTTTTGCAGTTGTTTTGTTCCTCTCTTCTTGTTGTCTCCCTTTGTTATTGGGTGGTTTCTAGTAATGATGTGTCTTGATGTTTTTCTTTGTATCTTTTGTGTATCTATTATAGGTGTGTTTTGTTTAGGTGTCATAGTATATTTTTTTTCTGACCTCTGTTTCCATCCTTATATGTTCTGTCTCTCTGCTTCTATCATCACGTGTGTCTGTGTGTGTGGGCAAGACCCTTTGTGATTATATTAGACCTACCAGGAAATCTAGGACATTTTCACCATTAGAAGATCCTCAACATAATCAATAAGAGGTCTGTGTAGATTTTTTTTTTTTTGGTTACTTCAAGATTTGCATAAAATGCTTTGTAGTTATAACTATATATTTTAAGTTTATAACAACTGAACTTCAATCACATACAAAAACTCTTATGTCCCATTTTTGCCATAACATCTTTTCCACAAAGATTTTCACTGCATAACTAATTGGCTCTAAGTCATTTTGCCATAAAAAAGACAAAATATCTGGTCAACAGTGTTTTGTTTGTTTGGTTTCATTTCTCCATTGACAATGTTCCTGTAGTTACTTCCATTTTAATATTACATAAAAAGTTTAGCTGGCCCTAATAGTGTTCTATACAGTGATGAGTAGACATGGTGGTGCTGGTCTTCAAATAGTTAGCTTTTCTTCCATATGATGATAATTTGCTCCAAAAATTGGTTTCTTATTTGGAAATAAAGGCTCTCTTTGATGGTACGGGGTTAGTTGAACCCATACTTCCCACAGAATGAAGCCAAGTCCTTAGATACAATCCACAAAATAAAATCAGTTATTTGCACGGTATCACCAGAATCTATACACATTTTAAGCGAAGTCTTTTTAAAATCTTAATAAGTTTCAAGTATACAGTACATTGGTTAGACATCAATATAGTTCGTAAAATGATCCCCTCAAATGCTTCCTCCCTCCCCTGATCCTCCACCTAGCCAACTTATTAATGCTAACTGCATTTCCTATGTCATGCTCCCCATCCCTGTGACCATCCATCAGCTAATTTGTACTTCTTTAACCCTTCACCCCATTCTTCTAACCCCCAAACTGCCCTCCCCTCTGTCCATCACCAAATTGTCCACTATGTTTGTGAGTCTGTTTTTGATTAGTTTATTCTTTTTATTCCTTAGATTCCACATATAAGTGAAATCATATAATATTTATCTTTCTCTGTCTGACTTGAATACCTTCTAGGTCCATCAAAGCAATATCTTTTTCCATCCTTTTCCTTTTCATATGTAGGAGTCTTGCTTTCTTACCCTTTCAGCCACTCTATCTTTTGGTTGGAGCACTTAATTCTTTTCCATTTAAGGTCCTTATTGATAGGAATGTAGTTGTTACCATTCTTTATTCCTGTTTTTGATACATGTTTTTTCTTCTTAAAGAAGTCTCTCTAACATTTCTTGTACTACTGGCTTGGTGGTGATAAATTCCTTTAGCTTATTTTTGTCTGGGAAGCTCTTTATCTGTCCTTCAACTCTAAAGGATAGCTTTGCTGTATAAATTATTCTTGGTTGTAGATCCTGGGACTTCATCCTGTTGAATATTTTTTTTTGCCAAGCTCTTCTGTCCTGCATTGTTTCTTTTGAGAAATCAGCTACCAGTCTTATGGCTATTCCTTTATAAGTAACTATCTGTTTTTCTCTTGCTGCTTTACTATTCTTTCTTTGTATTTAACCTTAGGCATTTTGATTATGATATGTCTTGGTGTGAGCCTCTTTGGACCCCTGATTTTTGGAATTCTCTGAGCTTCCTGGGGTTTTATTTCCTTCACCAGGTTAGGGAAGTTTTCCATCATTATTTCTTCAAATAGCTGTTTAACATCTTGATTTTCTTCAGGTACACCGATCAGATGGATATTTTGACCCTTAATAGGGTCTCATATTCTCCTTAAATTATTTTTATAGTCTTGGCATCTTATCTCTTGCCATTCTGATACTGTGTCCTTGGTTTTCCCGTCCTTTAGTTAAGGCATTTGATCCTTTTCTTTATTCACTTTGTTTATTCATTTGTTTCTTACATTTGATATACTTCTCACCTCAGATAATGTGTTCTCCATTTCAGATGGTTTCCCTTTTATAATTTCCATTTCCATTTTTATGTTTTTTATCTCTTTGTTGAAGTTCTCTACACTTCCCGAAAGTTCATTGAGCATCTTTATAACCAGTGTTTTGAACTCTGCATCTGTTAGATTACTTGACTCCATTATATCTGGATCTCTGTCTGTTCTCTCATATGGTCTGCTTCTTTGTCTTCCCATTTCGGCTGCCTTTCTATGTCTGTTTCTGCATACTAAGCAAAGCTCCTAAGTCTCCTGGTCTTATTAGTGTGGATTTGTGAAGCAGGTGTCCAGTGGCACAGTCCTGAAAGGAGTTTAGCAGAGGGCCCAGTTTAGCCTCAGCTTGTATCCCTCTGGGGCCACCTGTTAAGATTCAGCAAGCAATCCACAGATGCTGTGCTTATAGTTGCCTCAAAAGGACATACCAGAAACCGAGGCCAGCTGGCTCCAATGTGAGTCTAGGTGCTGCTCAGCAAGGAGCACCTGACTTGCTGAGGATATACACTTGGGTAGGCCAGCAAGTTGGGGGAGGCGGGGTTTCAGGGAATCCTCTGGGCGGAGCAACCTCCGTTACCCAGTTTGATGATGTCACGCTATAATGGCGCTGTGTCCAGCGCACTGGTAGGGGAGAGGGCTCAACTCCTGTTGAGGAAACAATGGATACTGCTGGCACTTCTGTACCAAGTGAATCTCACTTCGGCTCTCACTCAATATCTGCTTATAAGACTCTGGTGCTCCCTGCGCTCAGCCGTATTGGCACTGATGTTCAGAGTAGGTCTGTTACCGCGAAAATCAGCTCATGGATCCAGCCTCTTTAAGAGGCATCTGCCTCTGCCACCACCGCAGCCTCCATCCCACTCAGCTGCTCAAGACTAGGCAGCCCTGCGTCCTTGCTCCATCCTACTTTCTGCCGTTACAGGGTGATTTCTTGGATTTCTCCCCAATTGTATGGCTTGTTCATCCCAGGTGATTTTTCCTTGTTGTTGCTCCTTGTTTCCATTACAACTATGATTTAGTCTCCAGAGGGATGAACAGAACCTCTATCATCTATGCCATTTTCTTCCTCCCTCTCAACAAAGTCTTTTTAATTTTGTTATTCATTTATCCATAACTCATTATGTCCTTTTAAATGACTATTTTTTATTTATCATGATTTTATTTTAATGGCAAAATTCCCTGTCAGCCAATTAGTCATGTGGACAAATGCTTGCAACATAGCTAAAGAAAAGATGCTTATGGTGAAAGTACCTAGAAATAAAACTCTACTTTACTCCCACTCATACGCATTATGTACTTTTAGTCAGGGTTTGCTTTTATTTATATCGTGTATCCATTAAAACATTTTTGCTTTAGTTTTTATTAGGGTTAAAAAATAATTTACATACTACCATTACAGCAGTGTATTATTTTGTTTTGTCTATACCTTTATCAGTGAGATTTATGCTTTCTTTCTTAGACTTGCGTATTGCTAGTAAACCTATTTTCATTTAACTTTGAAGAACTTCCTTAAACATTTCAGGTACATTAAGTCTAGTGTTGACAAACTCCCTCAGGTTCTAACTTATTATTATAATTAAGTATTATTATTGGCCTGGAAAGGACTTTATCTCTTCTTCATCTTAAAAGAATAGGTCAGATATAGTATTCATTAGGCAGTTTTTTTCCTTTACGACTTTGAATATATAATCTGTCTCTCTCCGGGCCTGCAATATTTGTACTGAAAATTCGCTGAGAGCCTAAATGCTTTCAAACTTCTCTCTTGCCTTTAACTTTTGACAATTACACCTGCCTCAGTGTAGGCCTCTTTATGTTTAACCTAGTAATGTCTTGTGGGCTTCTAGAATCTGGACATCTATCTTTTAATCTTTCTGCCTCTTTCCTTCTCTTTTTTCTGGGGCTCCTGGTAATGCATGTATTGATTTCCCATAAGTCCCAGAAGCTTTCTTTACTCATTTTTATTCCTTTTTCTCTTCTGACTGGATAATTTCAAATGACCTGTCTCTGTGTTTTCTGATTATTTCCTCTGCTTGATTAAATCTGCTGTCGATGCCATCAATTGCATTTTTGCTTCATTTAGTGTAGCCTTCAGCTCCAGAATTTGTTTGGTTTTATTTTATGATTTTTGTCTCTGATGAACTTCACATTTATTCATGTATTGTTTTCCAGGTTTTGTTGAGCTGTCCATTGTGTTGTCTTGTAACTTGGTGAGCTTGTTTGAAACAATTATTTTGAATTTCTTGTCAGGAAACCATAAATTGCTATAGCTCGAGGGTCAGTTACTGGAAATGTTTGTTTCTTTGGTGTTATTTTCCCAATTTGTTGTTTGTTGTTGTTGTTTCTCCATTGGTGTCTGCACATTTGAAGGAGCAATCACCTCTTCCAGACTTTATAGACTGCCTTCGCCATGGAAAGGTTTTCACTGGCATATGGGAAGGAGGTTACTGGCTGGGTAAGGTACATGGCTGTGCTGGGTCCTGCACCAGGTGTGGGGAGATGCAGAGATGCTAGTTTGAAAGGCATGTGGTGGCACCGGTTCCAGGGGCAAATAGGGGCACCAGTTCTGAAGATTATGTGGTGGCACCAGTTCTGTGGCATATGTGGGGTTTCTGATTTCTGGGAGATGTGCGGTGGCACCTCTTTCCAGGGGTGCATGTGGGTGTCAGATTTGGGAATTGTTGTGGCACCAGATCCAGAGAACAGGCATCCACTTGACAGCACAAGATCTGAGGTGTGGGCACCTATGTAGCAGCATCAGGGCTGGGGGATGGGTATGGTAACTCCAGGTCTAGGATAGGGAGAAGAGCAGATTGGGCTCCAGGAAGCTCTATCAGCTGGGCTCAGAACTGACAAAGATTGGGGATGTTCTTCAAGGTTAAGGCTGTGGGTATCAGTGGTGGTGACAAGGGCTGCTGGAATCTATCTGCTCTCCTTTTCTCCCACAGAGGAAGCCATGCCTGATTCTTCTTAGTGCAGTCCTGTACTCACCTGAGGATGGGATGATGCATTCAGATACATCCTACTCTTCTTTATGCAGCTATTCTCAGATTTTGCACACCTCTGTGTTGCTGCAGGTTCTTAATTGTACTCCAGTGCTCTGAGACATCTCCTTTGCAGTTAGGTGTCAGATAATTGTTTTTGTGTGGGACAAATGCTAGGACCTGCTAGTCATTCATCTTGCTGATGTCTAGTATGCTGTACTTTTAATTTTCACTTTCCTTAGGACTAAATGTGAAACAACTTTTCATATGCTTATTTGGGGTTCATTTATCTTCTTTGATGAAGTGTCAATTCAAATATTTTGTCCATTTTGTGTTGCTTTCTGATAATAGAGTTTTGAGTATTTGTTATATATTCTGGATACAAGTCCCTTCTCAGATATGTGACTTGCAAGTATTTACTCCCTGTCTGTGGCTTGTTTTTATTTCCTCAACAGCATCTTCTAAGAAGCAGAAGTTTATAAATACCATAAAACCTAATTTTTTTTTTTTTTGCTTTTGTGTGCTGTGATTTTGCTATCATATCAAAGAAATCTCTAGGCTCACACTTTCTGCTATTTTTTCTATCGGTTCCATTCTTTTAACATTTAGGTCAATGGTACATTTTGAGTTAATATAAATTTGAGTTGTAAATCAAAGTTAAATTTTATAATGATAGCCAATTATTTAAGAACAATGATTGAAAACACTTCTCTGTCTCCACAGATTTGCCTTTGTACCTTTGTTGGAAGCTAGTTCTTTATGTTAACTTGTGGACTTTCTATTGCATTCCATTTGTCTATTGGTATGAAAATACTACTCTATGTTGATTTCTTTTATAATGAGACAGAACCAGGTAAAATAATTCTTCCAAATTTATTATTTTCTTAACATTTATCTCTTTTATTTTTTTATTATTATGTCCTTATATTTACATACAAATCACAAAATAATCTTATTTCAATAAAAAAGTTATCTGCTGAGATTTTGATTTGTATTGCATTAAATTCATAAATCAATTTGTGAAGAATTGATATTTTAACAATATTGAGCTCTCAGGCACATGAACATTTCATATATATATGTACATATAGGTATGTATTTAGGTATTTTAAATTTTTTCTCATCAATTTTGTAATTTTCAGTCTATAAATCTTGCACAAACTTCATCATTTGTTCCTAATATATTTTAGTATATGCTACTGTAAATGGTAGCAATTTTTAAATTTTATTTTATCTTTGTTAGTATATAGAAATACAACTGATTTTTCTGTGTGTGGTTTTTGTGTGTGTGTATGTGTGTGTGATCTGAAACGTTGCTAAAGTCACATATCCGATTTGATAGCATGGTTCTGTAGATCTAAAGTTTTTCGATGAACGACCATGCGATATTTGAATAAAGATATTTTTACTTTTTCCTTTATAAATGCCTTTCACTTATTTTTCCTGCCTTATTGTACTTGAAAGCCTGAAGTGGTAATAATCGACATTTTCCCTAATGATAGGCAGGAAACATTCATTATTTCCCTATTGAGTATGATGTCAGCCATAGGTTTTTATGAATGCATGAATGCTTTTTATCAAATGGAGAAACCTGCTTTCTCTTTTTTGTTTGCTGAGTTTTTATCAAGAAATAATGACAGATTCTCTCACATGTTTTTCTGCAACTAATAACATTCAATTTTTTCCTTTGCTAATACAGTGAATAACATTAATTGATATACAACTATGATATGGAACTTGAATTACTAGAGATGAACTCTCTAGGTCATAATGTATTCCCTAGAGATGAACTCTCTAGGTCATAATGTATTCCCGTATACATATCTGGATTCAGTTTACTAAGATAATTGTTAAGAATTTTTGCAGCTAAGTTATTGAGAGGCATTGTGCTATGGTAGTCTTTTAAAAATAATATCTTTGTCTGCTTTTGGTATCCAGATAATGTGGTTGTACAGATGAAGAAGGGAAGTACCACATGTCCTTCAAGGTTTTAACCACAATTCACAGAATTGGTATTACTTCCAACTTGATCATTTGGTAAATTCACCAGTGAAGCCAACATAGATTTATTTTCTTTCTGACTTTTAATTCTGAAACAAATTTATTAATTCATAATTTACCTTCTGATATTGTGTTAGATTCCATAAGCAAATACATTATGAATGACTGTATCTAGATTTGTAAATGAAATGGGAAAAATCATTGTCTTATATTCCAAGATTAGAGGCTGAAGAAAATCAATTAGACACAGCTAGTTATTTTGTGGTACAGATTTTGTAATATATACGTCATGTATACATTAAATTTTAGTAAAGATCACTTCTAAAAAAATCTATATATATGGTTTTGAAGGGAGTGTGAATGAGGAACTTATCAATCTAAATCTGATGCTAAGATCTCTTCTGGTTTTCTATCAACTGTGAGCAGGGTCAAGAAATTAACATCTGACAGGACTGACAAAAAAAGAATTAAAAGAGTCAACTTTAAGTTGATATCAGGCATTAAAAATATACAAGTAGTAAAAAAATTCCCTTCATAACAGAAAACCATCAAGAAATAAGCAAACTCTTTAAAGTAGAAGACATTTTAATTCAGTGTTTCAGGTAATGACAGTGTAATAAAACTAGGCATTTGAAAGCTTTTGTTAATGTAATTATTCTAGAGGATCTATTTAGCACACATTAAAATCGTATTCTGGATGAACAGTAAATGCCTTTCTTTCAAGTGTTATTGGAAAAGTAAAGAAGGTTCACCATTTTATTAGGCAACAGAGGAAAACCTCAAATTCCCAAAGCTGGAATAATGGAGACAAAATTCTTTGAACAATATGAAAAAATGGATTTCAGTTAAAAATATACCACCACTCTATGGGAACTGTCTAAAAATATCTCAAATATTTAGAGTTCACACAAAATTGAACACTATATAAAAATTCAAAACATTAAAACTTAAGAACAAATGAAAAGCCTAAGAACTAGTGATTAAATAAAATAATTTAACATAAATTATCAATTAATAGAATCACTGAATGTTCATATTAGGTTGACATTAAAAAAGGTAAATTTATACCAAAATAATTCAAAGAGATAGTATAAAATTTAAAAAAGAAAATAAAAATTAAACCTATAAAATAAAATAGAGCTATTTTAAAAATCTAAGACCTTACGTTTCAGCTAATCTAATTTGAAAAGCAGAGAATATTCAAAGTAAGATTAGAAATGATAGAGAAAAATTAATTGCAAATAATATTTTAAAAAACCTTCAGGGAACAACTTACTGAAGTTTAAAAACAAAAAGAAATCTGGAATGAAATGTTTTCAAAAAAGTAAAATTTAACAGTGTTCCCAGAAGTCAGGCACGCCTGCCAGGACTGCGAAGCACCACATCTTTACCCACTGCCACCAGTCCATCCTCAGCCCTCTGACGGGAAGCACATCAGGAAGCAGGGATGGTAGAAGGGGCCCAGGAAATGCACACACTGACACACAAAAAAACAACCACACAGGTTACTGTCAAAACCCTATCACCTGTATTCTCAGCCTGGCTAAGCAGCAGGTATGAAAGATCCAGGGACCCCAAACCTAGAGCACCTTGCTGGGTCCAAGGCTGAGAAAAGTAAAGTGAGTGAGAGAAAAAAGTGTATAGATAAAATAGGGGTAAAAAGGTGAAAGAATAAGGGAAAAAAAGAAATGAGTGGGTGTAAATGAACATACAAAGAGAAAAGAGAAGCTGAAAAATTGTAAAGATTAAAAAAAGGTGCAGGTGATTAATTGTGGACACACCAAGTAAAATGTAAGGAGAGCTTGAAAAAAAATAGAAATCCAGGTTGAAAAAATAAAACAGTGAAGGGATAGAAGAGAAGAAATCCTGCTGCCTGGTCAGAAGCAACAGCATGGACAAAAGCTATGATTTACTAAGAGACAGTCCTCCCTCCTCCCTCAAAAAACATTTATTGGGCAACTCACCTGTGCCCCTCAATGTGTCCAGAGTGGCTGAATCAATGTCATCACCCTTGCCCTCCCAGAGATTCCCTCTGGGGGGTTGACATGCCCTGGGCTAGGCATCATCTAGTTTGCCACAGAGGAAACTGAGGACCGAGGCTGGGAGAAGAAAAGCCCCCAGGGAGAAGGAGTTGAGCTAAAAGGGTGGCCTTTGGTCTGTGCTTGGTCGGCCGACAGTCTCAGACCTAAAGCAGGAATATGGGAGAACTGGACAGTCAAGGCAGGGATGAGACTGGAAGCCCACATGGCCAGCTGCATCACAGGCACCCTGGTTCCTGGCCAGGTGCTGATTCTCCAGGAAGGGGCAGGGCCGTGATTCCCAGACCTTTACAATCCTGGCAATTTTCAGGCCTGGTTATTTGCCAAGTGCCCAGGACCTGGCCAGCTCTTGTCCTGGGCCTTCTCTGAGACTCAGTTTCTTCATCCTTGCTGGCCTGGCATGGGTGGTGGGAGGGTTGTGGTAACAGCCCCTATTAGGCCACTGGCAGAGGGGTTCATTTTAAAGCAACCTTTGATTTGTGTGTCCACCACTGGGAATGATGTGTGTCCACTACTGGGAATGATGTGTGCACACCCCTGCATACAGCAGGGCCTCCTTAAATGGCAGACTCCTTCTGAAGCCCCAACCAGTGTGTAGCAACCTCTCGCCCTCATCCACAGCCAAGGCCAGCTCAGAGGGGCACAGTGTTCACTCTCCACTGACCGTGTTCCTGGACACCCCATGAGACATTAGCCTTCCTCAATACGCCAGCTCTGGCCTCTGCCAGAGGGCTGGCTATTACGTGACAGGCTAGTGGGAGCCAACCCTGACCTGCCATGCATTCACCTCTTTCACCATGCAAGTTGGGGCTGCACTGGCATTTCTCTATTTAGCCAAATGTCACAAGCTCCCACATTCTGCCCAGTGGCCAGTCAGGCCACCAGTCCTTAGTCTGGAGATGGCTGGTCACCGGACAGCTCTGGGAATTTCAGGGCTGCTCTCAACCAGGAACTCCAGCCTTGGCCCCCACTATCAGGAAACCTCCCATGATTCTTCTGTAATATTTATGGCTCTTTCACCCAGTCCTCAACTCTGCCGAGGTAAGTAAACTATGTTAGACTGAAAAGAACAGGAGTCTTATAATTCCCCTCTCATGTGTGAATACAGGGGAGAGCTAGTTACAGAGAAGCCCAACAAACAAAAGCCAATTCCTAGACTCAGACAGATTGCTGGTGACCAGAGCCTAAAGGCAGTAGCGGGGAGACATTGGTAAAGGGGTTTAACCACAAGGTGAAGGATGAGAACCTGACACTGGGTTAGGTTACTCCATTGCTGAGCATGCAATGGAGTACACACATTGGACTATGAGCTAGTGTAGCTGAAATTTTTATGACCAGATTGACCCAAAAGATTTCACTGGGGACCAAACACAGCAGCAGGTTTTGGTTTCCCAAACCTCAGTCAGGACTTTGCTTATGACAATTTGTTGACAGATAGAGTCATCTTGATTTCTTACTTTCTTTTTCCAGAGAAAAGGAAAGCTATTACTATCCATACACAAAGGTGGCTACCAAAGAACAGTCGACTCATCTGAGAGTCCATTGAATATGACTGACATGATGTATGCATCACTGTTTCATGAGAACATGTCAACACATTCATCCACTGACTTGAAAATGAAATATGCTAAAAAAGGACATGTTCTGTTATTCTTGACAAGTCCACTTGCCCCTTTAAAGCCGGGAAAGTTAAAGGGTAACACTTTCTGGTTTGGTTATGAAGAGATAGTGAAATAAAAGTAATGTTGGGAATATTTTCTCTATTACTCAATAGATTACAATGATTTTAACTTTGTAGAAAAATGAACAACCTTAGGGAATCTGAGATGAGATCTGTTTCCTTGGCCTTGGGCTAAAATAGGGCACCATGAGACAGGTGCTGGTACCAAATTTTCGATATTAATTTCTGTCCTGTAGATGTCTTTGCCTCCGTCTGAAATTCTCTTGAGATTTCTCCCCAGAAACCATCTGGAATCCAACCAAAACAACACCGGATGCTGTGTAGTCGAGGACGAAAACCTGCACAAGTGGATCCTGGTGCCAATTCTTTTAACAGCACACATGGGAAGTGGGGTGGGCAGGGCGAACAAGGTGAAGGGGATCGGTTATATGGCAACTGGTGCTCATTAGACATCCTGCTCACTATTGACACATCCTGAGTCCTAAGGCCATCCGCACTGAATGGGTGTCATTTTGGACACCCATTCTTTACAATCATAAGGCATTCATTAACACATTGGGCAAGAGAGAAAAAAAAAGGAAATATGAGAACTCTTTAAAAATGAAAGGTTCCACACTGACTATTTAAAGAATGCCTGAGAGAAGCCACAGGGAAGGCCCTTCTGTAGCCATCAGGGTCCTGGATGAAGCTTTTGCCTCAGGTATTCTGGGCCTTTGTCTGCCCTAGTGGCTGGGTGGGGCTTCATCTTACTGAGGTGGGGAGCTCTTGTCTTCCTGTGGATTCTGCCCTGACATGTGCAGGCCTGCAATCTTGAGTTCAAAAAAGTTCAGACATGAGATGTCATGTGCAGGGGAGTGGAAGTGGGGGCTTAGAGTAGAATGCAAAGCCAATGGGGTGCCAGGGGGTAAAAATAAGGCTCCAGGGTGATGGGAGAACACAGCGGAGGGCATGAGGAGGTGAGAGTCACTGACTGCTTTGCATTGTCAGCACAGACAATAGCTGAATTTTACTGAGACCTAAGCCTCCCTCAAGAGAGCTTTGATTGGACAAGTCATCTGTGCTGCTCAAGGTTTCCAGAGTGGCTGAATTCATATCCCCTGCACTTCTGGAGCTTCCCTTTGAGGTCCAACTTGCCCACGGCCTGTTTTAAGGCTGTTTTTTTGAAATACATGTATTCTCGGACACCTGTTTTGTTTCTTTAAGATTAAATTCAAAGTTTTTTTTTTTTTGTTTGTTTGTTTTTGTTTGTTTGTTTGTTTTGCCAAAAAATTAAAGGAAGGTACTTGAGTGTACTTTTTAAAATTGAAAGATTTTTATTATTTAGAAAACATCAGACATTAGTCAAGGTAAATCTTTCTCTTCAGCAAACTATTTTTTTTTTTTTTACCCAAGTAGGATATTTCTAAATTTAGGTTTAGTTAATGAATTGAGTTTCACTTATATTTAGGTTTATAGGCAGCTTGAATTTAGGGTTTGGTTTTATTTAAAATTTTTTTTTTTGTTAGGATTTTTTTTTTTGTTAGGTTTCGCTTAAGTGTCAGTGTAGTGTTGATTTAATAATTATGGTTATGTTTAGGGTTAGGGTTAAAATTAGATTTCAGATTAAGTTTTGTGTTTCCTTGAGGCTTAGGTTTAGGGTTAGTATTTATAAACCTAGGTTTAGGTTTCAGTTTCACATTAGGGTTAATGTTTGGATTTGATTAAGGTTTAAGTCTAGGTTTAGGTTTTGGTTTTCTCTTAGGGTTAGCATTTAATTTTGAGTTAGAGTAAGGGCTATGGTTACATTTAGTTTTAGGTATATAGTTAAGGTTAGTGTTCGTGTTGATTTTATGAATAGGGATAGGGTTAGGGTCAGCTCTGAGGTTAGTTTTCGGGTTTGTGTTCAATATAGTTTTTTGTTAGGTTTAGGGGTAAAGGGCTAGGCCTGCGTTAGAGGTAGGGTTAGGGTTAATGTTAGGTTTATGGTTAGAATTAGGGTTATGTTAAGGACTGATTTTCAATTGACTTTATGATTAGGTTTAAATAGGATTGGCGTTATGGTTAGCATTGAGTTTAAGGTTTGAATTTAAATTAGGATCTGGTTTAGGAGTAGGGATTAGGTAAGGACTAGGTTGAAGGTGAGGTTTGGTGTTAGGATTAGGTTTACTTTGCCTTTAGTTAGACAGTTTTCACTTAATCGCTTTCCACACTTTCTGCAGTTGGGTTTGGGTTTGGGTTATATTTAGGGTTAAGTTAGGATGAGGGTAAGGGGTACATTTATCGTGAGTTTTATGGTTTAATTTAAGGTAAGATGTAGGTAAATGAGATCGGGATAAGGTTTGGGTTAGGTTTAGGGTTAGCTCTGAGTTTTGCATTAACTTTTGATTAGGTTTACCATTAGGGTAAGCACTATGATTATGGTTCGGTTTATGGTTAGGCTTTAGTTTATGATTAGGGTTGGATCAAAGTTTTTGTTAAATTTAGGATCAGGGTTCGAGTTAGGATTAGGTAGGGGCGTGCCTTAAGGGTAGGTTTAGGGTTAGGGTTAGGGTTCAGTTTTGAGTTAGAATTAGTGTTGGGTATAGAGTTAGAATTTGGGGTAGGGTTACTGTTAGGGTTAAAATTAAGGTAAGGCTTCAAGTTAGCTTTGAGGTTAGGCTTTAGGTTACATTCGGATTAGGGTTAATGTTAGGATGTGAGATAGTTTAGCCTTAGAGTTTGGATTCAAGTTAGCTTTGAAGTTAGGATTTGGGTTTAAATTAGGTTTGGGGTTAGGGGCAAGGAAAGGGTAGGTTTAGGTTTAGGTTTTAGATTAGGGTTGGATCAGATTTTAAGTTTGGGATAAGGTTATTGTTAAGGTCAGTGTAGGACTCGAGTCGAGTCTATAATTAGGTTTAGGGTTGATTTCAGGGTTAGAGTTACCTGTCAGGATAGGGATTCTTTAGGGTTAAGGTAAAAACTACATTAAGGGTTAGATTAAGAGTTAATGTTAGGGTTACGTTTAGTGTTAGAGTTAAATTTAGGATTAAAACTACAGAAGTAGTTTTGAGTTTAAGATTTACTATAAATTAAGGTTAGGATTAGGGAAGGACTAGAACTACCATTAGTTTCGAGTTAAGGTGTAGGTCAGGGTTAGGGTAAAGCTTGGTGTTAAGGTTAAGGCTGAAGTAAGCTTAGAGATCAGGGTTATTGTAAAATTAAAATATGAGTTAGCATGTAAAATAGGGTAAGGTTTCAGGTTAAGGTTAGTTTTCAAGTTAAGGTTAGAATTTGTTTTTGGGGTAGGTTAAGGTTGGAACGAATTTATAATTATGGTTAAAATTAGGATTTGGGTTAATGAGAGTTTTGATGTTAGGATTGTTTTTTAATGAGAATTAGGGTTAGAATCAGGGCTAGGTTTATGGTTAGGTTTAAGATTAGGGTGAGGGCTCAGTTCAGCTTAGAGGCAGGTTTATAGTTAGGGTTAGGATAAAATTAAGATTCAGTTAATAATTCAAATTATAGTTAGGGTTAGCTTTAGGGTGAGCTTTGAAGGCACTGTTTAGGTTTAAATTTGGAAGGGTATTAGGGTTGGGGTAAGGGAAAGTCTAGGGTTAGTGTTAGGGTTACTTTCGAGATAGGCTATGGAATTGGGTTAGGATAGTGTTAGCCTAAAGGTTAGGGTTGAGTTTATGATATGGTTAAGATGATGGTTAAGGTCAGAGTTAGACTGAAGTTTAGGTTTTGGGTTTCTACTATGGTTAAGGTTAGCAGTAGGGTTAGTGCTAGATTTAGATTATGATACACCACATAAACAAATTAAAAAATAAGCATCATATGGTCATATCAACATATGCAGAAAAAGCCTTTGACTAGATACAGCACCCATTTATTATCAAAACACTTAACAAAATCGGTATAGAAGGAAAGTACCTTAACATAATAAAGGCCATCTATGACAAACACTTAGACAACATTATACTTAATGGTGAAAAACTAAAAACCTTCCCTCTAAGATCAGGGACAAGGCAAGGCTGTCCACTATCGCCACTATTATTCAATATAACATTGGAGGTCCTAGCAAGTATAGTCAGGCAAGAGAAAGATATAAAAGGCATCCAAATAGGAAACGAAGAAGTCTAACTGTCACTATTTGCAGATGACATGATTCGCTATATAGAAAACCCTGAAGATCCCATAAGAACAGTACTAGAAACAATAAGCAAATACAGTAAAGTTTCTGGATACAAAATCAATGTTCAAAAATCCATAGGGTTCTTATACTCTGATAATGAAGTGTCAGAAAAAGAAATGGAAAAAATAATTCCTTTTGCAATTGCAACAAAAAGAATAAAATACCTAGTAATAAATCTAATGAAACAAGTGAAGGACCTATGTAATGAAAACTATAAAACCTTATTAAAAGAAATCAAAGAAGATACAAAGAAATGGAAAGATATTACATGTTCTTGGATTGGAAGAATCAACACAGTTAAAATGACCTCATTACATAAAGCTTTACACAGATTTAATGCAATACCCATCAAAACCCATTGGCATTTTTTAAAGAAATGGAACAAAAAATCATCAGATTTGTATGGAAGCACAAAAGACCCTGAATTGCCAAAGCCATCTGAGAAAAAAGAATGAGGCTGGAGGCATCACTCTGCCTGACTTCAAAATATACCACAAAACGACAGTAATCAAAACTGCATGGTATTGGCAGCAAAACAGACACACGGACCAGTGGAACAAAATCGAGAGTCCAGAAGTAAACCCATATTTATATGGGCAAATAATTTTCGACAAAAAAGCCCAAAATATACAGTGGAGAAAGGAAAGCCTCTTCAACACATGGTGCCAGGAAAACTGGAAGGCCACCTGCAAAAGAATGAAACTAGACTGTAGTCTATCACCACACACCAAAATTAACTCAAAATGGATTAAGGACCTGAATATAAGACTGAAATCAATAAAATGCATAGAAGAAAACAAGGGAGTGAAACTCAAAGACCTTGGACTTAAAGAGGATTTTATGAATTTGACCTCAAAGGCAAGGGAAGTAAAACCTTAAATAAATGAATGTGACTACATCAAACTAAAAAGCTTCTGCTCAGCAAAAGTAATCGTCAACAAGGTAAAGTGACAACTATCCAAATGGAAAAATATATTTGCAAGCAACACCTCTGATAAGGGCCTAATATCCAAAATATACAAAGAACTCATATGACTCAATAACAACAAAAACCCAAATGATCCAATCAAAAAATGGGCAGAGGACCTGAACAGACACTTCTCCCTAGAGGACATACAAATGGCTAACAAATATAAGAAAAGATGCTCAACATTGCTAGCTATTAGGGAAATGCAAATCAAAACCACAATGAGATACCATCTCACACCTGTTAGAATAGCTATAATCAATGGGACAATTAATAACAAATGTTGGAGAGGATGTGGAGAAATAGGAACCCTCATACTCTGCTGGTGGGACTGCAAATTGGTACAGCCACTATGGAAAACAGTATGGAGATTCCTCAAAAAACTAAGAATTGATCTACCATATGATTCAGCACTCCCTCTATTGGTATTTACCCCAAAGTCTTGAAAACCCATATCCAAAAAGATATTTGCACACCGACATTCATAGCAGCATTATTCATGGTGGCCAGGACATGGAAGCAACAGAAGTGTCCTACGATAGATGATTGGCTAATGAAGCTGTGGTACATATATACCGTGGAATATTACTCAGCCATAATAAGAGATGAAATACTTCCATTTGCAACAACGTGGGTGGATCTCGAGATAGTCTTGCTAAGCGAAATAAGCCAGACAGAAAAAGTTGAAAATAGTCTTGCTAAGTGAAATATGCCAGACAGAAAAAGTTGAAAGTCACATGATATCACTTATGTGTGGGATATAAACCTAAAAGCAACAAATGAACAGGACAAACAAACAGAGACTCATGGACATGGACAATGGACTAGTGGTTACCAGAGGGTAGGGTGGATGGGAAAAAGGGGAGGTAGACGGGTGAAAAATCATTTAAATCATTTCTTCAATTAAAAGAATAAATAATTTAATAAATTTCTGTATTTCAAAATACATACTTACATACATACATATATACATACATACATACACACACAAAGAAACCAACCCTAGATGCCCCTTTGAAGGTCCCACGCACAGGCTTTCTGACCTGCTTATACTCACCCGGGACACTTGAAGTTGGGTCAGAGGCTTCCACGGGATTCATACTGAGAAAGTCTGCATTACCTGGCACGAGAATTAGGGCAGGAATGACAGCCACTATTGTGCCTTAGTCTGGCCCCCCTACCCAGCAATCTACAGACCTCTCCAGACAGCTTGACTATGCAGACCCCACTACACAGCGTCATGGGAAGCGATGGCCTGAGGAGATCAGCTCACCCCACCCAACCTGTCGATTGCCTGAGGCTTTAGTTGATGGATGGCTGCCATGCCCTGTGGTGATTCAGGGCTAAGCATTCCAGCTGGTGGCAAGCTGGTGAGTGTGCATTTTCAAGATAGTTTCAGGCAGATCACTGCTGCCAACGCGAACTTGGGAATCTGTAGGCCAGTCCCAGACAGCAGCTAGTCTTGCTGTGATCTGAGACTTCCGTGGGAATGTGCGAATGGTTACAGAAATTACAGCAAGACTGAGGTGTACTGATTTTAGCTCCTTGTCTCCCTGAGACCCTGCCCCACCCTACCCACAAATTGCCCCAGGTGGCCCATTGACAGTGAACCACCACTGCCCTGCCCTTCCCCACTAGGTCTCCCAATCCACAAAGGCAATAAACTTTGGCTAGCACAGGGCGGGCACTGAATGGAAATTAGTTTCAGGCAGACCTCTGCTACTTGCAAGAGTTGCAATATTGTGTCTGAGGAGTGCAGGGGTCTGTGGGACCACCCCATGTGGCTGCTGGTCTGACTGTGATCTGTGACTATAGTGGGAACACCCGGGCATCGAAGTTGCAGTTAAACTGAGGCTGTATTGGCTGGACGGCCCTTGCCTCCCAGAGATCCTGCTTCACCCAAGCTACAGTGTCTGCAAGCCATTGACAGGCAGCCTCCCCTGCCCTGCTTCGCTCTGGGGTTGTGCATTCTGCTCAGGCAACAGATCGTGGCTATAGCGATGAGTGCATTTTGGAAAAAACAATTGTGGGCAGACCACCACTGCCTGTACGAGCTGCAATATCCCTTGAGGGGATCGCAGGGGTCTGTATTGCTGTATTGGCCTGACGGCCCTTGACTCTCTGAACTCCTACCCCTTCCAATACACAAAGAACCTGCTGCAGGTTGATAAGCAGCTGCCCCTGCCCTGGGGTGGGGCAATCAGGCCCAAGGTGGGTAGCAGCTGACTTTGCTACAATTACAGCGCTGGCATGTAAACTGACACTGCAGTGGGAGGGGGAAATTTACTCAATAGACCCAGGAGACTCCTAGGGTCCCTGCACTACCCGACGCATATCACCCAGAGGTTCTTCCCGTTTCAAAGACTTATGGGCAACTGACAAGCAGTGTCAGACCTGGAGGAGCACTAGCCCCTCTGCTAAGCTTTCCCAGGTCAGGGACAGGGGATAACCAGACTGCTGCTTACAGCGTTGTCTCTTCCACTTACCTATAGATGCAGCATAGGCAACAACCATCTGCGAATTGCTTTGTAGTTCCCACCGGGTAGCCCTGAGCAATCAAAAGCAGCGGCTGACCTTGGCCTATTGGGGAGCCCCTTCCAAGGGGCCACAAAACCAGCGCATCTGGAGGCTGGCAACAGACCACAACAGAGCAACTCCTGACTAGCCCCATTAGTGGTACACACAAAGGGTGGTTGCAACAAATACACAAGCTACTAGGGCAAATCTCAGTCAGTGGGGTCAACCATCACACAGCAACTCTTACCCTGTGGGTGCAGCCAATTCCCACAATTAGTCAGCCTGAGTGTTAATCCCATCCACTGATGTACTAACAACAATAAAGGGTTGGCAACAATGGAAGATCACATATAACACACAAAGATCAGGTCCAGAGCCCCCAGGGTAAGGGATCAGGGAGAGTGCTCCAGTGAGCTACACAGGACACCTTCCACATTAGGCCATCTGGCCAAGGTTGAGAGATGAAACAAATATTCCTGACACATAGAAACAAACACAGAGAAGTTAACAAAATGAGAAAACAAAGAAACATGCCACAAATGAAACAACAGGAGAGAACTCCAAAAAATAAGCTAAATAAAATGGAGGCAAGCAACCTACCAGAGACAGAGTTCAAAACAATGGTTATAATGATGTTCAACGAACTTAGGAGGAGAATGGATGAACACAATGAGAACCTCAGCAGAGAGAAAGGAAGCATAAAAAAAGACACAGAAACCATAAAAAAGAATCAGACAGAAATGAAGAATGCACGTGAAGAATACACTAGAAGGATTCAACAGTAGATTGGACAAAGCAGAAGATCGAATCAGTGAACTGGAAGACAAGGTAGCAGAATATACTCAATCAGAACAACAAAAAGAAAAAAGAATTAAAAAAAAATGAGGCTAGTTTAAGAGACCTCTGGCACAGCAAGAAGCATAACAATATTCAGATCACAAGAGTACCTGAAGGAGAAGAGAGAGCAAGGGATTGTGATCCATGTGAAGAAATGATAGAAAACTTCCCTAAACTGGCAAAGGAATTAGACATACAAATTCAGGAAGCAGAAAGACTCCCAAATAAGAGGAATTCAAACAAACCCATACCAAGACACATCATAATTAAAATGCCAAAGGTCAAAGACAAAGAGAGAATCTTAAAAGCAGCAAGAGAAAAGCAGCTAGTTATTTACAAAGTTACCCTCATAAGAATGTCTGCTAATTTTTCAATGGAAACTTTGCATGCCAGAAGGGATTGGCAAGAAATAGTCAAAGTTAGGAAAAACAAGAATCTACAACCACGAATACTCTACCCAGCAAAGCTTTCAATTAAAATGGAAAGTGAGATAAAGAGCTTCCCAGACAGAATAAGCTTAAGGAATTCATCACCAACAAGCCAGTATTACAAGAAATGTTAAAGGGACTTCAGTAAAAAGTGAAGGGGTACAAAAGAAAATAGAAAAAAAAATATGAATAATAAAACGGCAGTAACCAAGTACCTATGTCAGTAATCACTTTATATGTAAATGGATTAAATGCACCAATCAAAAGACATATGGTAGCTGAATGGATAATAATACAAGACTCATGCATATGTGGTCTACAAGAGAGATCAAATGACACAGGCTGAAAGTAAAGGGATGGAAAAAGATATTTCATGCAAATGGAAATGAAAAAAAAGCTGGGGAAGCGATACTTATATCAGATAAAACAGACTTTAAAACAAAGGCTATACTAAAAGACAAAGAAAGGCATAATGATAAGGGATCAATAAATCAAGAGGACATAACCTTAGTAAACATATACACACCCAACACAGGAGCACCTACATAGATACAATTATTGACTGACATAAAAGGAAAGATCAACAATAATACACTCATAGTAGGAGACTTTAACATCCCATTCACAGCAATGGACAGATCTTCTAGGCAAAGAATCAACAAGGAAACAATGGGCCTAAAAGGCATACTGGAACAGATGGATTTAATAGATATTTTCAGAGCATTTTACCCCAAAGCAGCAAAATATACATTCTTCTCCAGTGCACATGGAATGTTTTCCAGGATAGACACGTTATGACACAAAAGAAGTCTCAATAAATTTAAAAAGTCTGAAATTATATCAACCATCTTCTCCAATCACAATGATATGAAATTAGAAATCAACTACAAAAAAAAAAATTGGAAAATACACAAACATACAGAGGCTAAATAACATGCTACTGAACAGTGAATTGGTTATTAATGAGATTGAGGAACAAATCAAAAAATACCTAGAGACAAATGAAAATGAAAACACAGTAACTCAAAATCCATAGGACACAGCAAAAGCAGTCCTAAGAAGGAAATTCATAGCAATACAGGTCTACTTCAAGAAACAAGGAAAAGCTCAAATAAACAACCTAAACTTACAATTAAAAGAACTAGAAAAAGAACAGCAAACAAAGCTCAAAGTGAATAGAAAGAAGAAAATAATAAAAATCAGAGTGGAAATAAATGAAATAGAGCCTAGAAAAACAATACAAAAGATTAATGAAACCAAGAACTGGTTCTTCGAAAAGATAAATAATTTGACAGACCCTTAGCCAGACTCATCAAAGATAAAAGAGAGAGAACTCAAATAAATAAAATCAGAAATGAGAGAAGAAAAATAACTACGGACTCCATAGAAATGAAAAGGACCATAAGAAAATACTACGAGCAATTATATGCCAACAAATTGGACAATCTGGAAGAAATGGACACGGTCATACAATCTCCCAAGACTGAGTAAAGAAGAAACAGAAAATCTGAACTGAGCGATTACCACCAATGAAATCAAATCAGTAATCAAAAACCTCCCCAAAACCAAAAGTCCTGGACCAGATGGCTTCATAGGTGAATTTTACCAAACATTCAAAGAAGAATTATCATCTATTCTTTTCAAACTCTTCCAAAAAAATTCAAGAAGAGGGAAGCCTCTTTAACTCCTTTTATGAGGCCACCATTACCTTGATTCCCAAACCAGACAAAGACATTACAAAAAAAGAAAACTATAGGCCAATATCTCTTATGAACATTGATGCAAAAATCTTCAACAAAATATTAGCAAACTGAATTCAGCAATACATTAAAAATATCATATACCATGATCAAGTTGGATTTATTCCTGGGATGCAAGGTTGGTACAATATCTATAAATCAATTAATGTGATACACCACATTAATAAATTGAAAGATAAAAACCACAAAATCATATCAATAGATGCGGAAAAAGTATTTGACGAAACCCAGTATCCATTTATGATAAAAACTTTCAGCAAAGTGGGAATAGAGGGAACATAGCTCAACATAATTAAGGCTATATATGACAAACCTACAGCTAACATCATACTCAATGGGGAAAGGCTAAAAGTGTTTTCTTTAAGATCAGGACCAAGATAAGGATGCCCACTTTCACCACTCTTCTTCAACACTGTATTGGAAGTCTTAGCCACAGCAATAAGACAAGATAGAGAAATAAAAGGTATCCGAATTGGAAAGGGAGAAGTAATACTCTCACTATTTGCTGATGATATGATACTATATATAGAGAACCCTAAAGATTCCACAAAATACTGTTAGAACTGATCAATGAATTCAGTAAAGTAGCTGGTTACAAAATAAATATTCAGAAGTCAGTGGCATTTTTATACACCAATGATGAACTCTTGGAAAGAGATATTAAGAAAACAATCCCATTTACAATTGCATTGAAAACAATAAAATACCTGGGAATCAAATTAACCAAGGAAGTAAAAGACCTTTTCTCAGAAAATTAGAAGTCTTTGAAAAAAGAAATTGAAGAAGATACAAATAAATGGAAGCATATACTATGCTCATAGGTAGGAAGAATCAACATTATTAAAATGGCCATACTACCCAAAGCAATCTATAGATTCAAAGCAATCCCTATCAGAGAGCTAGGACAAATAATCCTAAAATTTGTATGGAACCATAAAAGACCCCGAATAGCCATGGCAATCTTGAGAAAGAAGAACAAAGTTGGACGTATCACACTATCTGATATCTAATTATACTACAAAGCTACAGTAATCAAAACAGCATGGTACTGGCATAAGAACAGATATATTGATCAATTGAACAGAATAGAGAGCCCAGAAATAAATCCATGCTTCTATGCTCACTTAATATATGACAAAGGAGGCAAGAATATATAATGGGGGTAAAGACATTCTCTTCAATAAATGGTGTTGGGGAAACTGGATATATACATGCGAAAAAAATAAGTTGGACCACCTTCTTACACAGTATACAAGAATAAACTCAAAATGGATTAAAGACTTAAATGTGAGACCTGAAACCATAAAAATTCTAGAGGAAAACATAGGCAGTAAACTCTCTGATATTAACAGTAATTTCTTTTTGGTTATATCTCCTCAGGCAAGGAAAATAAACAAACAAAATAAACAAATAGGACTACATCAAACTAAAAAGTTTTTATACAGCAGAAGAAACCATCAACAAAACAAAAAGACAACTGATTGATTGGGAGAAGATATTTGCTAATGATAGATCTGATAAGAGGTTAATATCCAAAATATATAAAGAACTTACAACTCAACAACAAGAAAACAAACAATCCAATTTAAAAATGGGCAGAAGACCTGAACAGATATTTCTCCAAAAAGGAAACACAGATGGCCAACAGACATATGAAAACATGCTCAAGGTCGCTAATCATCAGAGATATGTAAATTAAAACCACAATGCGATATATCGCCTGTCAGGATGGCTATCATCGATAAATGAAAAAACAAGTGTTAGGGAGGATGTGGAGAAAAGAGAACTCTCATATATTGTTGGTGGGATTGCAAATTAGTATAGCCACTATGGAAAACAGTCTGGAGGTGTCTCGAAAAATTAAAAATGGATATACTTTTTGACCCAGCAATTGCACTTCTGGGTATTTATCCAAAGAAAACCAAAGCAATAATTTGTAAAGATCTATGCACCCCAATATTCATGGCAGCACAATTTATAATAGCCAAGATATGGAAGCAACCTAAATGCCCATCAATGGAAGACTGGATAAAGAATTTTGGTTCATATATACAATGGAATATTACTCAGCCATTAAAAAAATGAAATCCTACCATTTGCGATGACATGGATGGATCTAGAGGTTTTTATGTTGAGTGAAAGAAAGCCAGACACAGAAAGATAAATAATGTATGATTTCACCTATATGTGGAATCTAAGGAACAAAAAGAACAAACTAATCAAAAACTGACTCACAAACATTGAAGATAATTTGGTGATGGACAGAGGGGAGGGGATTGGGGCTGGCAGAATGGGGTGAAGGGTTAAAGAAGTAGAAATTAGTGGTCGATCGCTGGTCATGGGGATGGGGAGCATGGCATAGGGTATGTAGTTAGCATTAATATATTGTCTAGGTAGAAAAGCAGAGGAGAGAAGGAGCAATTGGGGGATCGTTTTATAAACTATATAAATATCTAACCAATGTACTGTATACTTGAAACTAATAAAAAAAAAAAGTAAAAAAAAAAAAAAAAAAGATGACCAGGGCTGGGGGAGGGAAGAGGGGAGTTAGTATTAATGAGTAGAATTTATGTTGGGGATGATGTAAAATTTGTGTTATAGACAGTGGTGATGGGTACAAACCATTGTGAATGTCTTCAATGCCACTGAATTCTACACTTAAAAATGACAAAAATGATCAATATTCTATTATGTATATTCTATCACAATAAAATATCATTGCTAGAAAGAAAAAAACCTGATGAAGTGCATACTCACCAGGGGCATCACTCCCTCACCCTTCGCCTCCTATTCCCAGGGCTGGAGGAATACAACCTATGGTAACTGCTTCTTCTTGGTGCTACTTTTAAACATAAGTATGTGAAGAGAAAATCCTAATTGAGGAGGTGCCTGGCAGGTGCCAGAAAACAAATAGTGGGGAGTGGTGGTTCTGGGAGGTCCAGGAGTTCCTTCTTGGGATCTATCCCCTATCATTCCATCATCACCAGGCTCACACCTCACATGAACCAGTCCTACCCCAATGAACACTGCCAGCTTAGTTCCAGATGCTCTCTGAATAACTAGATGTTCAAGGAGTACAGCCAACTCAAAAGAAAGATAGCAGTATGTACCAGAGAGAGATTGAGAGAGAGTCAACATACATCATCTGAAGCAGAAGTGTTAGAGGGGACACATAGAGCCTTTAAACAAACATGAATAGTATGCTTAAGGAAATAAGGAACTACCTTAGCAACAGGAAATGAGAAATATAATTTAAATGTAATTTAAAATAAGTGAAAATTTTAAAATAAGTGAAAATATTAGGTATTAAAAATAGAATAGTGGGGAAAAGATCACAATAGATGGAGTAAGCACTAAGAGAGTTAGAACTGAAGAGAGAGCTGGTCACCTGAAATAGCATATGAAGAACTTCTCCCAGAATGAAAGAGAAAAGAGTAGTGAATTAGAAAATACTAAAAAGAATGGAAAGAGATTTAGAGGAGAAATGTGGAAGTGTCGCTATCTAGATGATAACAATCCCACGAAATAAAAAAAAGGAGCAGAACAAATTCCTCAACACAAATATAAAGATGAATTTCACAGAATCAAAGCAGGATGGAAGGTCTGGGATTGGGGAAGTCAAGGGGAACCACAGAGGAGACAAAGGGAAAAACACTGCACTTAGATACAGTATAGTGACATTTAAGCAGCTCAAGGACAAAGATAAAATCCTAAAAGGTTCCAAACAAAAAGAGCAGTTCACCTCCTACTGAAAAGGAGCCAGACTGACATCAGATCTTTCAATGGCAACACACACATAAAAAGGAAGTAAAATGAACTTCAATGTATTGAAGTAAAAGAACCTTGAACGTAGACTTCCATACCCAGCCAATTTTTCATTCAAATATGAGAGCATAAGAAAAAATCACCTCAGGCACACAGTCCTCCCAGGTTTTCTCATACAATAATTGTTTCTCATTGGAAACAAGTCTGATTTTCTAACCAAGACACAAAATCCAAAAGCAATGAGGGCAGAGACTTTATATAAATAAAGTACAAATTACATGGTAAAAACCACACACAGTAAAAAGATAAATGAGAAAAATATTTGCAACTTATAATACAATAGATTACTATGCTTAACAATGAGGAACTTTTAAACATTGAAAAGGAAAAAATATCAACAATCCAATAGAGAAATAGACAAAATAAATGTAACTGATCACAGATAAAATGGAAAATGCCACTTAAATCTATGAAAAAAGCTGAACATAGCTTATATTAAGAGATGTTCAAATTAAAACTACATTGAGATGTCACCCATCATAGTAACAAAATCCTAAAAATTTAACCACACACTCTATTGGCAAGGTTGTGGGGAGACCCACTCTCTTATTCTGTGACTAGGACTGCAACACGTACAATGCTAAGGAGCAGAACTGACTATATCTAAAAAGGTGACACACACATTTCTCCTAATAGAAAAAATACATCTCACATACATATATGCCCCTGAAGTTAGAATCTCAAGTTATGGAAAGCCACAAAGGAAAGAATTTCTAGGAGAAAGAATAAATCAATAATGTTATCACACTTTCTCAGAAACTAACAGAACTTCAGGAAGACCTAAATCAATAATTTAACACACCTCTCTCAGAAACTATCTACTACACTAGCCGCTTGTGGCTGCAAGCCCTTGAAATGTGGCTAGTATGACTGCGGAACTGAATGTTTAATTTTATTTCATTTTAATTAATTTATGTTTTATTGAACACTGATAATTCCATTATTGGAAAACTTTTTGATGTTAACTTCAGTATTAATGAAATTTATTCAGTTTTGGGATTTTTATCTTTTTCTTTAATCAACTAAAATTCATTACTTTTGGTGTACAGCTCTGTGTATATTGACAAACGTATAGAGCTGTGTAACCAACACCACAGCAGGGATATAAAACAGTTCTCTCAACCCCCCAAAATGTCCCTTGTACTTCTTTTTTAGCTAAACCCTTCACCCCTCACCCTGGGAACCATGTATCTGTTCTTTGTCCCCACAGTTTTGCCTTTTCCAGATGTCCTATAAGTGGAATCACAAGTATGTAGTGTATGGATGTACATATTAGATAACATTCACAGATGTTTAAAACAACTTGGATATATGAATCTGCTTTTTCTACTGTAAATTTTTGAAGCCTAAATACAAAGATATTTCTTATGATAATATATAAGTTAGTGACACTTGTTCACACTAGCACAAACACCACAAAATTAATTTAAATAAGATACCATACAAAATGGCAAATATGCATATATTTAAAAGTCATGAATAAATTAACTTAACTAGTATATATACAAGACCCATACGAAGAAAATATGAATACTCTTTTAAAAGACAAAAAAGACCATCTGAAGAAACACTCCAGGGCTCCCTCAAATTCATCTACTAAGTTTAAGGGATTCCATTACAATCCTAGTTTGATTGGTTACAAATCTTGATAAACTCGCTCTGAAATATGCTGATTCTAGAAATGGCAGACTAGTTTACTCAAACAAAGCTTCCCACCAGGAAAAAATTAAAATGTATCTTAAGATGTCTCTGAGATCTCAAAAACGATTAAGAGATTCTGGTTCCAAGTAAGAAAGAGTCAGGACAGTCCATGTCTCTCCCACTGAAAGTGGCTAAAAATTGGGCCTGAACCCATGGAAGTGGCTCTCTGGGGCCTCTGAAAAATAAGAGGTGGGGAACAGACCGGAGAATAAAGCAGAACGCAAAGTGCACACGATCTGGTGGTGGAGTGGCCTGGGGTTCTTTGCGTCCTGTATTTCCTGGTGTGAATGCAAAGGCAGCACCAATCCTGGTGTATGATCTGTTTAATGTAGTGCTAAATTCAGTTGGCTAATATTTTTTTCCTTTTCCCCCCCATCTTTATTGAAGTATAATAGACAGTTAGTTGTTCATATTTACATTGTACAATTCAATGAGTTTTTTAAAAATTATAGTTTACATGCAATAATATATTAGTTTCAGTTGTACACCATAGTGATTAGAGATCTATATAACTCATGAAGTGGTCAGCCCACTAAATCTAGTACCCTTCTTCTCCCTTCCATATTCTTTACAACATTGTTGACTATTATTCTTATGCTACACTTTATATCTCCATGACTATTTTGTAACTATCCATTTGTACTTCTTAGTCCCTTTGCTTTTTTTCACCATCCCCCCAACCCCTGCTCTGTAAGAGCCCTCAATATATTCTCTATATCTAAGAGTTTGTTGTTTTTGACCTTATTGTTTATATTGTTCTTTAGATTCCACATGTACATGAAATCATGTGATATTTGTCTTTCTCTATTCGACCCATTTCATTCAGTGCAATACCCTTTAGGTCCATAAAGGCAATATCTTGTCTCATCCCCCTCTTTTTAGTCTCTGTGTGTCTTTTAATCTGAAATGAGTCTCTTGTAGGCAGCATATGTAGGAGTCTTGTTATCTTATCCATTCGGCTTCCTTATCTTTTGGTTGGAGCACTTAATTCTTTTCCATTTGAGGTACTTATTGATAGAAATGTAGTTATTACCATTCATTATTCATGTTTTCGATACATGGTTTTTCTTCTTAAAGAAGTCCCTCCAACAATTCCTGTAATATTGGCTTGGTGTTGGTGAATTCCTTTAGCTTATTTTTGTCTGAGAAGCTCTTTATCTGTCCTTTGACTCCAAATGATAGCTATGTTGGATAGAGAATTTTTGGTTGTAGATTCTGGATTTTCATGACTTTGCATATTTTGTGCCAAGCCCTTCTGTCTTGCAAAGTTTCTTTTGAGAAATCAGCTGCCAGTCTTATGGGAGTTCCCTTGTAGGTAAGTAACTGCTTTTCTCTTGCTGCTTTTAAGACTCTCTCTTTGTCTTCAACCTTTGGCATTTTAATTATGTGTTTTGGTGTGGGCCTCTTTGGGTTTCTCCTTCTTGGAGCTCTCTGAGCTTTCTGGGGATGTATGTTTATTTCCTTCACCAGGTTAGGGAAATTTTCCATCATTATTTCTTCAAATAGCTCTTCAATGTCTTGTTTTCCTTCAGGTACCCCCTATGACATGGATATTTTTATACTTAATAGTGTCCCATAGGCTCCTTAAATTATTATTATAGTCTTAGCTTCTTTTTTCTTGCAATTCTGATTGAATTTCCTTGGCTTCTCCATTCTCTATATCAGTGGTTCAATCCTCTTCCTTAACCACTATTTATTCCAGCTAATACTCTTCGTCTCAGATAATGTGTTCTTCATTTCTGACTGGTTCCCTTTTATAATTTCCAGCTCCATTTTTATGCTTTTTATCTCTTTGTTAAAGTTCTCAGTGAATTCATCTACACCTCCCTTAATTTCATTGAGCATCTTTATAACCAGTGTTTTGACTCCATTTTTCTTTGATCTCCATTCTGTTCTCTCATTTGGTTTTTGCTTCTTTGTCTTCACATTTTAGCTGCCTTTCTGTGTCTGTTCTTATGTACTAATCAAAGCTCCTAAGTCTCCCGGCCTTAGTAGCGTGGCTTTGTTTAACAGGTGTCCAGCAGCACAGTCCTGAGAGGGGTTCAGCTGCAGGCCAAGTTTAGCCCTAGCCTATGCCGCTCCGGGGCTACCTGTTAAGATTCAGCAAGCAATCCACAGATGCTGTGCTTATAGTTGCCTCAAGAGGCTATGCCAGAAACTGAGGTCAGCTGCCACGAATGTGAGTCTTGGTGCTGCTCAGCAAGTAGCAGAGGACTCACCTGGATGTAGCTTGGGTAAAGCTGCCAGTTGGGGGAGGCGGAATTTCAGGGGATCCTCTGGGCAGAGTGACCCTTGTTGACCTCCAGTCTGATGATGTTGTGGCTATGGTGGCTACGTCTGCACACTGGGAGTAGCAGAGAGCTCAACAGAGGAACAATGAATACCACCAGCACTTCTGCAGGAGGAGAAAGCCTTGCGTACGACCCTCACTCCAACAACTCAGTGTCCCCCTGTAAGTCCCTGATGCTCCCCAATCAGTGAACCCAGCGCTGGTGCTCAGAGTGAGCAAATCAGTCACCATGAAAGTCCAGTCGCGGACATGGTTCCTTTAAGAGGCATCTGTATCTGCCAGCTGTCGCTGCAGCAGCCTCTCTCCCACTCAGCCGCTCAGGACCTGGAAGCCTTGTGTCTTCAGCCCCTCCTATCTCCAACTGTTGCAGGGTAATTTCTTATTTTTCACCCTAGTAGCAGGGCTTCTGTTCATCTAGACCCCAGGTGACTCTGCTTGCTAATTACTCTGTGTTTCCGTCACAACTTTGATGTGGTCGCAAGAGGGAATGAACGAAGTTTCTATCATTTGCTTGTAATGTCTTTGATTTTGGAATCAGGGTAACAGTGGCTTCATATAGTGAGTTAAAATGCCTTCCCTCCTTTTGAATTTTTTGTAATAGTTTGAAAAGAAGAGGTGTTAATTCTTCTTTGATATTTGGGAAAATTCACCTGTGAAGCTATTTGGTCTAGGACATTTGTTGGGAGTTTTTTGATTACCGATTTGATTTCTTTAGTGGTAATCGGTCAATTCAGATATTTCTGTTTCTTCTTGACTCAGTCATAGAAGATTGTCCCATTTCTTCTAGATTGTCCAATTTGTTGGCATGTAATTGCTCGTAGTATTTTTTTAGAATCCTTTGTATTTATATGTAGAGTCAGTTGTCATGTCTCCTCTTTCATTATTTAATTTGGGTCCTCTTTTTTCCTTGATGAATTTAGTTATAAATTTATCAATTTTGCTTATCTTTTCAAAGAAACAGAGCTCTTGGTTTATTGATCTTTTGTACTGTTTTTCTTTTAGACTTTATTTCATTAATTTTGACTCTGATCTTTATTATTTTTTTCTTTCTACTCATTTTGGGCTTATTTCGTTGTTCTTTTTCTAGTTCCTTTAGGTGAAAGGTTAGACTGAGATTTTTCTTCTTTCTTAGGGTAAGTCTGTTTTGCTTTGAATTTCCTTCATAAGACTGCTTTTGCTGTGTTACCTGGATGTGTTTTCATATTCATTTGTCTCAAGGTGTCTTTTGATTTCACCCTTGATCTCATTGTTAACCCATTTATTGTTTAGTAGCATATTACCTAGCCTTCATGTTTTGTAGATTTTTTTTCTTGTATCTGATTTCTAGTTTCACATCATTGCCATCAGAGAATATGCTTGATCTGATTTCAATCTACTTAAATTTACTGAGACTTGTTTTATGCTCTAATATGTGGTCTGTCTTGGAAAATGTTTCATGTGCACTTGAGAAAAATGTCTTTATTTCTGCTTAGAGGTGAAATACTCTAAAACTATCAATTAAGTCCATCTGTTCTAGCGTGTCATTTAAGGGCATTGTTTCCTTGTTGATTTTCTGTCTGGAAGATCTGTCCATTGGTGTCAATGGGACGTTAAAATCCCCTACTACGACTGTATTGCTGTCAATCTCTCTCTCTGTCAGTCAATATATCCTTTATATATTTAAGTGGTCCTCTGTTAGGTATAAATGTTTATTGTGGTCATCATGTCCTCTTGATGGCTTGATCACTTCATCATTATAAAATGTCTTTCTTTGTCTCTTAATATAGCCTTTGTTTTAAAGTCTATTTCATATGATATAAGTATCAATTCCTTCGCTTTTTTTTTTCATTTTCATTTTCATATGCATGAAGTAGTTTTTCCATCCCTCTACTTTATGTCTGTCTGTGTCTCTTGATCTGTGTAGGACTCTTGTAGACAGTATATGTGTATAGATCTTGTTTCCTTATCCATTCGGCCACCTTATATCTTTTGATTGGAACTTTTAATCCACTTACATTTAAAGTAATAATTGATAGGTACATAGTAAATGCCATTTTATTATTGATATTTATGTTTCTTTTTGTTTTTTGTTTTTGTTTTTCCCTTCCTCCTCTTATAAAAAGTCCCTTTAACATTTGTTGTAATATTCGCTTGGTGGTGATGAATTCCTTTAACTTTTTTTCCTGTTAGAAATCTCTTAATCTCCCCTTTGATTTTAATCAATAGCCTTGCTGGGTACAGCAGTCTTGAATGTAGGTACTTACTTTTCATCACTTTGAATATTTTATGCCAACCTCTTCTGGCCTGCAAAGTTTCTGTTCACAAATCAGCTGACAGTCTGTGGGAGCTCTCCTGTAAGTAACTAGCTCTTTCTTTTGCTGCTTTTAGGATTCTCTCATTGTATTTAACATTTGGCATTTTAATTAAGATGTAATTTGGTGTGAGTTTGTTTGGCTGCATCTTGTTTGCCACTCTCTGCACTTTGTAAACTTGTACGTCTATTTCCTTTACCAGGTTAGGGAAGTTTTTCATAATTATATCTTCAAATAGGTTCTCAAACCCTTACACTTGATGTCCCACAGGTCCTTTAAAAGTTTCCTCATTTTTTAAATTCTTTTTCCTATTTGCTGTTCTGATTGGGTGTTTTCTGCTACCTTGTCTTCTAAATCGCTGATTTGATCTTCTGCTTCAACTAATCTCCTATTGATTCTTTCTAGTGTATTCTTCATTTCAGTGTTTGCATTCTTCATTTCTGATTAGTTCTTTTTATGGGTTTTACATCCTTTTTTATGATTACTATCTCTGTTGAAGTTTTCACTGAGATCAGCCATTCTTCTGCTAAGGTCATTGAACATCCTCACAACTAGTGTTTTGAACTCTGTATCCGGTAGGTTGCTTGCCTTCTTTTCACTTAGTTGTTTACTTGGAGTTTTCTCCTATTCTTTCATTTGAGATATGCTTCTTTGTTTTTTCTCTTTTCCTTTTGGCTGCCTGTGTTTGTTTCTATGTATTAGGTCAATTTTCTACATCTCTCAGTCTTGCCTGGGTGGCCTTACATAGTAGGTGCCCTGGGTGGCCCAGTCTCCCTGTTGACCTGTGCCAGGTGCTCCAGGAGTGTCCCTTATGTTGGTTTTCTGTGCTCCTCTGTCATAGTTAAGCCTTGATTGCCGTTGGCACATCAGTGGATGGGATTTAACTCTCAGGCCGACTGGCTGTGAGGAATGCCATGCCCACCAGGTATGAGTGGCTATGTAGGGGCAGACTCCACAAGTAGAGTTCACCTCAATGGACTCATGTGCCTGTTGAGACTGTACTTTGGGTATACCGCTTGTGGGGCTAATCAGGTGGTGCTCTATTGTGGTCTGATGCCAGCCTCTGGGTGTCAGTGCTGGGACCCTTTGAGAGGGGCTCCCATGCAGGCCAAGGTCAGCTGCTGCTTGTGACCACTCAGGGCTATCTGGTCAGAGCTACAGAGTGATCTTTTGTTGGTTGCTGCTGGTTTCAGACTTGGAGGCAAGTGGGAGATGCCACACTGTGAACCCAGGCCGGCAACTTAGCAAAAGTTCCAGAGCACTCCAAATACTGAGGCTGCCTGCTGGCTGCCTGTAGGGCTCAGCAGCTGCAAGAGCCTTTGGGTGGTAAGCTAGTTGGGTGGGGTGAGGGTCCCAGGGAGTCATTGGGATAAAGTGAGTGTATTTCACCAGGCCAATGCAGATACAGCTTTGGTGCCATTGCTGAGCCTTTGGTCCCTCACAAAAGTCTCAGATCATACCAAGGCCAGCCACTGCCCACCTCAGCTCACAGACCCTGAGATTTATTCAAGAGATGCTGCAGCTCATGCTGGGATTGGTTGCTTGCCACGAAAAGAACCTCCCACAGTGCACGTCCTGTGGTCTACTGACTCCTGTCGAAGGAGCCCCTCCGAGAGTGTAGGGTGAAGCTGGTTGTCCAGCATGGAAATTGCCAGGGACGATTTGTGATTTGGGTGGGAGGAGGTCTCAGAGCGTCCCCAGGGTGGAGTGAATGGATCACACCTGCCTAATGCAGATTCAGATTTGGCTAAGTGGGAAGGGGGCTCAACAAAGGCAAGATGGTGCCCACCTGGTGGCTGCATAGAAGAGGACTCTGCAAAAAAAACAATGGTGGCTGTCTCTCCAGCCCTCACCCTGGTCACACAACTTGGTCTTTCCCTGTATGTCTCTGGCACTTCCCGAGCTACTGCCCCTCTGCTGGAGCTCAGGGGAAGTGATTGTGAGCCAGTGATTCTGTGTTCAGGTCCTTTAAGGGGATGCCTGTATTTCCAGTATCTTTCCATCTCACCCGGATGGCCAGAATCCTGATTTTCACAGCCAGATTTTGTGGGGATTCCTTTTCCTGGCATTGGAACCATGGGCTGAAGTGTTGAGGTGTGGGGCTGGGGCCCCTGACTCCTCCAGGGCAGACCTCTGCAGACGAGATATCCCTCCTCATGTTCACCCACTGCACACAAATGCAAGGCCAACCCCTTTCTCATCTCTGTCTTTCCTACCAGCCTCCATGTGGCCTTTTCTTTATATCCTTAGTTATAGGAGTTATGGTCAGCTAGCCTTCAGGTGGTTCTCCAGGTTGATCGTTCTATATTTTAGTTGTAAATTTAACATGGTCATGAGAGGAGGGAATCACAGTGTTTACCTACCCTGACATCTTGACCAGAGACTTGATACAAATATCTCCTTGTAAAATTTTTATAACCAGCATTCAATAATCAACTTGTAGTGGGTCTGCCACTAAAAACCTGGTGCTCTCAGATGTGACTCTTAAAAACTTTGTACAATGACTTCTCTACCAATATACTGGATTATTTTGAAAATGTGAGGTGTGAGTTCTTGAAAAACCATAAATACATGTATATGTTACTATCTGTAGAAAAGGAACATTAGTAAAAATAATAATGTCACTGTGATCCTTAAGATTCCTTCTGACTCAAAAACTACACTGCTAGTAACACCACGATTTATCAATCTCTGACACTATTTCTTAAAATGTCTTGCCTTCCAATGATTAGAAGGAAGAAACTTCACTTAATTTTTTGGATGAATAAAATCAGGTCTTACCTCTTCTGGGCATTTGCCTCTTGGCATGCCCATTCTTGAAGTGACTCAGGAGAACCAACTCCGGCACTGACAACTTCTCTTTTTATGCCTGATGTTTACTCTCTATTTCTGTTGCTGACACCTGTATGAGGTGACATGCCTCTGCCTATATTCTTAAACCCTTTATTTATCCCTATTCTGATTAATTTCAATAATGCTGACTCAAAATTAGCAAGAATTTACCACATAGTAAAACTCTTGCCTGTGAATGAAAATGGCCTTGAAGTTTTATTTTGTTAATTTTGATCTTTAAATAACTTAGTAATGGACATATTTTACTTTTTAAAAATAGAGAGTGTTTGACCTGGAAAAAGAGATGATTCAGAAGGGCATACACCCATCTTAAAACATACCAAAGACTTTTTCACAGATTTATTTCCTGTGCTGACAAACAAAAGAGATAAGAAATAATGGAAGTATGGATTCAACTCAGTATGGTGAAAAGCTTTCTAAGAATCAGTTGCTCAACCACAGAATGGGCCATATTGTGAAACAGTTGATTCAATCATTAGAAATTTTGATGCCCATGTTAGATATCCTCATTCTATGAAGTTACTTAAATGATAGATACATAAAAGCTATATAAGATATTTTAGAAACCTTTGTTACTAGGGGATTAGACATACTTGTTCACTTTCTGAGCACCTAATGAAAATCATGCACTGTAGATAATTTTAGATAAAAGATGGGCCTAAATTACAAAGAAATGGCCAAATATACTTTGTTTCATTACTTGATATTTTTACAAAATATAATAATCATGCAACTGTTGGTATAAATGGAATTGTCCATGGAAAATTTTCTCTCCATGCCCATCTACATCAGCCCCAACTGAAGGAGCAGGCCAAGGCAGCAGTGATTGCTACCATATACCTTTTGGATCACAGGTGATTGAATAAAAGTGGGCAACTGGTGAGTAGGAGTCTCTCAGTTTACATAGCTATCCCATGATACAACCGGAGCTGGCTTACTCCAAAGCACAAACTCCAAAGCACTGTAACATGCTGCCCCACCTCTTGAAAACAACTTGGAACATTTAAGAGTTTAACTGGCATTTAATCTCCGAGGATAGAATTCTAGGTAGTGTTTCCCAAAGGTTTTAGACCCTGGAGGTCTTCTCACTCCACCTCAGAAATACCTTGCGAGTCCCACTGTCCTTTACGAAGTCCCACAGACCACAGTGTTAACAAAATTTTTCTAAGATAAAAGAAAAAACTGTAAGTACCACTTAATTTACTAAACGAATCATTAATCTCCATGTAATGAGATTTAAAGGACATTCTAGAGCTATGCTCTCCAATTAATGACATGAGATTATTTAAATTTAAATTTAAATTAATTATAATTTTTTAAACTGTGAAAATTATGTTTTTAGTCTAGTTTCAAGGGATCCATAGCTACATATGCTACTTATTGGACACCATTATAAAACATTTTTATCATCATAAAAATTATATTAAATGATGCTATTGAAGAAGATGTAATTAATTAGTCAGGACTTTTTAAGTTGCCAGTGACAGAAACAAAACTTAATTTATGTTAAAAAAGATATATTGGAGAAGTGCTGTCGTGGGTCACAGAATCAAAGGAGCATCTTTCAGATTAGTATGGCTTTCAGGACGTCCTCACCTAAAAAATCAGGAACCCACTACGACTCTTCTCTGTGTGTTTGTCAGGCTTCATTCTCTCCCTCTGATAATATGTTTTCTTTATGATGTCAGCAAACTTGGCTACAACGGCTTCAGATTCATTTCCACTTACCTACTTCATGAGGCCAAAGTCTTTCAGCTTCAATTTTTTCCCCTTACATTTCCTGGGAGGACTCTGACTGGCCTGATATAAATTTTCTTGTTCACCCTTCACAGCAATCACTCTCACTAAGATTGTAAAATACTCTGATCTGCTGTCAGGACCATGTCCCACTCTGTCTAGTGTCAGTACCAGAAAAATAGAGGACCACGACGTGTGGACTAGAGGAGTGTTCACCATCAGTATTGCCCTGGTAGAAGTATTAGTGCATCTACTGCCTTTAAAAGTTTTTTCTTTAATTACATAACATTAGAAATGTCCCCCAAATCCCATTCCAGGGCCGCATCATGAACTTTTTAAACTCACTGTTTAATGCCTGCATTTGTCCCTATCATCAATTACATAAAAACTATTTTCAACCCATAGTAATAAATAGGATAGCCCTCGTAACTGAGCCAACTAAAAGTGAAACATTCATTTTCTTCCTTGAACTGAATATCTGTAAACTGAAAAAGAACAGTTGCTGAATTAAAACATACTTTTCTAATAATATCCTTGATAGGGAATTGTATTACTACACTCAGATTCCCATTTATACTGACTTTTTCTCTATTCTATTGCTCATGTAACAATGTCTTTGCAACATTTCCTATTGACATAAATATAACAAGAGATGTATTAACAAAACAAGAACAAATTTATATTTAACTTACATCTTCTATACCCTTGTGAAGAGCCACCATTCTTAGATGACTGGTCCAATTTACACTGTCAGAAATAGGTGCTCCCACTGGGGCCAATTCCAGGATGTAGCCTTGAGAACTGGCCATTATGAAATACAGGCTCTGATTATTTCATCTAGTATTTCAATACATCGACTAGCGAAGTCTGGAAGAGGATAACCGTTGTCTGCTAAGCCTAGAAAAGAATAAAAAAGGTTAAAAAATTATTTGACGAGATCTCTTTGGAGGGTCACTTTTCCTACCATATAGGGAATCTCTTTCGAAATTGTATCACTACAGAAAGAAGAAATGCTTTAAAGTTAGAGAGACTGAGAAAACATAAATGAGGAAATAGAAGTCCAGACAGGTTTCATAAAGTTTTGGTCTCCTGTACTCAAACCCAGTGTATATATTTTTTAAGAAGAAGAATAATAATTACTGCAATATACTATTGTAGCTGTCATTACATATCATTAGCAAAAATAAGTGTGCCTCAATATAGTTAGAGACAAATTTGAAAAGTGAAGATAGCTGAGTGAATTGCTGATAAAATATTTAAATAAAATTCAGATAAAATATTCATAACAAAATATTACATATATTTTTCTTTCATGTATGTTTTCTCATTCCACACTAATAATCAAGTCCACATATAATTCATAATTCTATATAAAATTAATAGATTAAGGATACATTTGGAAAGTCCTCCAAAGCATCATGTAAGAGATAATTTCAATAAAATATTTTTAGTATCTATAAAACTTCAATTTTATTTAACTAGAAATATGTATTCAAGTAAAATTAATATGTATTAGGAATATATTTTCTTGTTACTTTTAAAGAAATAACAATTTTTATTTCCAATAATTTTTTTTTTTTTAGGAAATCTCCATATGATCATGTTGTGAATGGAGAAATACCAACCCTTGATCTTCTGTTTCATTTTTTTAAATGTATCTTACTATTACAGCAACTCAAAACTTTTATTTAAGGGTAGATTTTATAACAATTGACTTTTAAAACATTGCTCCCAAATTTTAGGAGTAATCATTTATATAATAGTATATACATTTACTGAAATAGAGTCAAGTTCTCTGTCATAAATTTTTATTGATATGTTTACCCATTTTGATATCAACTCATTGTAAAAATTAAACAATTATATTAAATCCTGGAGTGCTTTCCTGATGAAATAGTGATATTTTGGCTATGAAAGCTGACAAGTAGTTCAGATAGGTATCTGATTGTTCAATCCAGAAGCAAGAATTTGGGCCTCTGGAAGATAATTCCGCACTTTCTTCTAACTATAATTTAACATTTTCATTAATTTAAGTGGGTAAGTAACAAATCACAATCATGTTTGAAAGTACTGGTAAATTGGTACCAAAAAAAATTTCAACATAGCATCACTTCATATTACTATTAATATTGAAGATATTTTGAAATAGTATTTCTGCAATTTATTAATTTGAAATTATGGTCATTCATAAACACATTGTGAACTAATGTTATACAAAGCATTGATTTAAAAAACATCTTTTTCTTTAGTATTTTGATAATACTATTTTGATATATTATATTTCCATTGTAAGGTTATACAGTTTATTCATTTAAATCTTTCACTTTGGAGCAGGCTGCCAAAGTGGTCCATGCCACAAAATGTTTATGACTCCCTGCTCTACACTAAGGACACCTGTGCTGAAATAACATGTAGCCTTTTCAGGAACCATGTATCCTTCTTCACATATAACCTGTATGTGCTCCTGACCTCACCAGTATGGATAAACTCTGTGAATCCAGTGGTTGTGATTAACCTGTGCTGAGCTGTGTATATTCTTCTAGGATTTCCCTCTGTGACATACAGTAAGCTTTTTGGAAACAGCTGACCAGGACGAGAGGTCCAGTCTATGACTAGGGAACATCACATTTACAATGGGTGAAATTCATTGATCCATGTGGGGTTCTGACCCAACAACCTCGATCTGATTAAAGCAGGAGCAGCTCATACATGCAGGTCATTCTGAATTGGCCTTTTTCTCTCTCCCTTTATTTTGTATCTAATTATTCTAAAAGCTGTTATGTCATATTTTGGACATACAAATAATTCTTGGAAAAGTCATAAAATTTATAATTTGTCCCTTTCCCCCAATAAACAAAAACAAACACAGAAATTATATATGGTGAAGGGAAAACAAAACCCCAAATTCTATAACATTGAAAGAAGCTTATATTTTACATTTGGCTCACATGTTGTTAATTTTTACTGACAGCTGCCAAGAAAAAATTATGTATTGTTTCATTATGAAAACAAAGTGATGCAATGAAAAGAGAAATAAAAGTCAAATTAGACCTATGAAAACAATCTAATTCTCCATATCATTAAAAATAACATGTAAAAGTTCTGTCTATTATGCTAACAGTTTGTTGTTAATATGACTAATAGTTTTGGTTTGCTACCACACACACACAGTTTGTCCTATTTGTGGTGTTGTGGAGATGCTAACCAGGTGTCTGTCTCCAAAGTTCACATTCTTACCCCTTATGCTATTTTGCCTCTCTATATGTGAAAACATATACTTTGTATCGATGAGGAAGCAAAAAGGTTAGTTTTATGTTCAAGGTCATATGAGTAACAGACAGACTAGGGCCCAGGCTCAGGTCTCCTGATTTATGACAATCTCCATAGGGAAATTCACCACTTGTTTCTCTAATTTAGAGAGGGCAAATGAATATACAAATGTAAGATGATGGGAGAGATTAGTGACAGAAAAAAATATTAATAATTTCCATATTCCAGATCGAATTAGAGTTAAAATATGGCACTAAAATCCAATTAATTTTATTGTACTTTGTTATTTAGTGGGCCCATACATCAAATCAATTCATCCAATACACTTCTTTCATATAATATAAATAGGGATGCTCAAAATTCTGACTTGTTTTGTTCCACTGTAATCTCTAGTGAATACATACAATAAAGCAGGTCAAATGAAATAAGGTGGCATTTTTAACAAAAATAATTTCATTCTATAAATTAATGTTATCTATATCTACAAAGTCTGTAGTTCCAAGTTAAATATTATATTTAAAAGCCTGGTTTTGTTTGGAGAAGTTTGGGCAGAAACCCCATTTTTAGTAATGAGAAACAAAGTAAAACAAGCCAAACAGTACAGAAAATATATAATTTAGTTGTTTTGAAGGGCAAAATAACGAAAGAGACAACCACTCCATTTTCAATATTAAAACAAACAAATATTGATAATCTCTTAGTTTCTTGTACCAGATGACTGAGAATGCAGAATAACTGCTGTCTGTTGGCAAGCAATTTAACAAACTCCAGAATCTCCAGTATGAAGTCTCTCAAATAGATATAATAATTCAGGGGGGAAAAGTATATGGGACAGATTATCAAGAGATTTAAATAAATTGTAGGAAACAAAGGAAAAAGCCATTTTTTCCCTAGAAATGCAGAAATTCATTGTGTATCTTCAGTGCTCACTTTTGACATCTCACTCCTTACAATGTTTCCTAAGCCCACTTCAGTCAAGCTTTTTCACGTTCCCCACCCCGCTCCCCGCCTCCAATACAACTGTTCTTATCAAAATCACCAGTGACTCCTACACCGCTAAAAGCAGTATTCATTTTCAGTCCTTACCTTTCTTGACCTATATTCAGCATTTAAATCATTATTTGCTAGCCTTTCATGATGTTTTTTTCTCTTGGTTTACTTATAATATGACATTTCTCCTCATTCCTATTTGCTGGTTTCTACTTTTATCCTTAACTTCTTAAAACTGGAGTGGCCCATGAGTCAGGTCTTAGTTGTCCTCTCTTCTTCATACTCACTTTCTTGCTCATCTCATCTAATCTCATGGCCTTAAAAAGTTCAGTACCATGCTGACTCCCAATGTTTATCTCCAGTGTGAACCTTTCCACCGAATTCTGGAATCTATATTCAACATAACAAATCTGCTTAGATATTTAAAATACATTTCAAGTGTAACCTCTGCAAAAATGAGATTCTCATTTCTACCATCACAACCTTGCTCCACAAATAATCTTTTCCACTTTTTTAGCGGCTCCATACTTCTCGTTGCTCAGGCCAAGCACACTTGTACTCCTTGCTTCTTTTCACACCTCACATCTAATCTATTAAGGACATATTATTGACTATAACTATAAAATATATGCAGAATCTTACTACTTCTCACTTTCCCACCAGCTTGCTCCCACCTTACTATCATTTTCGCCTGCATTATTCTAATTCATCTGTCAGCTTCCACCTATACTAATAGCCTGTTGCCTAATTTCAACCAGTGTTTTTGTTAAAAAATAGCCAGATTATTTCTTGATTCTTGTTCAAACCCCTCGATATTTTCCAATTTGTCTCAGGCTGTATGGCTCTGATCTCTTACTTCTTTGATCATATTATACTTCACACTCAATATGTTCTGTCCTTTTCCTTGACACCACATCCCTTGCTATCCTCCTCTTCAGCAAAGCATTCCATAGTACATAGGATGAAATTTTTCAAGGTTGCCTCTCCTAGCTAAGTACATTCTGCTTATTCACCTTCATAAGAAGCTGAAAAACTAGCAAGTCTAACCATCTACACAGGATTCATGGATAGTTCTTTATCCCTTTATTTTCAATTCTGAACTCAACTCTCAAGTAGATAATTAAGAGTGTTTGGTTTAAAATTTTTTGCAGAATGTCTAAATTTATACTTCTTTATGATTATAAATTATATTCACTTAAATTTTTTACTAATGACTTGTGTTAAAATGTATTTATCTAAGCTTTCAACCAACATATTCATTTATTAGCATTCAAATACTATTGGTATATAAATTTCAAGTAGCTAGGCATTTATATCTCTTTCTCTTGGAAATCAAACATAAATCAGGTGGACTTTCATTTGATGGCAAATGTTTATAAAATTTCAAAAAAAAATGTATGATACATTTTTATTGGGTTCTTTTACAAATGGAAAATGAATTGTTGTGAAACACATACTTCCTATGTTATCCACAGTAAAACACAAACAAAACACATGGGTACTGATTAAAAAGATGATATTTTAATCCAATTATATAAAATATTTTAAAAAACAAACAAAAGTAAGAGTTCTTGTCAAGACAGTGGAGTAGGAAAATGTGCTCACCTTCTCCCACGACCACATCAAAATTACAACTAAACTACAGAACCACCACTATTGAGAATCGCCTGAAACCTAGCTGAACATAAGTCCTATAATTAAGAATATTCAAAAGAAGCCACTTTGAGACTTGTAGGATGGATGGAAACGTGAAATCTGCTGGTCCTACACTCACATGTGGCCTTTAAAAGTCCAGAGGGATAGCTCAGCTGTGGAAGTTTCCCCTGAAGATCAAGAGGTCCCAGCCCCACACTGGGCTACCAAGCACAGGGTTCCAGGGAGGGGAAAAGAAGTCCCCATAACTTCTGGCTGTGAAAACAAGCAAAGTCTGAATAAGACGGAGGCTGCTGGAGTCCCAGGCATTTCTCTTAAAGGGCCCACAATCAGCCTTACTCTCTGTTGAACTCACTTGCTCAGAAATCCAGCGCTGGGGCAGCAGCTCCACAGGCACCAGGGACATAAGATGAAGAATTGAATTGTCAGCCCTCAGGGCGAGGGCTAGAGGGGCAGCTTTTTCCCAGACAAAAGTGCTGACAGAGTCACTGTTATTTTGTTGCTTCCTCCCCGCTCCTAGCCTGCATGCAATGGGGGCACCATATCTGAGTCTCCATGAACCTCACTAACACTCTTTGCCCTGCCCTGGTGATTTCCTGAGACCCCACCCCATCCAAATCCTGAGCCCACCCAAGTCGTCTCAAGTACCATTTCCTCATAAATGGCCTGTCTTCACTCAAGCTGTAGACATTTTTAAATCTCTCAAAGATTCACAATCCCCAAACAAGCAGCATGTGGCTTCAACATGCACCATACTTCTTGCTAAGGAGCCCAAAACCCACTCTAGTGCCAGCCAAACTCAGTTCACAGCTTAGCCTGTCTCAGGAACCTCCAAGCACAGCACAAGTGGAAACTATTTGCACATCACGTTGTAGCTCCTACTGTGTACTCTTAGGGAATGGATAGGCCATGGCTGGGCTTGGCCTACACCACAGCACTTCCCCTGAGGCCCCAAAACCTGTTCACACAGTGGCCAGTTTCAGAGCATCACTCAATCACCTACACAAACAACACACCCAAAGGGCAGACTGGACAGGCACCAGAGCCCCGCTAAAGTGAATCCTGTTCCGTAGGGTCAGTCCCTGCACAACAGCTCCTCCACTGTAGTCACAGCCATTCCTCACAGTCAATCAACCTGAGGGTCAATTCTTCCCACTGAAGTGCAAACAGCAACCATGGCTCAACAACAACAGGAGGGCACACACAACACCCACAAGGGACACACCTGGAGTGCCCGGGTCAGGTAACCAGGGAGACGGCACCACTGGGCCCCACAAGACACCTACTCCATAAGGCCACTCTACCAAGACTAGGAGACACAGCAGCTCTACCGAATACATAGAAACAAACACAGGAGGGCAGCCAAACTGGGGAGACAAAGACGCATGTTCCAAATGAAAGAACAGAACAAAGTTTTACAAAAAGAACTAAACAAAATGGAGACAAGCAATATATCACATGCAGAGTTCAGAACACTGGTTATAGGATGGCTCAGTGATCTTAGAGAGAATTTCAACAAAAAAGTAGAACATATTTAAAAAGCTAAAAATATATTAAAAAGCCAGACATGAAAACTACAATAACTGAAATAAAGTATATATTAGAGGGAATCAACAGTAGATTAGATGAAGCAGAGACCAAATCATCAACTTAGAAGATAAAGTAGCAGAAAACAATCAGAACAGCAAAACACAAACAAACAAAAATATAATACAAAAAAATGAAGACAATTTAAGCAGCCTCTGGGGCAAAATAAATATACCAATATTCACCTCATAAGGGTACTTGAAAACAAAAAGAGAGGAATAGCAAGAAATTTAAAACATATTTATAGAAAAAATGACAAAAAACTTTCATAACCTTGCGAAAAATACAGACATACAAGCTCTGGAAATGTAGCATCCCCAACAAAATGAAATCGTAGAGGCTCACACCAAAAACATCATCATTAAAGTGCCAATGTTGAGAGAAAAAGATTATCCTAAAAGCAGCAAGTGAAAAGCAGTTAGTTACCTACAAGGAAGCTCCCATTAGACTGCCAGCTGATTTCTCAACAGAAGCTTTGCAGCCAGAAGGGATTGGCACGAAATATTCAAAGTGATGAAAAGCAAGGGCATGCAACTAAGATTACTCTACTCAGCAAATTTATCATTTAGAATCAAAGGACAGGTAAAGAGCTTCCCAGACAAGAAAAAGCTAAAAGAGTTCATCAACACAAAGCCAGTATTAAAAGAAATGTTAGAGAGAATTCTTTAAGAAGATGAAGAGAATAAGATGAAAAATGTGAATAATAAAATGGTAATAATTACCTATCTATCAAAAATTGTTTTACATATAAATGGATTAAATGCTTCAAACTGAAGACAAAGGATGGCTGAATGGATAACAAGACCCTTACATGTGCTGTCTACAAGAGACTCACTTAGATTGAAAGACACACAGACTGAAAGTAGAAAGATGGAAAAAGTTATTTTATGAAAAGGAAACAAAAGAAGAAAGCTGGAGTAGCAATACTTATATCAGAAATGATAGACTTTAAAACAAAGTCTATTACAATAGACAAAGAAGGACCCGGTAATCCCATTTCTGGGTATTTATCCAAAGAAGCCCCAAACACTAATTTGAAAAGACATGTGCATCCCTACAACCACTGCAGCCTTATTGGCAACAGCCAAGACTCCATCCTTGCACTACCTTTCTTCTTTAGTATCACTGCCCTGCCTATGGCACCAAGTCCCCCTGCTCTACACAATGACTTCCACATGACATGCTTGCCGAGTCCTCTTGCATTCACCCAGAGCCCTACTCTCCGCTCTCTTGTCCTTTGCAATAAAGAGCAGCCATCCTGTGAATCGGTGCCCATTTCTCTCCTGTCCACCTCACATCTGTCCCATCAGCAGATCCTACACTGTATCTTCAGAACTCATCTACCTCTGCCCCTTCTCCTTAGCCTCCACCTTTCCACCCAGGTCCAAGCTGCTGTCATTTCCTGACAGTGTAATTGTGGCTGCCTCCTCACCTTCCTCCTCCTCTTGTCCATGCCCAACATCCCCTAATTGGGCAGGCCACCTCCTCTTAGAGCCTTCCATTTTATCAAAGGAAAAGTAAAAAAACAAAACAAACAAACAAAAACTCCAAAGGAAATGGTAAAGCACCTGTGACAAAGACTATTAGTTGCCAAGGCCATGTTTAGGAAAAAAAAACACTGCTTTCTTTGCTATAACACTTCATTTATGGTACCAAATGTATGAGTTTTCCCCACTTTGTTCATTTTCCAGCACTAGCTGGGTGTCCTGTAATTCAGTTCTATTCTGACTCTATTTACCCGGACATAGCATCAGATCTCATGGGTTCAGGGCACAGTCCTACAAAACTGTCCCACTTCAGACACCAGTCAGAAGTCCTAGGTTGTCACCTGTGCTTCTGACTGACCAGCTATAAAAAAGAGTTCCCATAACTCCCCTCTTTGGGTTCAACAATTTTCTAGAGTGGCTCACAGGATTTAGAAAAATATTTGTTTCTGGTTTGTTACAACATAAAGGGCATGATAAAGGACATGAACACACAGCCAACTGAAGAGGTAAACAGGGAGACATCTGGAAGTGTCCAGAGTACAGGAGCTTCTGTCTCTGTGGAGTTGGGGTGCACTCCCGGCAGATAGTAGTGTTCACCTACATGGAGTCTCTCCAAGCCCTGCATACTTGAGATTTTGTGGAGGCATCATCATGCAAGAATGACCAATCATTAACTCCACTGCTGGCCCCTTCCCTCTCTGGAGAATGAGCGGTGGGGATGAAATTTCCAAGCTTCCAATCAGAATTTGGTCTTTTGGTGACCAGTCCCCTTCCAGAAGCCACCCAAGACCCACCAAGAGTCGCCCCATTAGAACAAGAGGCAATCTTATCACCCAGGAAATTCCAAGGATCTCTGTGTCAGGGACTGGGGTCAAAGTGCAAATATTAGAGCAAAAGATGCTCCTGACACCTGAACACTTAGGAAACCACAAAGGTTTCAGGAGCACCAGCCAGACGCCAGGACAAAGACCAAAACACAGACTTCTTATGACATCACAACATCACACCCAATATTGATTCCTCCTTTCTTCTTTAGTGATAGTTCTCCTGACTTTGAGGTGGATGCATGGACGCCTGAATTATTGATACATTTCCTAGACTCCCTTGCAGTCGGTACAGGTGGGCAACCAAGCTGGAGATGATGATATATAAGCAGAAATGGTGTCTGAAAGCTTCTGGAGATCCCCCAATAAGACAGGGAGAAGCCAGATGTGAAGGCTGGAGCTCCAGCAGCCACTTCAGAAGAGAGAATGGAAGCCACAAGTAGCTAGGCAGAAACATCCATAGTCGCTAGTGACCCTACTGTGAATTTCATGTGAGCTGGGATTGCCCACTTCTGTGCTTACTTCTGTGCACTTCTGTCTTGTTTTAGTCACTGTTATTTTGGGTTTCTGTTTCTGTAGCTGAACACAATCACAGAGAACAACAAACAGCACTGGCCATACCTATGGTCACCACAAGGCAACTTCTCCTACACCGCACAGAGCTTTCATCAGCATCCTGTCATGTCCCAATTGTCATGTTGTCCCTTAGTCCCCAGGCTGCTATTTAAGAGGAAATGCTGATTACTCTGACCCTGCTGGTTTGCTATTCACAGAAAGTCCGGAGCACCTGTCTTTGGTTCTGACTCAATGTCCCCTGACGTTTTCCACCTCTCACACACAATGTATCCTTCTGCCACCGAGTTGATTTCAAGTTCCACCCTTCTGATCTTGTCAGTTGTAGAAAAATCAATTGAGTAACCTGGTTTAACACCTGGCTTCTCACCCATTCTACTCTGGTAAGCCTTGGGCTGTGCTCACCAGGTAAGATCTCCTGGACCATGCCCTCTCATCAAAGCCCTTTGGGGGTGCTTGTCACTCTGAGATGTGAACAAAAATGAAAATGAGTGGGCAGAAGTCTTCAGAGAAGTCTGGAAGACAGGCACTTGTAGCTGCCACCTGCACAGGGGCTAATTTATGAAGGCTCTTCCCACTTGGCTTCTCATTAGGTTGTGCCTCTTGGGGACCCTCTGATGGCTCTTATCATCTTAACTTTGGAGAGAAAAGGTCAGCCAACAGGTGCACAGCAGGTATGTCCAATCTACACCCATTCTCTTAACCACTGCTCTGTGTGTAATCCACTGTAGAGCCCGTGCTCACATGTTGCTGTAAATTCCCAGGTGCCTTTACTCCTGTGCTCTCCAAGAGAGTGTGTCACCTGCCACGAGGCCTTGAGTGTGGTGTGCAGGGAGCTGAGCCTGAAGCCTATGTGTGAGAGAAGCCGTGGCCCAGCCTAGGCACCTGCACTGGGTTCCCAAATATGCATCTGCACCACCAGTGCCCCAGATAAACACGTCCTGTATGGAAGGCAAGTACAGAGTGTTCCATAGCACTGGCAGTGGGACACCAAGAAAAAAGAAACAAAAGGCTACTGAGAAAAATCCATGTTCTCAGACTAACATTTGCTGGAAAAAGGCCAGGTAATCATCTAGACCTTTTGTGTCACAACAACTAAGCAGCTAGTTTATGAACCATTAAGCTGACTGTGCTCATTGATGATATTTTAAGTTTTGCTGAAATTTTAAGCTGGTCCATCTTTTATAATAATCCAATAATGGGGCATCTACTATGTTTACAACTTTGGAAAGAGAGGGCAGCACATGTCACGTCCTGTATTTCTCCAGTAATGTTTATTTTTTCTTTAATTATTCCCTGATTGCAACACTGCAGACAGACTGGAGGGCCTGCTCAGAAATCTGCAAGAAACCGGAGGGGTCCTGGAGGGAGTTTTCCAGAAAAAAGGAACAACAGAAACAATCCCCTGCAGATGCCCTGATGGCACAGAAATGATACATTTGAGCATATGGGAGGGCTCCTTACACTGTTATCAAAATGAGCAACAATTATAAATTTTATGAAATAAAAGGTATTGGTATAAATATAAAAAACCTAAAATGTGGCATGCTTTTAAAGTAAAAATGGCATATAAGAAAAACAGTATGCGGCCTTAACGCTGGGAAGGGTTCCTTTCCACTGGTTCAGGGTGAGCTCCTGCAGGGAGCAAGATGCTATCCTGGCCCCTAAGCACACTATTCACACAGACAGCAGAGATCAAGGGAGATTTCATCATGGTTACAGAACAAAAGATGAGTCTTGTCAGCTTTATAACATCAAAGTAACCATCTGATAGGGGAGGAAAGATAGAAAGGGAGAGGCAGAGGAACCCGTTGGGCACTAACCACATGTTACAGTGTCACAAATGGACAGGAAGAGAAACAGGCCTGTGCATATGAAAGACACACAGTTGTAACAAAAAAAGCCACCTACAGACCAGCTATCCCACTCCTAGCCCTGTGGGGTGCAGCCACTCTGGCTGAGTTCTCTCCTCATGGGAGGGACCAGCGGTGCTGTGCCTTTACCCTGTGTTTACTTCCTTCCTGCTTTTGGTGGCTCTCTGTTCTGGACTGCTTCTCTCATGTGTTAGTCTCCTTACTAACTGTCTTATAATGCAGTACTCTAAAACAGCTTTTCTTTGTAAAATCTATTTCTTACAGAGCTATTAGGCAGTGTTATAAGTATCGGTTTAAAACGCCAGCCAGAAAATTACTGATAAAATAGAAACTATTTCCTAAATAAATGTCATTTGAAAATATACCAGTTTCCACTCTCCATTCAGTAGATCAAGTCAGGGGGAACTCAGGACAGGCATCTGGGTGAAGGACATTTCTTATGCTTCTTTTATGTCATTCCTAGGAATTACTCAAGTCGAGATAAAGAAAAAAATCTGTGAACATAGAGGGAAGTTGTCTATAGAGAAATGCAGATATAAACAGGACTTCTTGGGAAGGGAAAATATTTTATGCACAAATAATTCAGAAAAAAAACCAGGAGAAAAGGTGTGCTGATGATGAGGGAACTTCAGACCAGGCCATCTCGGGTGGCTGCTATTGCTGACAGATCTTGATAAGACCATACTAAAGGACTCTGTGAGCTGTTTTCAATTATGTCTGTCATGAGTCCCTTGATCTCTGAAGTCTCTGAGCTCCCCAGAACTGAGTTAGGGTCTCTAGAAGAAGTTGCACAGGCAGTTTCATTCACCGGGTCTTCCTGCCCAGGGCTATGTGACTTAACTCTATTACAGTTACCAGTGATGGACAGATCACATTAATTCCACATGCACTCAACTTCATCCTCTACTTGCCTTGGTGAAAACTGCACAGTGGCATTGTTAAATATCCCAGAATTATAATTAATTTTAATTAGCCAATAAAATCTTAGTAGAGTAAAATCACCAGAATTGTAATAGCCAAAATTGTCATGCTATATTCCATTTTTAAGAGAAAGAGAAAGATCACGCAGAAAAATCATCTAAAACCAAATCAGAATACAAAGCCAGGCAACATTCTGGGACCCATACATATCTAACATGGTCTAACAGTGCCCTTACCCATAATGCAAGACACATTCAAATTTGCCCATGACAACTCTGCTTTGTCTGGCTGATCCCCTCTGTCCTGCCAGGCCTAAGGCCTCTTCGCTCCTCCCCACCTTGAGAATGTCAGGTCCTCACCTCTTCCTCCTTGAGGCCCTTATCTCTTCCTCGTAGAGGCCTTCCCTCCCAGACTCCATTTCAGCCTGGGCCCAGCCTGCACATTCTCATTTCAAACTCTGAGCTGTAGGCCTAGACATGTTTTATGGACCTTTGTGTTGATTGTTGAATGGGGAGAGATAAGTGGGAGCTAAGGGGCACCTACAAGGTGGGCAAAGCCTGAAGAGAAGAGGTCACTGGAACCCCACCCAGCCCACCTCCCACCCAAAGTGGAAAGGAGGTAGCACTGTGACCTCTAAGCCCCAGAAGGCAGGGGGCTTGTTTGCTGATGGTGTTCCTTCTCTCCCCATTATTGTGCAGATTCACTTTGCATCTCAAGGTTGACATGACCTCCCCTGTACTTTACTCTCTAGCATGCATTTTCCCTCCTCTGCCTGGCCTCTCCTACCCATGCTCTGGACTGTGGATCAGCAAGCATCCCTTGAGCCACGAAAGGGATGCTGTCCTATGGAGGGCAAGCTCTCAGGGATGAGAGAGGAGCAAGGGGAGCTGAGAACTGCCACATACCGCAGCTTACTTGGTGGAGAAGTCATCCTGCCCTAGACCCTCATAGTTGATGGCCAGGGCCCGTTTCCCCATCTAAAAGTGTAAATGACCTCTAAAGTCCCTCCTGGTGTTAATTCCATGAGTGAACTGTCTCAGCCAGTTCAGGGCCACCCACTCCTGGATCTGAGAGGTCTCAGCCCATTTCCTGGATATTTTTTCCCCTGGGGGTTCCTCACTGTAAACCCTTCCCTGGACCCCATACTCTTCTTGCCCAACTTTGCGCTCCTCCGCTACACACTGCTAGACTCCCACCCTACCCACAGAGTCCACGCTGGACACTGCTGGACATCTGGCCAGGTGCTAGAACTCCCGGTAGCTAAGACACGTGCAGAGTAATGATCTCCCCACAAAACAAAACAGTATAATCAACCAGGAGGCCAGGACCTCTACTGGCCTTAGGTCTTTAGAATCCGAATGAACCTTAGAAGGCCAGTAACACCTAGGTCACTAGTAGACATCGAAGTGTCGATGTTCCTAAGTACGTACAAGGAAGAGTATTAGTATTTATTTAGCACAATGTAATTCTTATGATGTCATTGTTAGATGAAAATTCCGACGTTAAAAATGAAAAACTACAAGTACCTGTGTCCCCGTGGATGGTGGTTCGCATTTAGGTTAAATCCAGATGCGAGACCCAGATCTGGCACAGCCACAGGTTCTTGGAGCCCTGCTCTACGAAGGGCGCACGCAGAGCTGAGAACCTGAGCCCCACACACCGCCATCAATTTGACTGTTGGGGTCGGGGCGAGGAGCCCCTTTCCCCTGCTCCCCCCGCCCCCACCCATGGCGCGCACATTTGAGTGCAGGAGGGCCCCACGTGGCTGCCGTGAGAATTGAGGGAGCGCAGAGGAAGGGGAGACGAGGCTCCTGGGCACTAAAGGGGAGATTCCGGAGGGGGCGGGTCAAGAAGGTGGTCGGGGAGCTGAGGGATGGGCCCTTTGCTGGTAGAAAATACAGATAGAAAGTGGACTTTCGAACTCAGTAGTCCGAAAAAAAATAAAGAAGGCGCTGCGCTGGCGCACTGTGGTGATTGGGTCGCACGTGCACAGGGTGGCGGGGGCTTCTGCGCAGACGCAAACTGGAGGCCCAAGGCCAGGAGGTGGGAGACAGAGACCCGCCGTCTGTCCCCGCCAGTGTCTCCCACAGCTCCTCCACAAGGCCTCCCTTCCACAGGTGTTTACTGGGCAGGAGGCTACACTGGGAGCCCCCCCGCCTTTCACGCAGCTTGCTTTGGGGCGACGCGCTGTTCCCTCGCCGTCTGCGCAGTCCTGTGACGCCATCGGAAGGCGACGGGAGGCGCTGGGCAGCTTTTCGTACCGGCACCTGTCAGGACACCTGGGTGAGAAGGTGACGCTCCTCAACGCTCCCCGCCCCCGCCCACCCCCGCTCCCATTCTTGCCCCTTGCTCTGTGGAGTCCCAGTCCCTCCTTTACCCTTCTTGCCTCTGTGAACGCGGCGTTCTCCAGTCACTGGGCGCTTGCCCTTCTGTGTCCTATGGGCAGGTAAGACTCAGACTTTCCTCTGTTCCCGATGGATGCAGTGCTTTTTAATGTTTTCTGGAGAACTCCTCTCTTGCTCCAGCGCCCTTGATGGTTTCTGTCGGTGCCTTCCGATTGTGACTGCATGTCAATGCTAGAGGAATTTCCCGAAAGCACTCAGGGTTTCTGTTTAATTTGTTGTTGTTTTATTTTGTTTCGCATTCCATTCTTCGTTGTTGAATTGTACTATTTTCCTGCACAGGAAATAGTCTTTCAATGACTACGTTCCCCTCGCCCCCCCAAACAGAAAAGAATAGAGAATAAAAAAATGTTCCTGTGTTTCTATGGCCCAGAATTGAGAAATGTTAACATATTGTCATTGTTTAGAACTATCTTTAAATATATTTTTTAAAAGGAAATCAACCTTCCTGGTCACATTCATTTGTGGTCAGTTTCATGTAACTTTGTGTACTATATTATAATTAGATTTTAATTACTGTTCCTTAAAAGCAACATGGTTGTGAAAAATACGTCCAAAATAGAAATCAAGAACACAGTTTATTTTCTGGTCTCTTCTGATTGTGGACTAGATTAAGGGTTTAAGTAATAATTTATTAATCTTTTTATAATTATAGCTATCTATTATTAAACCATATACCTTTACAAATCATTTTTAACTCCTTGGCCATTCTGATGACCTACCCTCCACTCAAGTGAAGAGTTGATATTATAGATGAATACAACAATTTTGATTGCTTTCCTTCTTCATTATTCTCTCTCTTCAAGAATAATTGGAGTTTTACCACAGTGGCAGATAAGCATGTTCAAGTATGTGAATGAATGGTTTAAATGTGATAAAATCGTACTTTTTATTAGTTATGTTCATAAACAGAATTATTGAGTAATAGAAATCAGTATTATCAAAGGCAATACCTATGGACAAAGGTCACATATACTGTATATGTATAATGTGTGTAAACACTCTAACTATCCCTTAATATTACGATTTTTTTCCTTAGCTGAAACTCATAATTGATTGGTCCTGTCTTAGCTTCCTTTCTTCCTTCTCTCCCTCCCTCATTTCTCTTCTCTCTCTTTGTTTCTACCAAACCTCTGCCCTGTTCTATGTATTCCTAAGGTTTTCTAACTTACCATGTTATTTCATTAATTTTTCCCATCTCTTAAGTTGTTCTCTCTGGAGTTCCTTCATTCCTCCATTTGTACTTTGTCTTTTAAGACTGGCCACAATGTCACCTTTTGAGCACAAGAGAAAAACATTAATGATGGGACCATATATTCAACATTTACATTAAATGTTTAGGACCCTTAATGGGTAAAGAACATTAATAGACAAACACTTCAACAGACAATATGGACAAAAGTACTGGGCAGGTGTGTCACGAATGAGGAAATGCAAAAGATCACCTGTCCCGAAGAGAGAACTTTCAGATGAATAAACCATCAAATAAATGTGAATTAAAACAAGATCCTTTTCTCCCATTGGAGTGATGGAGATTAAAGCTGTCGTTATATGCCTTGTTGATGGGGTGGGGGTATACTGGAAGGGATGCAGCTGAGCACTTGTCTCACCAAGACTTCAAACACTGACACCTTTGTGGATCTGGGACTCTTGGTCTTGCAGAGTCATGCAGAGAAACATCAATCTGCATCCAAAAACAAGAGAAAAGCATCTCTAGTCCTTGTGATGACCTTTCAAGAAAATATCAAACAGAAATTGCATCCATGGAATGTCTTGAATTGTTTCCCTCTGGTTACCCCACATTTACCTTTTCTCTCAACTTCTCTGAGGAACTAAGTAGAGTCAGGTGTCTTTCTCATTCTTTACCATGTTGATGTGGCCTCTTCACCTTTTTCTTGGACTGAAGTCAACCATGACGCTATTTCATGGAGAGAAGGGCTCTAGATTCCAACCCTTCCCACAGGCCATGCTGGGTGTTGGGGACAAGAGTCAGAGGGTAGGTAAGACCACAGATATTTGTGAAAAATGCACTTGTCTAAACGTTTACCTGCATGTGTTCACTTTAAACTTTTACTTTTATCCTATTCCAAACCTTTGGTTTTTGTAACTTTTCATTTCAAGGATTTTGGTGTGATGGAAAGCAGAATTACCCTAAGTTTATTAGCCAGATTCTATAAGAGAAAAAGCTAGGAGGGAATGGGGTACAGGGGGAGTACTTTTGAGAAGCTCTGATCAAAAAATATATCCAGAACAATCATTTTGTACCACCTCCATTAGAGTAATTAGTACAGATCTTGGGGGCGAGGCTTTGAAGCTGTGCCAATATCCTGGTTCTCCTAAGTTTTTGCCCAGTGACCAGAAACAATTACTACAGTGTTGTGTGCCTAGTAGCGATGTCCTTTTTCCCTCATTTCTCTATACTTAAGAATTTCTTTTTTTGTAGGAAACTCGCCACTCTTTGCAAGGGGACAGGCCATACAGAGGCCTGCTAAAGTTGCTTTTTCCTCTGGTCTATGCAAGGAGAGGAGAGTTATCCCTTCCATTGCTCACATTTATCTATTCAATTTTATTTTATTTTTATTTTTATTTTTTACTATCAGTTGAGACTCAGAGACATGTCACTCAATGGATGATCATCCAAATTGTCATTGTTTATATATTTTTTGAAATCATTCCAACTTTGATCAATGGAAGTCCTTTCCACCTCCTTGATGTTTACTTTTTGAAATTCTCAAAGACACCCAGACACCTGAAGGCTTCTTTACAACAAGGACTGCTGGTCCTTGGAAAAGGTGATGTACTGCATAAACATCAAAATCAAAAGATAAACATCGATGATCACAATGCCAGTAATATAACTACCATTTATTGAGTGCATCAGGTAGTGTGCCAAGCACTGTGAACACATTTTTTAAAAACAAAATGATCAGTATAAACCCAAAGTCTTATTTTCACTATCTAGACTTTTTACATGAGGAAACTGAGTCAGAGCCGCAGGACCTCAGCTGAGTTCACTTAGCTGACGAGGTGGTCCAGGGAAGGCCTGTTCCTTCCTTGTTTGCCGGTGCATGCTTGGACCTGCATTGGCACCTATGTGAGCGATGCTTTGCTTACACGCTTTCTTTAAATGGCTCACTACCCCTAGAGGCTTGAGCAGCTGATAATAAAGGACCTTTCTGTGTATGCACTGGCATATGCTACCACCCCACTCCCAGTGGAGCTTTGAGAGCTAAATATAAATATGTTGTATACAGAAAAGAGGAAACATGCTTTTTATTTTGTCACATTTACTATTTTAAAGACCTAAATTATTTCCCACATGCATCCTTCAAATGTCTTTGGAAGTGTCCTTGAGGGAAAAGACATAATGCAGATTTCACCAAGGGTTCCTCCATTTTTTAATACTGATCTTTATGAAACAGCTCTTGGAGATAAGATATGGGGGACAGAGAGGAGAACCTTACCCAACATGCATAGCCAAGGGGTGGACTTGCAAGAAGGTGCCCAGATACAGATCACTGGGGGTCATATGAGGATAGACAGCTCTTCATCAGCTCACGAATTCACACCTCAGGCCAGAGGAAAAAGAAACTTTACCAGGCTTTTGTATGATCTGTTCCCTGAGCAAGGAGAGGCGAGTTATCCCACAGCCACAGACCATTAGTGAGGCTGGGCTCTGTGGTCCCGAGACATGGGCAAGAAACCACAGACTGGCTCAGCTTCTACGTTTACCTGGCTGCAACAGAGCAGTCCTCTGAGGAAGGAGGGAGGTGTTTGTGCTAAGCCTTCCTCTAAGTAAACTCCTTAAGTGAGTGAATACCTCAAGACAGTGTGTGTGGGGTCTCCTTTGTTTTCAAGGCTCCCCTGTAAGAGATAATCAGGGCTTGTGGGTTCAATATTGTTCCCTGCCCTTCCTTGTCACTGAAATAGTGGAAAATTTAAAAATATGTAAAGAACAAACAATAAAGCAAAAAGAAAAAGACACAATTTGCCCACAGCACACTGGAAGCTGGGAACGGGAGTGAGGGACCATGGAGACCACAGAGTATTTCCAGGGAGCAAAGAGCAGGATAGTGGCAGGAGGATCCATATGGTGGAAGAGGGTTTCTGCCTAGCCAAGTGATTTCAGAGGGCAGGGCTGTAGAGGTCATCTTTGGGCGCTGCCTCCTGAGGCCACTGTGTGTGCTCTTCTTGTCATGATCTCTCCCATCACATCCACCTGGCCTGTCGCTGAGCAGCACTGGCGGAAGTGAGCGAAGTCATCTGGGAAGCAGAACAGGGGCAGGAAGAATGCGGGAAGTAAGTGGTAGAAATATGTGGTACGAATGGTGAAAATATGAATGTATCAGTTGACCTGATCCCAGGAGTAACAACCCAGGAACAAACTCATCTGGAAAGGCAAAGGCTTAATGTGGAGAAAGCCCAATCTCTCTGAGGATATAAATATAATCTGAGTGAAGGAGACACACACTAAATGGCACATAGATTAGATTAATAGACCTGGGCTGCACAGGTTTAGTATAAGTCAAAGCAAAATTATATCTCAATTATTAAAACTGGTTACTTTGATGTAAAAGCTTATTTGGAAAAATAAGTGGACCTGAAAAACCAAAAGGGTTTTAAGTGAAATAATCAAGGGCAGAGATACTTAATCAGATAATAAACAGTAATACGAAGCTATAACACTTAAAAGTATACACAGCTGCAGGAACCATCATCTACATCCATAAAATGCAGAGGTCACTCCAAAAAGAACCAGTTTTTGTGTTATAATGTTATGTGTACATGCAATAATTTACTGAATGCCAACAGTATCATCATTAATTAAGAAAGACTTACTTAATCAAAATTATGGAATCGAGAAACAAACCCAGACAATAAAATTAAATCTTCCCAAATCCCCTTAGAACATGATAAATTCTAAGTAGAGTTAATTAAAAAAAAAAAAAAGAAAAAGAAAAGAACAAAGAAGACAAAACAAAGCATGACTATTTTTCTTGGCTTTAAGGTAAAAATGACAGTTTTAGAAACTATGTAGGAAAACACATAAAACATTTTGAAATGATATTGAGATTATAATTTAAGACCCCAGCAGAAATAAAGATAAAAAACAAAGGGTAGTTATAAAACATTTGTATAGATATACTCCCCATATATAAAATGTCTTAGAAATAATAATTATATCAATTGAATATTGGACACAAGGCATAAACAGACATCTTGTCCTTTTTTTTCCTGGTCACCATTAATCAACCATCCTATGTTATTCACTAGTCTCTGTAGCCCAGAAAATGGCATGTAGCTCAAGGCTCCCCAGCCTCAAGCTAGCTGCCTCAAAGACAGCCACCTCTCTGATTTTTTATGAGAATTCTAATTACAATCTGGGTCAGTTGTTTTTAGACCAGGAAACCACTCATTATATTCTCTGTAAGGTGGATCTGCTAGCAATATTTTTCTTGGTTTTTGTGTATCTGGACTGTCTTTATCTCCTTTATTTGTATATAGCTTTTTTGGGTATAGGACTCTTAGTTGATGGGTCTATTCTTTCTTTGAGCAGTGAACAAAATTCTAAAAGGAGTCCTTCGATGGATAATTGTATAAAAAGTAAAGTATGGTACACATATGCAATGGAATACTACTCAGCTGTAATTAAAGACAAAATGCTGCCATTTATGACAGCTTAGATAGATCCTGAGAATATCATACTAAGCAAAGTGAGGTAGACAGAAAAAGTTGAGAAACATATGATTTCACTTATATATGAGACATAAAGCTTAAAGCAATAAACAAGACAAACAAAAACTCATAGACACAGACAACAGTATGGTGATTACCAGAGCGGAAGCATTGTGAGGAGAGGCAGAAGAGAATAAGTGGATTAAGTATATGGTGATAGAAGGAGACAAGACTTTGAGTGGTGAACACATATTGTAATATACAGATAATGTATTATAGAATTGTATACTTTTACAACTTATATAACCTTATTAACCAATGTCATCTCAATAAATTTAAAAAATTTTTTTATGAATCCAAGCTGATGACAGAATGGACTGGATTGAAGAGAGTGGGAGCAAATGTACTTGTGGGCAGAAATCTGTGCGGTGGGTGGTCCCAAAAAGGAGAAACTGAGGATCAAAGATAACACATGAGAGAGACACACCAGGCTGGTCCTAAACGGGCTAAGCTAGTGCTCTACAATAGGATTCATGGGAATAAAAGTCACCATTTTGACTTGACATAATATTTAATTAAGAAAGGATCACAAATGTGGCAGTTATAATTACAGTTAAGGTTAAAGTTAGTTATAATGCAGATGAGATAGGTCAGTGACACAAGAACAAATATTGTGGCAGAAGCTAAGAAGTGAGTGGTCAAATGACGAGTGTATGAAATGAAACACCCCTCTGAGTAGAAGGTAAAGAGTAGCTCAGTGCTAGCTATGGCACAACACACAATCACAAGAACCTGACACTTCATATCTAATTCAGAAATCTTAGGATGACACTCCATCTATCAAACTTCAGTGCTCTTTGGAATGAAGGTGTCTTCTCTGCCCTCTATCAATGCACCTGGCAAAATAGTTAGGGGGTCAAAAGCAGCCTGAATTCTATTTGCCATGCCAGGTGTCTTGCTCTAAACTAAACTATGGAAAACAGCTCTACCTAAATATATTTGGCACAGGAGATAATATTTTATTGATCACAAAAGTGCTTATACTTGAGTTGCAACCTGAAAATCAGAGACCCCAGAAGATTACACGTGAAGGCCACTCATAATCAACTGAACAAGCAGGAATATTTGAGGAAATCTGATAATGCATTCCACTCATGTGAAAGTAGTGTTATTAGAAGACTTCTGTTAGTTTTGACAAGAATTGGGACCATACAATACACCAGGGCAATGTAATCTAGAAAAATGAGGTCATGCATGCAAAAGTTCAGAACCCAAGTGTTCCTCGTCTACTGTTTTTCAGTAATGAGCTACTCTTTAGAGGCTGTGTTTCAAATAATACCAAGGACAGGATTGTCCTGTTTCTATAGGAGACATGACAATTATGGTTCTGGAGGGAGATGGGCCTGTTGCTTCTCTTATAACAACATCATGGGGCTTGATCTCATATACAGAAATTCACTTCAAAGACACATCTGAGTGAGCTTCCATTTCAGGTGAGGCATGCCTCAGGTGAGGGCAGGAGGGAGCGGCAGGCTGAGCGACATGCCAGTGGTGGCCTCCTCCTTCTGCCCACTGGGGCTCCAACTTGCAAACCTCAGGATGTACGTGCATGGAGAGGCTCCTCGCACTTCAGCGCCAGGCTTGTGCCCCATAAAGAAGAGAAGATGACAACGTCAGGAGGGTGAAGCATCTGCCCAGCTGTCAACCTGGCCATGCCAGGTGCTAGGCAAGTTGGGTGTGCTGTGCTGGGCTCTCATGCCTGTCACGCCTCTACTGTCACAAGGCTGTGTGATAATGGACTTTGAGGACTTGAGCTCCTCCAAAGTGGCACCGTGACACCTACACCTGTGGAACCTCTGGAAAGCCAGGGTCTGTGGCATTCTCCCATGAGTGTCAGGATCGTCTCCTTGGATCTCAGCAAATCCAGGCGATGGTGACCCCTTTCACAGTGTGGCTTCTCCATTGCCTGGGGCAGCTGCACAACCTTCGGTCAGCTCCCATCTAGTCTGCCAGGGACAACGAGGCAGCAGGTGCACGGTGGGCACGATGGCGCCACCTCCTTTAGCACAGGCCACCAGAAGGGTTTATTGAGATACTGAGTGGAAGTGCCCCGGTTCTGCCTGGCAAACGGGGTGTGCTCCACCGGCCATCACTTCTGTCTCTGATCAACGTGGCCTTACGTTCTGCCCCTGATGGACTCCCTTCCCCAGATGATGCTTGAGCAAACCCGAGAGTCATCCTGATTCTGATACCTGCAGAATCAGCCTTGAAGAATCTGGACAGCAGTGGTCTGCTGTCACCCTTGGGGAACAGAGCAGGTGTCTGTGCATCTTTCCATTTCCATGTTGCTCTGAGTCCACTCAGCCTTACCTCTGCAAAGGGGCCCTGGACCTTCTGTGGACAACAGCAGCCAACACATCACTGAGTCCCTTCCCTCTGGCTTCTGTAGCTCCTTCTTCAGGGACCCAAGGTGCCAATCACCCTGCAACGCCAAACACTTGAGGGCGCTGAGGTTAGAGGCCAGATCTGGGCCTCTGTTGCTGCCAGGATGCCACTCCCATCCTCTCTAGCTCCCCTCAAGGTAGGCCCTGCCCCTCAACTGGGGCTGGTGGGCCTGGCCCTTCTGGATGGGGTCTCTGGTCCTGCCAGGCCGGGTCCTTTCTGTGGTGCCGAATTGGGCAGGGCGGGTCTCGGGGCCATCTCAGCTGTCAGGTTACAGTTCTGGGTGGGGAGGCAGTGCCCTTCCAGGATCCCCACCAATTCCGCTCCAGGCATGGGGTGCTGCACCTCCAGGACAGCCACGGCATTGACGACCTGAGCCCTCCTTGGTGGGAGCTCACAGGCTGCCTGCTGCTGGTCATCGTCCTGCTCTACTTCCGCTTGTGGAAGGGAGTGAAGACGTCTTGGAAGGTCATGTGAATCACGGCCACCATGCTGCACGTGGTCCTCTGTCCTGCTCCTGCAAGGATTCTTTCTTCACAGAGCCATTGACAGCATCTAAGGGTACCTGAGTGTTGACTTCCTTTGGCTCTGCGAGACCGCTGAAGCTGATCCTTGATGGTGGAGCACTCCTGCTACCTACATCACAGAGGGATCCAAATCTCACCAGATCAAAACTGAAGTCCAAAAAAATAAAATAAAATAAATACAAACGGCAATGAAATCTAGACTCTGGCTTTAGATTGCTTTAACAAAGAAAGAGATTTTTCTGTGTTAACAACCCATCCTCGGCCCCCTGTCTGCTCACCAAATTAACCAAAGCCCCCCCTGTAAAATAATAATCATCTTAGTTTGGATTTTTATTTAATCTATCATTTACTTAAAATGGTCTTAAATGAAGTTTGCTTGTGCCTGGACGGTATCATGGGTCACACTCTGATCAATTGATGCTAGTTTCATTTCACAGAGTTTGGACTTCTGCTTCATGAAGTTAAGTACAATTTATGGGCCCCCAAACCAGTCATTTAAATAATCTCCCATATTTGAAAATAATGTGTATCCTGTGTTTACTGCTGTAAAATCCTGTTCTTTTTTTTCTTTCCCCAGTTGGGTACACTTTCTTCTAAAGTCATTTAACATTCTTTCTGTTGATTTACTTTTTGCATACCCCAAACAATTGTCATTTGTAATGGTTTGAATGACATCTAATAGGATTGTAAATGTGACAATTTGACTCATCAGTTATTATAGTTCTAACTCTTAAATATTAAGTCTGTTATGCGTACATGGCTTCCAATACTATCTAACACATTGTATTTGCTAAGTTAATATTATACATTGTTATTTGCCAAATTTTCATATTATTTTCCATTTACAATGTTATTTTATATTTGTTCTTTTTAAAAGTAAAAATTTTATGACCTATCTAAACATCTTTGGGTAAAGAATATAGGCTCAGTCTGCTGTTTTGATGAAATTCAAGTTCATAGGGCAGTCTTCAAAAATTTATTTTATATTCAGTATCTAATTTATCTAGCCATAAATATGAGTATTAGTTGCAGCATAATTCATAGCCATAATTTTCATCCTAGTAACCTTAGACAATAAAATAATTCTTCCAAAGCCTCCATCTTATGCATTATTTTTTAAAATTTATTCCATGTCGACTGCCTAGAAAATCTAGAAAAATAGATTAGTACACATTAAAAATATGTATCTTGATATGCACAAATTATCCAGTTAAACTCAAAAGAAATATCAATACATAATTGGATCTACATAGGAAAAAAGAATATGTGAGAAGATGTATTTATAACAAGAAAATTATTTAAATTAATTAAAAGCTGTCCACAAAGGAAAGCTCAGGGCTGAATGCCTTAACTGATAAATTCTACCTAACATATGGTGAATAATTAACACAAAATCATCTCAAAATCTTTCAAAAATAGAAGCTGAAACTTCCCCCAATTATTTGATGAGGCCTATATTACTCTGATTTGAATACCAGAAACATTATGAGATAATAAAATAACTGATCATAATCTCTCATGAATATAGACGCACAAATCCTCACAAAATACTAGCAAACCGAAACCCGAGATAAATGATAAAAGTTATTATGTAGCATGACCAGTTGGGATTATTTCACAACTGCAACGCTTGTGTATATTAAAAAAAATCAATCAACTCTCTAATGGAAAGGAAATATGACTGTTCTTTGTTGCAAATGATATAATCTTGTATAAAATTTTTTGAGAGGAATTCACTAAAAATCCACTAGAACTAATGAATAAGTTAAAAAGTTCACAGGATATGAAATCAAAATACAAGATAGAATTATACTATGACGTAGTAATAAACGATGTGAAAATAGCATCAAATTAAGAAACATTTATAAATTTAAGCTGTTCTAATCTAATCTTCTACACTGACATTGTTTTTGAAATCATAAATTAAATAAATGAAAAACATTTGAATTAATGTCATCAAAGTTCAATATTAATGTCAATATGAGTAAGATCAAAATACATCATAAATTGATCTACAAATTTAATGGTTTTTAAATTACCAAAAGATTCTTTAGAAAAACTGACAAGCTTATCTTAAGTTGGATATGGAAATTTAAATCAAACTGCACGTGCAGTGTAATCTTTAAAAACAATATGGCATGACTCACAATCATGTACATCAAATTTTACTTTGATGGTATTATAATTAAGACTGTGTGGTATGGATTCATGTAGACCAATCAGGTAGATTTCAGGTCTAGTAATAAAAACTTTATTAAAATTGATTTTGACAGAGGTGTTAAGAAGTTCAACTTAAAAAGAACTATCCTTTCAACGGATGGTGATGTCAATATTAAATATTTATATGCAAAATGATGAAGTTGGTCCCCTACCTCAATACAAAAATCCTCAAAATGGATGACACATTTAAATGTAAAATCTAGAAGTATATATTTATTGAGAAAAACATTGGAATAATTTTTGTGACTTTTGATTAGGCCACGGTTTTTTAATTTATGCCAAAAACAGTAACAACAATTAAAAAATAGAGAGATAAATTGCACTTTAAATTTAAAAACATATTCTTCAAACAATAGCAGAAGGAAATGAAAAGGCAGTTCGCTTAATAATAAAATATTTCAAATTATATATTTATTTGGAATTATATATCTACAACACATAAAGAACACTTGGAAGTTAATAATAAAAAGTGAACCATTTAAAAAAAATGGACAAGCACCTGAATAGACATTTCTCCAAAGGAGGCACAGAAGTTGCCAATGAGTATGTAAAATGTGCTTTGTGATTATGGAAATGCAAATTAAAACCATAAGGAGATAATAGTAGACTCCCAAAGAGGATTATATAAAAGAGATAATGATGAGTATTGATAACAATGTGGAGAATATAAAACCCTCATACATTTCAGGTGGAATTGTAAAAATGAGCAGCCACTGCGTAAAAAAGAAAATAGCTTTTTTTTTTTTTTTGAATATTATACATGGAGATATGCTATGACCCAGAAATTGCACACCCAAGTGTCTACACCCCCCAGGACATATGGCCACTCAAAACCCATAGGCAAATGCTCATGGTAATAATGTTTACAATAGCCAAAAGTGAATAAACCTAAATACTCACGACATAGTGAAAATAAAAACAATATGTGTATATTCACATTATCGAATATTATTCACTAATGAAGAAGAATGAAGAAATGATGCATTGTACAAGGAATGGACCTCAAAATAAGAAGCTAAAGTAAAGAAACTACACCCAAAAGAACACATAAATTAATAATCCACTTATAAGAAATTTTCATAAAATGCTCATCTATAGAGACAAAAGTAGATTAATAGTTATTGTGAGCTGGGTGATAATGGGGATGGAGAGTGCATGTAAGTGGAATTGTAGTTGATAGTCACCTAGTCAGAACCTGCAGCTGGGACAACAACCTTGTGCCACCTCCCTCTGGTAGTAAGAAACAGTGAGCAGATAGAACCACAATCACAGGAAAGAGGAGCAGCCCTGAGAAAGGCCCTAAAGTCGCACCTGCGCATTGGTAAAGAGTCAACTCTAGTTAACTTCTCCTTACCATCACAGTAAACACTTCCCCGAAGGGGAGATTCAAGATGCTCAGGAGACAAGTGAGGCATATAGGTACCCTGTGCAGGACCCATCTCAACATGCTTTAGGGAGGGAAAAAAGAAAGGGAGGGGGGTGTCCCCTAACCCCAAGGGCCATAAAACCGCTGGATCTGTGATCCTTGGGAGCCACATCTTTTTCCTTCCTTGGTGCATCAAGCTTTCGCTTTAATAAATCTTTCTTTCTGAGAAACTGTTTCGCCCACTCTCTTGCCGACCCCTGCGCTGTAACAGAACCATCTAAGAGGCCTCCCCAAGACCCTAGGTCTGACTCTGGGGACTGACCACCGGTAGGTGAGTACACAGACACCCACTGACCTGTAAAAAAGTGGGGAGCTAGTGGAAACCAGATCCTGGATTGAACAGGCTCCCTCATTACCTTCTTGTTCTGCTTTCCATTGCCAGAATCTCAAAAGAAGTCAGATTCTACACTTTACTCATTAATCTTTCCTAACCACTGAAATCATCACAATTCACAGTTCCAGTGTCAGTGATGACTTCTGTAGTAAACTGTCCAGTGGGCAGGACAGAACCAAGAAACTTCCAGGGCACACTCACTATTGCTTCTTAGACAGCGATCCAGTCTTTAGTCAGCTCTGCTCCACAGCACCTTCCATGGGGAAGAAAGCATTCTCAGTGTGCTATGCAATAAATGGCCACACGCCACATGTAGGGTATGGAGTCACGCATTAATGTTTACACGCTTCTTACTAATGTGCTGAAACTATTCTAGACAACAGGGGCTGAAAAGGACTGTATGAGATTACTGGGTGATTCAAAATGTCCGCCATTTACAGGTCAGGAAGTGTGCTGCTGCTGTGTCTAGAATAAGGCAATTTCCCCTGTGCACACACCTCCGCACACCTCCTGAAGTCTGTCCCCCTTGGTTCCTTGACTCCTTGGGCATGTAGACTCTCTGTCACCTGGGCAGGTCATCAGTCCAGCTGGCAGAGAACAGTCCCACATTCACTTAAGCACTTTTAAAATTCAAATGGATAATCTAAGTTCAAACACGCACATTTTCTTAAGGTTCACCAATGAGAATAGGATGCTGTCTGGGGAACACGAGTGGGAGTCCTGATCCCACCCCACTTGTCATCCGGCATCCCCTGCCCGGTGCAGAGTAAACAGATGAGAGTCAGGCCTATGGGCATGTGGGCTTTTTACAACTCTTCTAATGGAGTCTCATCCACCTCCCCTACCCTAGAGCCCATAGCCAACCACCATGGGACTGCAGGCAGCCGGCAGGGTGTGTCCGCCTGACCTATCTGCATGAGGGGTGCCCTGTTTGCCTCCCAGCCCCACAGATAGCCTGCCCAGTAGGGATCCAGTCGGAGACCTGGAGCCCTTCTAAGGGCTCCTGCCTCTCCTGCCCTAGCTCCTGCCCCAGACCTGTCTGTTGCAGTCTACCCCGTGGGCGTCTCAGCAGCCTCACTTGTCCTGGGCAGCGGGACAAGTGCCCTGCCTGTCCCCTTTTCTGTTCGTCTTCTTTCTCTTTGCTGCCCTCCTTTCCTTCCTTCCACTCTAAGTGGGATCAATAGGGCTCCAGTCCTTGCCTGAGAGGTGCTGTGTTGCCACCAGAGGAAGGAGGCCTGGTTCCAGGGAGTTACTCTCCCAGGTCACAGTCACAATAGGGCGCCCATGGGGCTTGGTCACAGCCTCTAGGGCCTCAGCGTTCTTCCTGGCCACTGGTTCTTCTTCTTCATTTCCATTTCATATTTTACTTTTCTACTTAATCATTTTTCTGCAGCCCCAGGAAGGATGTTTAAGGAAATTCTGGAACAGGAGAAGCAGGAAACAGGATTTTAAAACCTTAAATAACTAAATAGGACATCTTGGCGGGAAAGAGCACACTGTGGTGGCTTGGAATCCAGAAGGTTGGATTCTGCTATTAGTTAAATGGGGCAATGACAGAACCTACCTCATTATTAGACTTTGCAGTAAGGAGCACGGAGGAGACATTAGCCATTACAATGGCTGTTACACAACCATGTGGCTTTTCTACTTGTAAGGTGTTATGATCTGTTTTGTCACTTGGAATAGAAGGGAATTTTGCAAAGTAAAAGCTCAAGTTTCACTAGCATTGGACACATTGTTTGCCAAATGCTGCACAGTGGCTTCATCAAACCAGCAAAACTATTTGGTTTGTCTCCGAGAGTGCTTAAATTTTAAATTCAAACATTTAAAGTTGTTGCAGATATGAATACATCAAAAGATTGGGCATGGAAATCTGGAGGGAGGCCTTTTCTTGAAAGATTTGTCAACTCAGAGTATATATCCTGATGACAACAAACAGGTGGAGTTGGCAGTGGCCACTCCTTTAAGAAGCCCAGGTTCTGTAGGCATCTCGGTCCTGTCCCGCTCACTGCTTTTTATGATCTCTCTGGTCCATGAGGTCTAGCTGTTTACAGTATGGTGGAGAGTGAGTGGGGAATTGATGGGGATGTAGTTTGAGTTGTCACAGTGACTGAGGAGTGGGGTGAACAGGGCTGATAGGTAGTATGGAATGACAAACAATTGTACAGGATCCTTTGGGACTCTCCAGTGGCACTAGACAGTCATGTGAGTGAAAAATTTGTATATAATGATCAAAGTCTGGAGTCTAATTCCAATTTTATAATAACAAACTCTTTTTGAGGTGAAACAGTTTTATTATTGTATCAGGCTAGGTTATGCCTCAGGTACAAATAAGTTCAAACTTCAGTGGCCGAACATAACAAACATTTGTTTTTCATCATGCTTCACGAGGGGGATTTGGGCTGTTGGAGGTCACATCACATAGAGCAGTTTTTCATCAACATTAAATGCCCCAGCCCTGAAGTGACAGACTTTGCTTATACACATTTAGTTGGCTGGGGCGAGTCACATGCCACCTCTAATTTCAAGGGAGTTAGAAAGTTCAAGTTTACCAGTGTCTGGAAAAAGGAGAACTGGGAATATCAGTGAGCAGTATGATGACAACCATAAATGTACCCTGAATTTTCCCAGAATGCAATGAAATTGATTTGTTCAGAACCTTAACAGTTATTAACCTGTTCAGAGCAACTAGTAATCCAGAATTGTGTTGATTTTGGTATTTGAGATGTTAAGACAATGCCTGTGCTGTCATAGTCATGGATATTTTATATAAAGGTGGAAATGTCTGGTTACCTTTCTTTTAGTGTTAGTTATGCCTAATTTACATTAGAAGTACATATTATGGACATATTTCTCTTATCTTATAGTTAGGACATTATATTATTTTTTGAAATTTTGAGTGTTGGTAGATTTTTGACCTATGAATTTTATTTCATTCAGAATTGTAAATAGGGGATTATAAAATATGTTTTCCTGACAGGGTAGGCAGTTGAGTGTGCAGGTAATTATCTCCTAGCAACAAACTGTAATTCTAAGTTCTTTTAATTTTTATGTTCTGTGAGATCAACTTTGGAGAAAACTTGGTAAGAGGTGATTTGGTGAAGAGGATGTATGTGATTACTTTAGGTCTGAATAATCAAAGTTAGAAGACATTTTACATATCTGTTCCATAATTTCCTCTAATTATCCCTGTGTCTAAAGTGTTCTATAAAAAGAGTCCCTCCCTGAAACCTGTATCCCAATCCTTCCTCTGCACCTCCCTCAATGTCATTTACCATCGCCTACTGTGTTTTGTCTCCTAGCTCCTTTCTTCTCACTGCTCAGGCCCAGTTTCTTATGCTTTTGGGTTTCCTGTCTGCTGCCTTTGCCTGAGTGTGGTTCCACACTCTGTCCATCACCCATCACTCTTACTTTTCTTTCTGATCTTTTGCAGGATTCTCGCTGCATTGCTTAGATTTCATCTCTTAAATCGTCAGAGTGATCTAACTTCCTGATTAAGCATATTTGGATCCCAGGTTTAAACCTCCACCAGTGTGTCAGTGTCTCATCAGAAACATCTTTCGGAGACGATTTCAATTTCCGTATGCATTCCAAAACACATTTTCTGTTTATTTATGGAACGACGCAGTCTAGGACACAAATTAAAGCACATCTTCATCAGAAAGATTTCTCATCACATTCGCCTGTGACACTACATGCAAGACACAGTGGCTTTCCATTCTCTTCAGCACAAAAAGTGTATAGGAAAGCTTTTAAAGAGCCGTTACTACAAAATACAAGCAAGCTGTTACTGTAATAGTATCTACTCATACAGTCTATACAGATGGTAAGTTTCAGAGCATGTGTCTCTAAAGAGTGTTTCCCATCAGCTCTTCGGTAATGAAAACTGGTCACATCATAAACAAAGCTACATTTGTATCAGACTGGTTATGAACTTCACTCTGGTCCAGAACGCTGGGGCAAGGAGCTTGCTCAAATCAAAACTGCATTATATGCATTACAAGTAAGAACTGTAATACCTTCCTCTACATTGTGGGAATCCCACCTTAGATTTCACAGCAAACACCAATACTAGCACCGAATTATTGACTGGACTTCGAATTATAAAACGCAGGTATTCAAAAGCCTGTTTCCTTTACATGTGCTGCGGACATTCTCTACATTCTCTAAAGTTTGTAATTTTTTTCCTCTTCGTGGCAACAAATGAACCACAGTATTGAAACAACATGCCACATTGTTTATCACAACCATTTGAATTCTCTTTAGCATATACGTTCCCTTCCAACATATGGCAGCCTGAACCCGCTTCGTACGAATCTCCACCATGAAAACTGCCAGTTTTCCCTAATCGCTTTCACATTTTGTAGATGTTGGAAGAGTCCAAGGTTACTTCAAGTTGCCTCTTACAGCACTACTGCAGGCAAATCAGATGATCTATTTATCACTTGGCATATATGATGCATTTGTAGCCCCACTAAGAAAAAGAAGCTTGCAGCATGGAAGTGGCTCAATTCAAAGCCATTGTCTCAAGCATTTTCCTTAGAGTGATCTAACTTCCTGATTAAGCATATTTGGATCCCAGCAGTAAGGCTCCACTAGTGTATCAGTGCCTCTTCCAAAATATCTTTGGGAGACGGTTTCAATTTCCATATGAATTCTACAACACATTTATAGTTCATTTATAGGATGGCGATGATGAGAACACATATTACAAGAACATCTTCGCCAGAAAGATTTCTCATCACATTCACCTGTGACACTACACATAAGATACAGTGGCTTTTCCTTCTCCTCGACAAAGAAACAGTGTATAGGACAGCTGTTAAAGAGCCGCTACTGTAAACTACAAGCAAGCTGTCACTGTAATAGTACTTACTCATGCAGTCTATACAAATAGTAAGTTTGAATGCAAGGATGTCAAAAGAGGTTTCCCCCCAATTTTGGTAGTGAAAACAGGTCACATCATAAACAGAGCTACATTCAAATGAGACTGGGTTTGAACATCACTTTTGTCAAGAACACTATGGAAAAGAGCTTGCTCAAATCAAAAATGTATTCTATGCATTACAGGTAAGAACTGTAAAACTGTCTTCTACATTGTGTGAGTGCTACCTTAGACTTCACACCAAACTGCTATACTAGCACCGAATCGTTGACTGGACTTTGAATTACAAAATGCAGGTATTCAAAAACCAGTTTCCTTTACACGTGCTGCGGACTTTCTCTGAAGTTTATAGTTTTTCTATGTCCACTTCATGGCAACAAATGAACCACAGTATTGAAACAACATACCACCTTGTTTATTGCAACAGTTTGAGTTCTCTCCAGCATTTACGTTTTTTTCCAACACATGGCAGCCTGAACCCCCTTCGTATGAATTTCCACCATGAAAATTGCCAGTTTTTTCTAATCTCTTTCACATTTTGTAGATATTGGAAGAGTCTAAGGTTGCTTTCCACACTGCAGATGTCAAGTCACCTCTATGAATAATACTGCAGGCAATGCAAATTATCTCTTGATCGCTTGTCACATAGGATATGTTTGTAGCACCACCTCGAAACAGAAGCATGATGCATGGAAGTCGACCAATGGAAAGCCATTGCCTGAAGCATTATTCATCAGAGTGATCCAGCTTCCTGATTAAGCATATTTGGATTTCATCTAAGGCTCCACAAGTGTCAATATCTCATCAGAAACATCTTTGGGAGATGGTTTCAATTTCAATATGCATTTGAAAACACATTTACTGCTAATTTATGAAATGGCCCTGCTGAGGAAACAGATTACAAACACATCCTCAGCAGAAAGCTTTCTCATCATATTCGCCTGTCACTCTACACATTAGACACAGTGGCAAAGAAAGATTGTATAGGACATCTGTTAAAGAGCCACTAGTATAAACTACAAGGAAGCTTCCACTGTATTAGTATCTGCTCATGCAGTCTATGCAGAGGCTAAATTCGAGAGCATGTATGTCTAAAGAGTGTTTCCCACCAGCTCTTTGGTAATGAAAACTGGTCGCATCATAAACAGTGGTACAGTCGTAAGACACTTGGCTGGAACTTCACTCTGGTAAGAACACTAGGGCAAAGCGCTTGCTCAAATAAAAAATGTATTACACACATTACAAGTAAGAACTCTAATCCTTTCCTATATAGGATTATAGGAAAATGTAACTGTGTGAGTGCCACCTTAGACTTCACAGCATACACCAATACTAGCACCAAATCGTTTATTGGCCTTCTGGATTAAAGTACTCAGGTATTCAAAAACCGGTTTTCTTTGCAGGTGCTGCTGACTATCTCTCACATTTATAGTTTTTCTATCCCCTCTTTATGAAAACAAATGAAGCACAGTATTGAAACAGCGTATGATGTTTTTTATCTCAACAGTATGAGTTCTCTTCAGCATATACGCTCCCTTCCAACACATAGCAGCCTGAACCTGCTTCATACGAATATCTACCATGAAAACTGCCAGTTTACTCTAATGGCCTTCACACTTTGTAGATGTTGGAAGAGTCCAAGGTTGCTTCCCACATTGCAGATGTCAAGTTGCCTCTTAGAACAATACTGGTAATTCAAATTATCTGCTTGTCACTTGGCATATAGAATGCCTTTGGAACACTATGAAGAAAAAGAAGCTTACAGCATGGAAGTGGCTTAATTCAAAGTCATTGCCTCAAGCATTATTCGTCAGAGTGAGCATACTTGAACCCTAATTTTAAGGCTCCATCAGGGTTTCCTTGCCTGATCTGAAAAGTCTTTGGGAGACCGTGTCAATTTCTATGCATTCCACAACACATTTACTGTTCATTTAGGGAAATTTTTTGTTGAGATTCCTGTATACCACTTGGCCCTTTTGAGGATCAGAGCAGGATAGTACCACATCCCTTTGGATTCTAAGTCCAGCTTTTCAATGGTAAGGATTTCACCCTAGGTCTTAAAAATATGGCTCTCCCTACGGCTGCTCACACAAAGTCCACACACTTTCATTTTGGGGACCTCCTGGACAGTTACATTATTGGTTATGCTCCCTAAAACCTCAATGGCTTTGCCCTCCAAGCCAGGAATCTTCATCTTCCAGATCATGTGATAAATGGTCAGAGGTAGCCGGTTGATGCAACTCCTGAATAACCTCTTCATCACCACTTGTTTGATGGTGGTGTTGGTTTATCTGGCTAGAAACCTGTACAACAGCCTTAGGTAGATGGCCTAGCTCTTGAGCTCCTTGTGCCAAAACTTTTAGTCTTTTTTGTGTTGAATGCTGACTGCCATGATGGCCTGATTTTTCAACTTTGCTGTGCAGAAGAGACTGCAAGTAATATTCAGTTGTGAAAAACTATAACTTACAACCAAGAATACTTTACCCGGCAAAGCCATCAATTAAAATTGAAGGTGAAATAAAGATCTTCCTAGACTGGATAAAGTAAAGAAATACATCACCAACAGGCCAGTATTACTAGAATTGTTAGGGAACTTCTACAAAATAAAAAAGGAAGAACACACAAATAATAAAATGGCAGTTACTACATACCTATTAATAATCACTTAAATGTAAATGGATTAAATGCTCCAATCAAAAGACTTAGGACAGCTAAATGAATATGAAAACAAGACCCATGCATATGCTGTCTAAAAGAGACCCACTTCGGATCAACTGACACATACAGACCAAAAGTAAAGGGATAGAAAAAGATATTTCACTCAAATGCCAATAAGAATAAACTGGGGTACCAATACTTCTATCAGACAAAATAGACTTTAAAACAAAGGCTAAAATAACAGTAAAGAAGGGCATAACAACAAGAGAGATCGATATAATAAGGGAACATAACCTTTGTAAGCATATACACACGTAATATAGAAGCACCTACACATATATAGCAATTGTTGACCAACATAAAGGTAGAGATCAACAATTATACCATAGTATAAGACTTTAACACCCCATTGACACCAATGGACAGATTGTTAAGATAGAAATTCGATAAGAAATCAACAGCCTTAAATGACACACTGTATAAAATGGATGTAATTGATACTTTCAGAGTTTTCTCCCCAAAGCAGCAAAATATACATTTTTCTCAAGTGCGCATGGAATATTTTCCAAGATCGACGAAATGTTAGGCCACAAAATGAGTGATGTGAAACAAGAAATCAACTACAAAAACAAAAAACCTGAAAAGTACATGAACCATGGAGATAAACAATAACCTACTAAACAGTGAATGGGTTTATAATGAGATTAAGGAAGAAATCAAAAGATACCTAGAGACAAATGAAAATGACAAAATCTTAGGACACAGAGAAACAAGAAAACTTTCAAATAAACAATCTAACTTTACACTTAAAAGAATGAGAAAAAGAACAGCAAACAAAACCCAAAATGAGTAGAAGGAAGGAAATAATAAAGATCAGAGTGGAAATAAACAATATAGAGTCTAGAAAAGCAATATGAAAGTTCCATGAAACCAAGAACTAGTTATATAAACCAAGAACTAGTTATATAAACAACATTGATAAACATTTAGTCAGACTCATGAAGAAAAAAAAGAAAGAGGATCCAAATAAATAAAACCGGAAATGAAAGAGGATAATTAAGTATGGAGTTCACAGAAATAGAAAGGATTATAAGAAAATACTATGAGCAGTTATATGACAATAAATTGGACAATCTAGAAGAAATAGATACATGTCTAGAAACATACAATCTCCCAAGACTAAGTCAAAAAGCATAAAATCTGAACCAACTGATTACCACCAATGAAATCAAATCAGTAATCAAAAAACTTCCAAAAAACAAGTCTTGGACCGGATATATTCAGAGGTAAATTTTGCCACACATTCAAAGAATAATTAACAACTATTCTCAAAGTATTCAAAAATTTTTCAGAGGAGAAAAGTCTTCCTAATTCTTTTTATGAGGCCACAATTACCACGACTGTAAAACCAGACAACGACATTACAAAAAAAAGCAAATTATAGGCCAATATCCATGATGAGTATTGGAGCAAAAATCCTTGACAAAATATTAGCAAACCAATTTTCACAATACATTAAAAATATCATATGCTGTGATCAAGTTGGATTTATTCCTGGAATACAAGGTAGGTTCAATACCTGCAAATCAATTAATGTGATATGCTACATTAAAAACTGGAAAGATAAAACTCATGTGATCATATCAATAGATGCAGAAAAAGCATTTGACAGAATCCAGCACCTATTTATGATAAACACTCCCAGGAAAGTGGGAATAGAGAGAACATACCTCAAGCTAATAAAGGTCATACGTGACAAATCTATAACTAACATTATACTCAAAAGGAAAGGCTAAAAGAATTTTTCTTAAGATCAAGAACAAGACGAGAATGCCTACCTTCACCACTTCTATTCAACATAGTATTGGAAGTCCTGGCTATAGCAATCAGATAAGAAAGAGAAATAAGAGGCATCAAAATTGGAAAGGAAGAAGTAAAATTATCATTATTTGCAGATGACATGATACTATACAGAGAGAACGCCAAAGATCACACACACACACACACACACACACACACACACACACACACACACACACACACACACACACTGTTAGGACTGATCAATGAATTCAGTAAATTAGCAGGATACAAAACTAATATTCAGAAGTTGGTTGCATTTTTATATACCAATGATAAACTACCAGAGAGAGAAATTAAGAAAACAATCCCATTTATGATTGCATCGAAAACAATAAAATTCCTGGGAATTAAATTAATCAAGAGGGTAAACGATCTGTTCTTGGGAACCCATATGTCATGAAAAAAGAAACTGAAGAAGATACAAATAAATGGAAGCATATACTGTGCTCATGGATAGAAAGAATTAACATCATTAAAATGTCCATACTACCGAAAGCAATCTATAGATTCAGTGCAATCCCTATCAAAACACCAATGGTATTTTCCACAGAACTAGAACAAATAGTCCTAAAATTTATATGTAACCATAAAAGATTCCAAATAGCCATGGCAATCTTGAGAAGGAACAAAATGGGAGAAATCCACACTACCTGATACCAAAGGCTACAAGGCTATAGTGATTGAAACTTCCATTAAAAAAAACCCAAAAAACAAAAAACAACAAAAAAACAAAAAACAGATACATAGACCAATAGACCAGAAATAAATCCTTGCTGATATGGTCATTTAATCTAAGACAAAAAAAGCAAGAATATAGAATGGGGTAAAGATAGTCTCTTCAACAAATGGTTATAGAAAAACTGGACAGATATATGCAAAATAAATGAAACTGGACCGTCTTCTTCCACCACATACAAGAATAAATTCAAAATGAATTAAATACTTAAATATAAGCCCCCATACCTTAAAATTTCTAGAAGAAAGCATGCAATAAACTCTCTGATATTGCTATTAGTAATATTTTTTTCTGATCTATCTCCCTGGACAAGGGAAACAAAAGAAAAAAATAAACAAATAGGACTACATCAAACTAAAAAGTTTTTGCACAGCAAAGAAAACTATCAACAAATTGAAAAGAAAACCTACTGCCTGGGAGAAGATATTTGCCTATGATACATCTGATAAGGGATTAACATCCAAAATTTATAAAGAACTCATCTACTCAACAACAAAAAACCAAACAATCCAATTTTAAAAAGTGAGCAGAAAATCTGCGTAGGCATTTTTTCAATGATGGCATACAGATTGCCAATAGACATGTAAAAAGATTCTCAAGATCACTAATCACCAGAGAAATGCTAACCAAAACCACAATGAGATATTCCCTAACACCTCTCAGAATGACTATCATCAGTAGATCAACTAACAAGTGCTGGCAAGGATGTGGAGAAGAGAAAACCCTCATGCACTGTTAGTGCAATTGCAAAGTGGTACAGCCACTATGGAAAAACAGTTTGGAGGTTTAGGTTTCTCAAAAAATTAAAGAGAAAACTACCTGTTGACAAAGAAATTACACTCCTGGGTATTTATCCAAAGAAAACCAAAACACTAATTTGTAAAGATCTATGCACCCCAATGTTCACTGTGGTGCTGTTCACAATAGCCGAGATATGAAAGCAACCTCAGTGCTCACCAATAGATACTGGATAAAGAGGTGGTATATATCTTCCATAAGCCAATGTGTGTAACATGTTTACTTCAATAAAGAAATGCTATTATTATTATAAAAATGGAATTTAATGATTTAAAATGTACATTTAAATATTAACAGAAAAAATTTAAAAGGTATGGTTTCATTATCTTTTCAGATTATTCACGAATCCAAACATATATTGTAATTTACATCAATATCATTATTTGGTTGAAGTAGGTCAAAGATGATAATCTCTATCATAGGATGAATTTTTAGAAGAGTCGAATTATGTGAAATATAGTAAAATGTTTTTATTTTTCAACTACCATTGACTTACAATATTATATTAGTTTCAGGTGCACAACATAGTCATTAGACATGTATATAATTTATGAATGATCACCCCAATAAATCTAGTACCCATCTGATACCATACACTGTTATTACAATATTATTGACTATATTCCCTGTGCTTTACTTCACATCTCTATGACTCTTTTCATATCAAGTTTTTAATTACACTTGACATGCAACAAATATTAGTTTCAGGTGTGCAACACGGTAATTTATATATTTATGTAACCCACGTGACACCATCCATGTTTATTACAATACTACTGACTATTCTCCAGGCTATCCTCTACCTTCCGAGGACTATTTTATAAATACCAATTTGTGCCTCTTAATCTCCTCCTCCTTCAGCTATCCCCAAATTCCCAATCTGACAACCTTCAAAATGCTCTCTGTATCTACAAGCTTGTTTCTGTCATTTGTTTATCTTGTTGTCTAGATTCCACATATGACATTTGTCTTTCTCTGTCTGACTTACTCTACTCAGCACAATACCCTCTAGGTCCATCCATGTCAATGCAGGTGGCGAGATTTCATTTTTAATGGCTGAGTAATATTCCATTGTATATACGTACAACCTCTTCTTTATCCATTCGTTCATTGATGAACACCCAGGATGCCCCCATATCTTGGCTACTGTAAATAATGCTGTAATTAACATATGGATTCATGTGTCCATTCAAAATAGTTTTGGGTTTCACCGGATAAATACCCAGAGGTGGAATGACTGGGTCCTTCTTTGTTTTTCGTTATAGCCTTCTTTTTAATGTCTATTTTGTCTGGCATAAGTATTGCTTCCCCAGCAATTTTGTTTGTTTGTTTCCATTTTCATGAAACATCTTTTTCATCCCTTTACTTTCAGTCTGTGTGTGTCTTTCGATCTGAAGTGGGTCTCTTGCAGGCAGCATATGTAAGGGTCTTGTTTTCTTATCCATTCAGCCACCCTGTCTGCTAATTGGAACATATAATCCATTTACATTTAAAGTCATTGTTGCTAGATATGTAGTTAGAGCCATTTTGTTATTTATATTTTTATTATTTTTCCTTCTTTTTCATAAAGAAGTTCCTTTAACATTTCTTGTAATCCTGGCTTGGTGATGATGAACTCCTTTAGTTTTTTCTTCTCTGGGAAGCTCTTCATCTGACCTTTGATTTTAAATGACAGCTTTGCTGGGTAGAGTACTCTTGGTTATAGGTCTTTGCTTTTCATTACTTTGACTATTTCATGCCATTCCCTTCTGGACTGCAAAGTTTATGCTGAGAAATCAGTCTCAACAAAGGAACTATTAAGGGAGTTCCTTTGTAAATAACAATGGCTTTTCTCTTGCTGCTTTTGATTCTCTCTTTGTCTTTAACCATTGACATTTTAATGATGATGTGTCTTGGTGTGGGCCTCTTTGGATTCATCTTGTTTAGGACTCTCTGAGTTTCCTGAGCTTGTATGTCTATTTTTTTCCCACCAGATTAGGGAAGTTTTTAGTCATTATTTCTTGAAATAGTTTTTCAGTTTTTTGCTCTTGCTTTTCTGTTTCTGGTAATCCTATGATGCAAATGTTGGTACACTTAATGTTGTCCCAGAGACCTTTTAAATGATCCTCAGTTTTTTGTTTTTTTTTTTCTTGTTGCTGTTCTGATTGTGCGTTTTCTGCTACGTTATCATATAAATTGCTGATTCGATCCTCCGTTTCATTTAATTTACTGTTATTTCCTCCTAAGCTATTTTTCATTTCAATTATTGTATTCTCCATTTTTGACTTGTTCATTTTTGTGTTTTCTATCTCTTTGTTTAAGTTCTTAAGTTTATTTACACTTTCTCTAAGTTAATTGAGCATCTTTATAATCAGTGTTTTGAACTCTGTATTGTTTAGATTGTGTGTCTCCATTTTGTTTACTTCTTTTCCTAGTGCTTTGTTCCTGGGTCTTGGCTGCTTTCTTGGTGGCCTCATCAACTAGGGTGTTCCCCTGGCTGACAAGGGACTTATCCCTCTGTCGGCCTTTGCAATGGATGACTGCTATTTTTGATGGGAGCTGTACTGCTTCAATGAGCAACAGAATAATTTCCTTGTCTATTGGAGATCTTTTTGCAATGAGCAATCCTCTCTTTTTCCAGATAGCTGCATGAGCATGGAGCACCAGAAGCCTATATTTAAGGTCTGTAAATATGAAGTCATTTGTATTTCTTTAATTGGAGGCCTTGAGTAGGGTTTTTAGTTCTGTTTCTCATGCCGAACTGCCCAGGGGCGTGCCTGAGTTTCTGTTACCCATGTGAGCCCACGACAGCATGTCCAGCTCTACAATCCCCCCTTTCCTTAAAACTGCCACCATCGGTAAGCTACTTCAGTGTCTCTTGTTCTAGAGTTTCTGGGCACCTGTGTTCTAGGTTCCCTTGGATGTTGGCAGTGAGCATAGTGGTGAGATTTAGAGTCTCGCAGACCTTCAAGGTAAGGTCTGGGGTGTCAGGTACCAAAGCCTATTATTGTGTCACCCTGTTGCCTGTCATGAGTGTCCTTTGGTATTCAGGACAACCCAGACCTGATGGGGGCCGCTCATCCAAAGAGGTCATCCTGCAGTTAACTTAGAAGCTTCCCTTACTGTCCGGGCAGTGGCTACTATTATGCTAAGGCAACAAGAGCACCACTAGGTAACCAAGTCCAGTTATTTGGGAAAGTGGGCTGTGGCCTCAGGGAAGGCCCCAGCTTCTGAGCCAGCACTCCCAGTGCCTGCACTGACCTCCTGTGAATATGTGAAGGGAAGAAGTTCCTTCGGTCAGGGAAGCCCAGGGCTGGCACCCTGTCTAACGTGTTCTTTAAGCTCTCAGTGCCTGTTGACATTCAGAGAGTTACAACAGAAGGGGCTCCTCTCTTCTTCCTAGATGGTTTCATAAAGGAATTTTGCAGTTATTCTGAAATTTTACCCAGAGGGAATTGGTCAGGCAGAGAGCTACCCAAGTGACCCTGCCTGTGAACCACGTCCCAAGCCTCACTGGGAATACCAACTTACCTGGTTGCCGTTTTTCCCTCAGCAGCACCCCTTGCTAATCTGTCACTAAAGCCCAGAGGCCATTTTTGTGCCTGTGGGGTCTGTGGTGGGGAGCAGGGGGCAGCCCCAAATAGCTAGAACTGAAAAGTGATTGATTCTGCTTCCCAACCACAGGCAGACAGAATACATATGATCTCCTGCGTATGAAGATATCCGTAGACATGTGTGAGGCTTTTGAGCTCCCAAATGGTGTGGGCTTTCTCCCAAAAGATGGTAAAATATTGTGGGAGGTTTTCCCCAAAATACTGCCCCTGTCCCATAGGCCCATCCCATTAGACAGCTGACTCACATGGGGAAGGAGAGATGACAATGTCATTTCTGTAAAATGTGAAGCCAGTTATGCAGACACACACATGTGCTTCCCTGTGCCTAACTTCTGTTCTTAAGTCAGCATCAGGGCTTGTCTTCCTGGTAGGTCCCACAAACAGAATGGGATGCGGCACCCAGAGCATATGTGCTCTGCCTAATCAGGTCTCTGTGCCATTGCTGAAGGATCAGGGCCTGCATGTATTTGCCTTCTGTGGCTCTCGAGACTAGCCTATATGACACCAAGGAGAGCCAGCAAATGGTATCACAGTCACATGTGGCTCTTATAGCAGCCCAATCCTCTCATTTCCTCTTTCTTCTCCCATAAACCCCTGCATGTCCAGAACTCCCTGCTTGTTCCTTTTGGGCTTGACATGTGGTCCCCAAGACCTCCTTTATGATAATTGAGAGATAGGGGTAGGACGGCACATGGTCATTGGGCAAGGAGATGCCAAACCAGGCCCCTTCTACCCGTGTCCTCCAGAAAACATGGCAATAAGTTGTGGCTGTCCCTTAGCCTCTGTGACATAGACCTCAGGCCAATTTAATGTCATTCTTGTGTCCCTTCTCAGTGGTGAGTTGATCCCACCATCCCCTGCATTCCTTGACATATTACACTTTCTCAGGATGCCATTCGCTTATTCACCAAACATGAATAAGCACTTGTTATGTTCAAGGCACAATGCTAGCTGCTGGGATGGGGAGTGAACAATACAAACAAGTGCAGTTGGGTGTCGTGGACATGAGTCAGAGGGTAGGTAAGACTGCAGATGTTCGTCTAAATGTTTAACTGCATGTGTTCGCTTTAAAATTTTTCTTTCACCTTATTCCAAGCCATTGGTTTTTGTAATTTTTTTGTTTCAAGGATTTTAGTATGATATAAATCAGAATTACCCTGAGGAGGTTATTAGGTTAGCCAGACTCTATAAGAGAAAAAGCTAGGTGAGAATGGGGTGCAGAGAGAGTGTTTTTGAGAAACTCTGATCTAAAAATATATCCAGAATGACCATTCCATACCACTTCCACCAGGGTAATTAGTATAGGTCTTTGAAGATGTGCCAATATCCTGGTTCTTCTAAGTTTTTGCCCAGTGATTGGAAACAATTACTACAGTGCTGTGTGCCTAGTAGTGATGTTCTTTTCCCCTCATTTTTCTTACTTATTAATAACATTTTTTTCTGTAGAAAAACACTCATTGCTCACATTTTTCTATTTATTCACTTTTTTTTATATCCATTGGAACTCAGAGAATGTCACTTGATGGATGATCATCCAATATTGTCATTGTTTATATTTTTTTGAAATCATTCCAACTTTGATCAATGGAAGTCCTTTCTATCTCCTTGATATTTACTTTTTGAAATTCTCAATGGGACCCGAACACCTGAGGGCTTCCTTACAAGGACTGCTGGTGTATGGAGAGGTGGTAAACTGCATAAACACCAAAATCAAAAGATAAACACTAATGATCACAATGCTGGTAATAACTACCATTTAATGAGTATCTCAGGCAGTATGCCAAGCACTGTGGATGCAGTTTTTAAATGAAATCATCAGTATAAACCCAAAGTCTTATTTTCACTATCTAGACTTTTTTACATGAGGAAAGTGAATCAGAGCTGAAGGACCTCAGCTGGGTTCACTCTGCTGACAAAGTGGTCCAGGGAAGGCTTGTTCCTTCCTTGTTTGACGGTGCATGCTTGGACTTGCATTGGCACCCATGAGAGCAATGCTTTGCTTACATGCTTTCTTTAAATGGCTCTCTATCCCTAGAGGCTTGAGCAGCTGATAATAAAGGACCTTTCTGTGTATGCACTGGCATATGCTACCACCACATCCCCAGTGGAGTTTTGGGAGCTAAATATAACTCTGTTTTATGTTGTATACAGAGAAGAGGAAATGTGCTTTTTATTTTGCCACATTTACTATTTTAAAGACCTAAATTATTTCCCACATGCATCCTTCGAATGTCTTTGGAGGTGTCCTTGAGGGAAAAGACATAATGCAGATTTTACCAAGGGTCCCTCCATTTTTTAATACTGAACTTTAGGAAACAGCCCCTGGAGATAAGATATGGGGGACAGAGAGAAGGAGCACCTTACCCAGCACACATAGCCAAGGGGTAGACTTGCAAGAAGGTGCCCAATACAGATCACTGGGGGTCAGATGAGGATAGATAGCTCTTCATAAGCCCAAGAATTCACAGCTCGGGCCAGAAGAAAAATAAACTTAACCAGGCCTCTGTATGGTCTGTCCCCTGAGCAAAGGGAGGCGAGTTATCCCACAGCTACAGACTGTTAGTGAGACTGGGCTCTGCGGTCCCAAGGCGTGGGCAAAAGACCACAGTCTGATTCAGCTTCTACATTTCCCTGGCTGCAAAAGAGCAGTCCTCTGAGGAAGGAGGGAGGTGTTTGTGCTAAGCTTTCCTCTAAGTAAGCTCCTTAAGTGAGTGAATGCCCCGAGACAGTGTGGGGAGGGTCTCCTTTGCTTTCAAGTCTCCCCTGTAAGAGACAATCAAAGCTCGTGGGTTCAGTGTTGTTCCCTGCCCTTCCTTGTCACTGAAATAGTGGAAAATTTAAAAATATGTAAAGAACAAACAATAAAGCAAAAAGAAAAAGACATAAATTGCCCACAGCACACTGGAAGCTGGGAACGGGAGTGAGGGACCATGGAGACCACAGAGTATTTCCAGGGAGCAAAGAGCAGGATAGTGGCAGGAGGATCCATATGGTGGAAGAGGGTTTCTGCCTAGCCAAGTGATTTCAGAGGGCAGGGTTGCAGAGATCCTCTTTGCGTGTTCTCTCCTCAGGCTGCCATGGTGTGCTCTTCTTGTCGAGATCTCTCCCACCACATCCACCTTGCCTGTCACTGAGCAGCACTTGCAGAAGTGTTCTGGGAGGCAGAACAGGAGCAGGAATAACATGGGATGTAGTTGGTAGAAACATATGGTAAGAATGGTGAAAACATGAATGTATCAGAGGACTTGATCTCAGAAGTAACAACCCAGTAATAAACTCATCTGGAAAGGTGAAGACTTAATGTGGAAAAAGCCCAATCTCTCGGAGGATATAAATACAGTCTGAGTGAAGGAGACACACACTGAATGGCACATAGATTAGATTAATAGACTTGGGCTTCACAGGTTTAGTATAAGTCAAAGCAAAATTGTATCTCAATTATTAAAACTGGCTACTTTGATGTAAAAGCTTATTTGGAAAAATAAGCGGACCTGAAAAACCAAAAGGATTTTAAGTGAAATAATCAAGTGCAGAGATACTTAATCAGATAGTAAACCATAATATGAAACTATAATCACTTAAAAATATAGACGGCTGAAGGAACCATCACCTACATCCGTAAAAATGCAGAGATCACTCCAGAAAGAATTAGCTTTTATATTATAATGTTATGTATACATTCAATCATTTACTGAATGCCGAAGTATCATCATTAATCAACCAAGAAAGGTTTATTTAATCAAAATTATGGAATCAAGAAACAAACCCTAGACAATAAAATTAGATCTTCCCATACCCGATAGAACACGATAAATTCTAGGTACAGTTGAAGAAGAAGAAGAAGAAGAAGAAGAAGAAGAAGAAGAAGAAGAAGAAGAAGAAGAAGAGGAGGGAGGAGGAGGAGGAGGAGGAGGAGGAGTGAGGGAGGAGGGAGGAGAGGAGGGAGGGAGGAGGAGGAGGGAGGGAGGAGGAGGGTGAGGAGGAGAGTGAGGAGGAGGAGGAAGAGGGAGGAGGAGGGAGAAGAGGAGGAGTGAGGAAGAAGAGGAGGAGGAGTGAAGAAGAGGAGTGAGAGAAAGAAGAAGAAGAAATAATAGCTATTGAAGAAGATGAAGAAGGAGAGGGAAGAGGAAGAGGAAGAGTGGAAGAAGAAGAAGAGTGAAGTAGCTGAAGAAGAAGAGGGAAGAGGAAGAAGAGGAAGAAGAGGGAAGAAGAAGAGTGGAAGAAGAAGAGGAAGAAGAAGAAGAAGAAGAAGAAGAAGAAGAAGAAGAAGAAGAAGGGGAAGAAGGAGAAGAGGAAGAGGAAGAGTGAAGAGGAAGAAGAGGAAGAAGAGGAAGAGGAAGAGGAAGAAGGAGAGGAAGAGGAAGAAGAAGAAGAAGAAGAGGAAGAGGAAGAAGGAGAGTGAAGAGGGAAGAGGAAGAAGAAGAAAGGGAAGAAGAAGAGGAAGAGGAAGAGAAAGAAGAAGAAGAGGAAGAAGAAGAGGAAGAGGAGGAAGAGGAAGAACAACAACAACAAAGAAGACAGAAGAAAGCATGACTACATATATTAGCTATAAGGTAAAAATGACATTTTCAGAAACTATGTAAGGAAACACATAAAATATTTTGAATTAACATTGAGATTATAATTTATGACCCCAGCAGAAACAAAGATGAAAAAGTAGGGTAGTTTGTATAGATATACTCCCCATATATAATAATGTCTTAGAAATAATAATTATATCAATTGAATAATGGACACAAAGAAGGCATAAGGAGACATTTTGTCCTTTTTTCCCCCCTGTCACCATTAATCAACCATCCTATGTTATTCACTAGTCTCTGCAGCCCAGAGTGGCTCAATGCTCCCCAGCCTCAAACTAGCTGCCTCAAAGCAGCCACTTGTCTTTGATTTTTCTTATGAGAATTCTGATTACAATCTGGGTTAGTTTTTAGACCAGAAAACTACTCATTATATTTTCTGTAAGATGGATCTGTTAGCAATATTTTTTCTCAGTTTTTGAGTATCTGGACTGTCTTCATTTTTTTTTAATGTGTATACAGTTTTTCTGGACATAGGATTCTTGGTTGATGGGTTTATTCTTTATTTCAGCAGTGAAAAAATTCTAAAAGGAATCCTTCGATGGATAAATGGATAAAAAAATAAAAGGTGGTACATATATGCAATGGAATACTAATCAACTGTAATATAAGACAAAATGCTGCCATTTATGATAGCATGGCTAGATCTTGAGAATATCATGCTAAGCAAAATAAGGCAGACAGAAGAAGTTGAGAAACATATGATTTCACTTATATATGAGACATAAAACCGAAAGCAATAAACAAATAAGACAAATAAAGACTCAGAGACACAGACAATAGTATGGTGCTTAGTAGAGGGGAAGCATTATGAGGGGAGGCAGATGAGAATAAGTGGATTATGTATATGGTGATATAAGGAGACAAGACTTTGAGTGGTGGACTAATTTTGCAATATATACATGATATATTATAGAATTGTATACATGAAACATATAATCTTATTAACCAAAATCATCCCAATAAATTAATTTAAAAAAAGATACAAGCTGATGACAGAATAAACTGGTTTGAAGAGAGTGGGAGCAAATGAACATGTTGGCATAAGTCTGTGCTGTGGGTGGTCCCAAAGAGGACAAATCGAGGATCAAAGATGACACATGAGAGAGACGCACCAGGCTGCTACTAAATGGGCTGAGCTAGTGCTCTATGATAGGATTCACAGGAATAAAAGTCACCATTTTGACTTGAGATAATATTTAATTAAGGAAGAATCACAAAGTTTAGAGAAACATGGCAGAGTAAGAGATGTCCCCAGATCTCTCTCCTTGAAACAACAATAAGCTGAACATCTAAAACTCAATAAAAACACCCAAACAGTACACCAGCACATCTGAGGTTGGGATCTGCGCATAAGGGCTACCAAAGGTCAGAACCCCAGGTGTTGGGCAGTGGACTGGAAGAAATACAGAAGCTGCTTTTCACATCTGCTGGAGCTCCCTGTAGGGGGAAGGGTAAGGGAGAAGGAGCGTCGAGTTCCCTGAATAGCCCTGCCTGGGAGTCCTGTTAGCTCTACTCAGTCGGAGGCAGGGCCCAGTCATCAGGACAGAAAGCAGAGAAGCAGGACGGTAGAGAAACAACAGCTGATTTTTATCAGCCATGGTTGCACAACCGAGGCTGAGTGGCAGCCCCCAACCTTCAACCCCAAGAGCCCCTTTCCCCATATCCTCCGAGAATGAAGACAGCAGACCCCAGGGGAATCTGAGCAAATGCTACCGAAACTGTCGCTAACACTGACAGGAACTGAGACTGAGAGTAGTGACTGCGATTAAACATCTATAAGAAAAAAAGGCATTATTAAGGCTTTATATAAATCAGGAATCCAAGAACCTTAGATGCCACCTACTGAAAATCAAAAGAAACGTGCCTTCTTTGCAACAGGCTAAAGAGAGACCTTTATATAATAAATCTTCTTTCTGGGAAAAAAGCAGAAAACACTTCCATTAATGCCTAGGTGGAGAAATAGTCCATTAAACACCATGAACAACCAAGGTGACAAGGCAGATCAGAAAGAAAGAGAAAAATCTCCAGAAAATAAGCTTACGGACATAGAAATATGCAACTTAAATGACGGAGAATTCAGAATGATACTTCTGAAAACACTCAGTGAGATCCAAAACGAGTCATCTGAACAACTTCAGGAATTGAAAAAACAACAAGATTAGTAGAATGAATTCTTTATCAAGGAGATTGAAACTCTCAAAAAGAACAGAATAGATCTTCTAGAGATAAAGAACACACTGCAAGAGTTGAAAAAAAAAAAGAAATAGCAAGCTTGGGAAATAGAGGAAATGATCAGAGATAATTTGGAAGAAATGATCAAATGGAGGAAAGGATCAGTGATATCGAAGAAAGAAATCTAGAAATAAATCAGAAGGAAGAAAAGAGAAACCGAAGAGAAAAATAATGAAAGAGAAATACAAGATCTAGCTGATACCATCAGGAGAGGAAACACAACAATAATGGGCATTCTATAAGACCCGGAAAAGGAGCAGGGACTAGATAGCATTTTCAGACAAATAGTTGATAAGAATTTCCCAAATCTAAGAAATGAGCTGGAGCTTGGATTCAAGATGTCAACAGAATACTCAATTCTCTCAACCCCAAAAGGCCTTCACGAAGGCACATTGTATTAAAGTTATCAAAAATCAATGACAAAGATAGAATTCTCAAGGCAGCCAGAGAGAAAAGGTAACTTATAAAGGAAAAATCCAGTAGATTATCATTGGATTTACTCAGCACAAACCTTACAAGCCAGAAAAGAGACGAATCAAATATTCAGACTATTAAGTGAAAGGAACTATCAGCTTAGAAAAATGTATCCAACTAAGCTCTCCTTTAGACATGAGAAAAAAATAAAGACCTTTCCAGGCATACAAAAATTGAGGGAATTCTCCACTATGAGGCCTGCACTACAGGAAATACTGAAAGGAGTCAGCTCACCTAAAACAAAATGACAAAAAAAAAAACATAATTAGGAGTAAGGTGACCATCAGGCAAATAGAAGCAGAAGAGTGTAACCCTTCCTGAGAACAGGGCATTATAAGCTTAAATAATAAGAAGAGAATTGCTATAGCAAGATAGTAATGACTGTTCAGCATAACTAGGGACAAATTGAGACAACAATGACTGGAAAGGGGAGGATTCAAACATCCAAATGCACATAGGGAAATGGAGATAAGGCACATACGGAAGAAATAGGACATATATATATTATATATATATATATATATATATATATATATATATATATATATATATATATATATATATCTTTTATATATTCGTAATGGTAACCATACACCAAAGATTCTGAACTGAAGTATATAACATAAAACAAGAAGAACCAGAGGGAAAATCCACAAAACCCAACCAAAATAAAGAAAACAGAAACACAAGGACAAGGGAGCAATGGAAACACTGAGCTACCAGAAAGCAGAAGATAAAATGGCTATAAGAAGACCTCATATTTCAATAATCACCCTAAATGTAAATGGACTGAACTCACCAATAAAATGGCACAGAGTTGCAGAATGAATCAAAAAACAAAACTCCACCATATGCTGCCTCCAGGAGACATGTCTCAGCTCCAAAGCCAAATATAGACTCAAAGTGAAAGGGTGGAAAATGATATTTCAAGCAAATGACATTCAGAGAAAAGCTAGAGAAATGGTAATAATATTAGACGAAATAGAGTTCAAAATTAAAAAGGTAAAGAAAGATACTGAGGGATACTTCTTAATGATAAAGGGAATCATGCAACAAGAAGACATAACACTTATTAATATCTATGCTCTCAATTAGGGAGCCTCGAAATATGTAAAGCAATTACTATCAAACTAATGAGAGAAACAGATCAAAACACTGTTATAGTAAGAGACCTAAATACCCACTGTCAGATATGGACAGATCATCCAAATAGAAAATCAATAACAAAATAACATCTTTAAATGACATTTAGACTAACTAGACATAATTGACATTTAGACATAATTGACATTTACAGAACCTTCCATACCAAAACAGCTGCTTATACATTCTTCTCTAGAGCACATGAAACATTTTCAAGAATCAACCATGTACTGGGACACAGAGATAGCCTTGTCAAATATAAGAGGGTTGAAATCATACCAACCATATTCTCTGATCATAATGCTTTGAAACTGGAGATCAACTGCAAAAAGAAAGCAGGAGGAACCACAAATATATGGAGATTAAACAACATGCTACTGAAGAATAATTGGGTCAGAGAAGAAATAAAAACAGAGATCAAGGGATGCATAGAAATGAATGATAATGATAGTACAACATATCAAAACTTTTGGGACACGGCAAAAGCAGTCATAAGAGAAAAGTTCATATCATTACAGGCTTATCTCCAAAAACAAGAATGCACTCAAATAAACAACCTAATGCTCATCTTAAAAAATGAAAAACAGAAGAACAAATGAAGCCTAAAGCCAGCAGGAGGAAAGAAATAATCAAAATTAGAGCAGAAAAAAATGAAATTGAAAACCAAAAAACAATAGAAAATATAAATGCAACAAAGTGCTGGTTCTTTGAGAAGGTTAATAAAATTGACAAACTCCTGGCTAGACTCACTAAAGAAAAAAGAGAAAGGACACAAATAAACAAAATCAGAGATGAAAGAGGGAAAATTGTGACACACATTGAAGAAATACAAAGGATCATACAAAAATAGTATGAAAAAGTATATAACAAATTTAATAACCTAGAAGAAATGGATAAGTATTTAGAAAAATACAACCTTCCTGACTGAATCAAGAACTGGAAAATCGAAATAGACTGATCAGCAGTATAGAAATTCATCAAAAACCTACCAACAAGTAAAAGTCCAGGACCAGATGGCTTCACCAGTCAATTCTACCAAACATTCAAAGACGATTTCATAACTATTCTCCTCAAACTCTTCCAAAAAATCGAAGAGGAGGCAATACTGCCCAACTCATTTTATGAGGCCAATATTATTACCCTGATACCAAAACCTGGTAAAGATAACACAAAAATAGAAAACTACAGACCAATATCTCTCATGAACACAGATGCAAAATTGCTAAGTTAGATATTAATGAAACAAATACTGCAACATATTAAAAAGATTATGTGCCATGATCAACTGGGCTTCATCTCAGGATCACAGGGATGGTTCAACATACACAAATCGATTAATGCGATACACCACATAAACAAATTAAAAAATAAGCATCATATGATCAAATCAATAGATGCAGAAAAAGCCTTTGACAATATACACCATCCATTTATGATCAAAATATTTAACAAAATCAGTATGGAAGGAAAGTACCTTAACATAATAAAGGCCATCTATGACAAACACTTAGACAACATTATACTTAAGGGTGAAAAACTAAAAACCTTCCCTCTAAGATCAGGGACAAGACAGGGCTGTCCACAATCACCACTGTTATTCAATATAACTTTGGAGGTCCTAGCGAGTGCAATCAGGCAAGAGAAAAATATATAAGGCATCCCAATAGGAAACAAAGAAGTCAAACTGTCACTATTTGTGGATGGCATGATTCTCTATATAGAAAACCCTAAAGACTCCACAAGAACACTACTAGAAACAATAAGCAAATACTTAAAGTTTCTGGACACAAAATCAATGTTCAAAAATCCATAGAGTTCCTATACTCTAATAATGAAGTGTCAGAAAAAGAAGTGGAAAAAATAATTTCTTTTGCAATCGCAACAAAAGGAATAAAGCGCCTATTAATAAGTCTAATGAAACATGTGAAGGACCTATATAATGAAAACTATAAGAACCTATTAAAAGAAATTGAAGATGAAACAAAGAAATAGAAAGATATTTCATGTTCTTGGATTGGAAATGACCATATTACCTAAAGCATTATACAGTTATAATGCAATCCCCATCAAAATCCCATTGGCATTTTTTAAAGAAATCAAACAAAAAATCATCAGATTTGTATGAAAGCACAAAAGACCCTGAATCGCCAAAACCATCCTATGGGGTAGTGGGGAAACGAGGCTGGAAGCATCACTCTGCCTGACTTCAAATTATAGTACAAAGTGACAGTAATCAAAATGGCATGGTATTGGCAGCAAAATACCAGTGGAACCCTGACCAGTGGAACAGAATCGAGAGTCCAGAAGTAAACCCATATTTATACGGGCAAATAATTTTCGACAAAAAGGCCAAAAACATATAGTGGAGAAAGGAAAGCCTCTTCAATAAACAGTGTTAGGATAACTGGAAACCACCGGCAAAAGGAAGAAACTAGACTGTTGTCTATCATCACACACTAAAATTAACTCAAAATGGATTAAGTGCCTGAGTATAAGACCTGAAACAATAAAATGCATAGAAGATAACATAGGAACTATACTGAAAGATCTTGGACTTAAAGAGGATTTTTTGAATTTGACCTGAAAAGCAAGGGAAGTAAAAGCTAAAATTAATGAATGGGACTACATTAAACTAAAAACCTTCTACTCAGCAAAAGAAATCATCATCAAGGTAAAGAGACAACCCATCCAAATAGAAATATATTCATTAACCCATGTCACCATAAAAAAATAAATTAACTAAAAAATTTTTTTTAAGATCACAAATGTGGCAGTTATAAATATAGTTAAGCTTAAAGTTAGTTATAATGCAGATGAGATAAGTCAGTGACACAAGAATAAATGTGGCAGAACCTAAGATGTGGGTTGTCAAATGCTGAGTGTGTGAAATGAAACCCCCTTCTGAGTAGAAGGTAAAGAGTAGCTCAGTGCTGGCTATGGCACAAAACACACATCCACAAGAACCTGATACTTTATATTTAATTCAGATATCTTAGGAGGACAGTCCATCTCTCAAACTTCAGTGCTGTTTGGAATGAAGGTGTATTCTCTGCCCTCTATAAATTGCCTGGCAAAATAGTTAGAGGGTCAAAAGCAGCTTGAATTCTATTTGCCCTGCCAGGTGTCCTGCTCTAAACTATCCTATGGAAAACAAAGAGCTCTACCTAAATATATTCAGCACACAGGACAATGTTTTATTTATCACAAAAGTGCTTATACTTGAGTTGCAACCCTGAAAATCAGAGACCACAGAGACATGCGAAGGCCACTCATAATCAATTGAACAAACGTGGCCTTACATTCTGCCTGAGAGTCATCCTGACTCCAATATCTGCGGAATCAGCCTCGAGCAGCTGGACAATGGTGGTCAGCTGTCACCCTCAGGAAACAGAACAGGCGTCTATGTGTCTTTCCGTGTTTCCCTGAGTTCACTCAGCCTTACCCCTGCAAAGGGGCCCTGGACTTTCTGTGGGCAGCAGGGGCTACCACATCAGTGAGCACCTTCACTCTGGCTTCTGTAGCTCCTTCTTCAGGGACCCAAGGTGCCAATCGCCCTGCAGCGCCAAACATAGTGTGCTGAGGTTGGAGGCCAGAGCTGGGCCTCTGTGACTACCAGCTTGCCACTGAGTGGAAGTGCCCCGGTTCTGCCTGGCAAACAGGGTGTGCTCCACCGGCCATCACTTCTGTCTCTGATCAACGTGGCCTTACGTTCTGCCCCTGATGGACTCCCTTCCCCAGATGATGCTTGAGCAAACCCGAGAGTCATCCTGATTCTGATACCTACAGAATCAGCCTTGAAGAATCTGGACAGCAGTGGTCTGCTGTCACCCTTGGGGAACAGAGCAGGTGTCTGTGCATCTTTCCATTTCCATGTTGCTCTGAGTCCACTCAGCCTTACCTCTGCAAAGGGGCCCTGGACCTTCTGTGGACAACAGCAGCCAACACATCACTGAGTCCCTTCCCTCTGGCTTCTGTAGCTCCTTCTTCAGGGACCCAAGGTGCCAATCACCCTGCAACGCCAAACACTTGAGGGCGCTGAGGTTAGAGGCCAGATCTGGGCCTCTGTTGCTGCCAGGATGCCACTCCCATCCTCTCTAGCTCCCCTCAAGGTAGGCCCTGCCCCTCAACTGGGGCTGGTGGGCCTGGCCCTTCTGGATGGGGTCTCTGGTCCTGCCAGGCCGGGTCCTTTCTGTGGTGCCGAATTGGGCAGGGCGGGTCTCGGGGCCATCTCAGCTGTCGGGTTACAGTTCTGGGTGGGGAGGCAGTGGCCTTCCAGGATCCCCACCAATTCCGCTCCAGGCATGGGGTGCTGCACCTCCAGGACAGCCACGGCATTGACGACCTGAGCCCTCCTTGGTGGGAGCTCACAGGCTGCCTGCTGCTGGTCATCGTCCTGCTCTACTTCCGCTTGTGGAAGGGAGTGAAGATGTCTTGGAAGGTCATGTGAATCACGGCCACCATGCTGCACGTGGTCCTCTGTCCTGCTCCTGCAAGGATTCTTTCTTCACAGAGCCATTGACAGCATCTAAGGGTACCTGAGTGTTGACTTCCTTTGGCTCTGCGAGACCGCTGAAGCTGATCCTTGATGGTGGAGCACTCCTGCTGCCTGCATCACAGAGGGATCCAAATCTCATCAGATCAAAACTGAAGTCCAAAAAAAATACAATTGGCAATGAAGTCCAGACTCTGGCTTTAGATTGCTTTAACGAAGAAAGTGGTTGTTCGTGTTAAAACCCCCCCTGTGGCCCCCTGTCCACTCACCAAACTAACCACAGCCCCCCTGTAAAATATTAATCATCTCAATTTGGATTTTAATTTAATCCATCATTTACTTGAAATGGTCTTAAATGAAGTTTGCTTGTGCCTGGATGGTATCATGGGTTACACTCTCATCGATAGATTCTAGTTTATTTCACAGGGCCTAGACAGTACAGCCTGTTGGATTTCTCCTTCTTGAAGTTAAGTACAATTTTTGGGCCCCCAAACCAGTCATTTAAATAATCTCCCATATTTGAAAATAATGTGTATCCTGTCTTTACTGCTGTAAAATCCCGTTCTTTTTTTTCTTTCCCCAGTTGGGCACACTTTCTTCTAAAGTCATTCAACATTCTTTCTGTTGATTTACTTTTTGTATACCCCAAACAATTGTCATTTGTAATGGTTTGAATGACATCTAATAGGATTGTAAATGTGACAATTTGGCATTTTCTGTGATTCATCAGTTATTATAGTTCTAACTGTTAAATATTAAATCCTTATGGATACATGGCTTCCAATACTACCTAACACATTATATTTGCTATGTTAATATTATACATTGTTATTTGCCGAATTTTCATATTATTTTCCATTTACAATGTTATTTTATATTTGTTCTTTTTAAAAGTAAAAATTTTATGACCTATCTAAATATCGTTGGGTAAAGAATATAGGCTCAGTCTGCTGTTTTGATGAAATTCAAGTTCATAGGGCAGTCTTCAAAAATTTATTTTATATTCAGTATCTAATTTATCTAGCCATAAATATGAGTATTAGTTGCAGCATAATTCATAGCCATAATTTTCATCCTAGTAACCTTAGGCAATAAAATAATTCTTCCAAAGCCTCCATCTTATGCATTATTTTTTAAAATTTATTCCATGTCGACTGCCTAGAAAATCTAGAAAAATGGATTAGTACACATTAAAAATATGTATCTTGATATGCACAAATTATCCAGTTAAACTCAAAAGAAATATCAATACATAATTGGATCTACATAGGAAAAAAGAATATGTGAGAAGATGTATTTATAACAAGAAAATTATTTAAATTAATTAAAAGCTGTCCACAAAGGAAAGCTCAGGGCTGAATGCCTTAACTGATAAATTCTACCTAACATATGGTGAATAATTAACACAAAATCATCTCAAAATCTTTCAAAAATAGAAGCTGAAACTTCCCCCAATTATTTGATGAGGCCTATATTACTCTGATTTGAATACCAGAAACATTATGAGATAATAAAATAACTGATCATAATCTCTCATGAATATAGATGCACAAATTCTCACAAAATACTAGCAAACCGAAACCCGAGATAAATGATAAAAGTTATTATGTAGCATGACCAGTTGGGATTATTTCACAACTGCAACGCTTGTGTATATTAAAAAAAAATCAATCAACTCTCTAATGGAAAGGACATATGACTGTTCTTTGTTGCAAATGATATAATCCTATATAAAATTTTTTGAGAGGAATTCACTAAAAATCCACTAGAACTAATGAATAAGTTAAAAAGTTCACAGGATATGAAATCAAAATACAAGATAGAATTATACTATGACGTAGTAATAAACGATGTGAAAATAGCATCAAATTAAGAAACATTTATAAATTTAAGCTGTTCTAATCTAATCTTCTACACTGACATTGTTTTTGAAATCATAAATTAAATAAATGAAAAACATTTGAATTAATGTCATCAAAGTTCAATATTAATGTCAATATGAGTAAGATCAAAATACATCATAAATTGATCTACAAATTTAATGGTTTTTAAATTACCAAAAGATTTTTTAGAAAAACTGACAAGCTTATCTTAAATTGGATATATAAATTTAAATCAACTGCATGTGCAATGTAATCTTTAAAAAGAAAAACAACATGGCATGACTCACAATCGCATATATTAAATCTTACTTCAATGGTATTATAATTAAAGCTGTGTGGTACTAGCATAAGTATTGATCCATGTAGACCAATCAGGTAGATTTCAGGTTTAGTAATACACTTTATTAAAATTGATTTCGACAGAGGTGTTAAGAAATTCAACTTAAAAAGAACTATCCTTTATACAAATGGTGATGTGAATATTGAATATTTACATGCAAAATGATGAAGTTCGTCCCCTAACTCAAATAATACAAAAATACTCAAAATGGATGATACACAAATGTAAAAGCTAAAAGTATAAATTGATTGGAGAAAAAAATGGTGTAGATGATAGAGGCTCTGTTCATCCCCCTGATGAACAAATCAAAGTTATGACGGAAATAAGGAGCAAGGAAAAATTGCCTGGGATAAACAAGCCATACAACTAGGGAGAAAGCCAAGAAATCACCTTGGAATGGCAGAATTTAGGACTGGGCCAGGATGTGGAGTTACCGGATCTGGAGATGCCGAGTGAGATGGAGGCAGTGGCAGTGGCAGAAGCCTCTTAAAGGGGTCACAACCGTGATCTTATTTTCACGGTGATGCACCTGCTCGCTTTGAGCACCAGTGCCTATTTGGCTGCACTGTGGGCAGCAGGGACTTACAGGGAGACATTTTCGGAGTGAAGGCTGAGGCAAAACTCGTTCATACAGAAGTGCTGGTGGTATCCATTGTTCCCTGATGAGCCCTCCCCGACACCAGTGCACTGGACACAGCGCTGCCATAGCTGTGACATCATCAAACTGGATAACAAAGGTTGCTCTGCCCAGAGGATTCCCTGAAACCTCGCCTACCCCAACTCACAGCCCTACCCAAGCCACATCCAGGTGTATCCTCAGTGAATCAGGTGCTCCTTGCTGAGCAGTGCCTAGACTCACATTGGAGCCAGCTGGCCTTGTTTTCTGGTGTGCCCTTTTTAGGCAACTATAAGCACGACATCTGTGGATTACTTGTTGAATCTTAGCAAGTGGCTCTGGAAGGGTAGAGGCCTGGACTAAATTTGGCCTGCAGCTGAACCCCTCTCAGGACTGTGCCACTGGACACCTACTTAACTAATAAGACCGGAAGACTTAGGAACTTTGCTTAGTACATAGAAACAGACACAGACATGCAGCCGAAATGGGAAGACAAGCCGAAACCATATGAGAGAAGAGAACAGAGATCCAGATATACTGGAGTCAAATAATCTAACAGATGCAGAGTTTGAAACACTGGTTATGAAAATGCTCAATGAACTTTCGGGAAGTGTAGAGAACTTCAACAAAGAGATAAAAAACATAAAAATGGAAATGGAAATTTTAAAAGGGAGCCAATCTGAAATGAAGAGCACATTATTTGAGATGAGGAGTATATTAAATAGAATAAACAAAAGAATAAACCAAGTGAATAAAAAGAGGATCAAATGCCTTATCTAGAGGAAGGAAAAGCCAAGGATATACCATCAGAACAGCAAGACATAAGATGTGAAGACTTTAAAATTAATTTAAGGAACACATGGGACACTATTAAGGGTCCAAATATCCATCTGAATGGTGTAATGGAAGAAAATCAAGATGTTGAACAGCTTTTTGAAGAAGTAATGATGGAAAACTTCCCTAATCTCATGAAGGAAATGGACATAAAATCCCAGGAAGCTCAGAGAATTCCAAAAATCAGGGATCCAAAAAGGCCCACACCAGGACACATCATAATCAACATGCCAAAGGTTAAATACAAAGAAAGAATATTAAAAGCAGCAAGAGAAAAACAGAGAGTTACTTATAAGGGAACGCTCATATGACTGGCAGCTGATTTCTCAAAAGAAACTATGCAGGACAGAAGGGCTTGGCAAAAAAGTATTCGACAGGACGAAGACCCAGGATTTACTACAAAGAATAATTTATCCATCAAAGCCATCATTTAGAATTGAAGGACAGATAAAGAGCTTCCCAGACAAAAATAAGCTAAAGGAATTTATCACCACCAAGCCAGTAGTACAGGAAATGTTGGAGGGACTTCTTTAAGAAGGAAAAACATGTATCAAAAACAGGAATAAAGAATGGTAACAACTACATTCCTTAAATGGAAAAGAATTAAGTGCTCCAACCAAAAGATAGAGTGGCTGAAAAGATAAGAAAACAAGACCTCTATATGTGAAAAGGAAGGGGATGGAAAAAGATATTACTTTGATGGACCTAGAAGGTATTTAAGTCAGACAGAGAAAGATAAACACTATATGATTTCACTTACATGCCGAATCTAAGGAATAAAAAGAACAAACTAATCAAAAACAGACTCATAAATATAGTGAATGATGTGGTGATGAACAGAGGGGAGGGGGATTTGGGGGTTAGAAGAATGGGATGAAGGGTTATAGAAGTACAAATTAGTAGCTGGTGGATGGTCACGGGGATGGGGAGCATGGCATAGGGAATGCAATTAGCATTAATACGTTGGCTAGGTGGAGTGGCAGGAGAGAGAGAGAGCAATTGGGGAGATCGTTTCATGAACTGTATAGATGTCCAACCAATGTACTGTATACTTGAAACTAATTAAAATAAATAAATTTTAAAAACGTATAAATTTATTGAGAAACATTGGAATAATTTTTGTGACTTTTGATTAGGCCATGGTTTTTTAATTTATGCCAAAAACAGTAACAACAATTAAAAAATAGAGATAAATTGCACTTTAAATTTAAAAACATATTCTTCAAACAATAGCAGAAGGAAATGAAAAGGCAGTTCGCTTAATAATAAAATATTTCAAATTATATATTTATTTGGAATTATATATCTACAACACATAAAGAACACTTGGAAGTTAATAATAAAAAGTGAACCATTTAAAAAAAATGGACAAGCACCTGAATAGACATTTCTCCAAAGGAGGCACAGAAGTTGCCAATGAGTATGTAAAATGTGCTTTGTGATTATGGAAATGCAAATTAAAACCATAAGGAGATAATAGTAGACTCCCAAAGAGGATTATATAAAAGAGATAATGATGAGTATTGATAACAATGTGGAGAATATAAAACCCTCATACATTTCAGGTGGAATTGTAAAAATGAGCAGCCACTGCGTAAAAAAGAAAATAGCTTTTTTTTTTTTTTTGAATATTATACATGGAGATATGCTATGACCCAGAAATTGCACACCCAAGTGTCTACACCCCCCAGGACATATGGCCACTCAAAACCCATAGGCAAATGCTCATGGTAATAATGTTTACAATAGCCAAAAGTGAATAAACCTAAATACTCACGACATAGTGAAAATAAAAACAATATGTGTATATTCACATTATCGAATATTATTCACTAATGAAGAAGAATGAAGAAATGATGCATTGTACAAGGAATGGACCTCAAAATAAGAAGCTAAAGTAAAGAAACTACACCCAAAAGAACACATAAATTAATAATCCACTTATAAGAAATTTTCATAAAATGCTCATCTATAGAGACAAAAGTAGATTAATAGTTATTGTGAGCTGGGTGATAATGGGGATGGAGAGTTCATGTAAATGGAATTGTAGTTGATAGTCACCTAGTCAGAACCTGCAGCTGGGACAACAACCTTGTGCCACCTCCCTCTGGCAGTAAGAAACAGTGAGCAGATAGAACCACAATCACAGGAGAGAGGAGCAGCCCCAAGAAAGGCCGTAAAGTTGCTCACGCATGGGTAAAGAGCCAACTCTAGTTAAATTTTTCTCACCATCACAGTAAAATACACCTCTAAGGGGGAGATTCAAGATGCTCAGGAGACATGTGCGGTATAAAGTAGGTACCCTGCTCAGGTGTAGTGTAGGACCCACCTCAACATGCTTTGAGAAAGGAAAGGGGAAAGGTGGGGGGTGACCCTTAACCCTAAGGGCCATAAAACCGCTGGACCTGTGATCCACGGGAGTCACATCTTTCTCTTCCCTTAGTGCATCAAGCTTTCACTTTAATAAATCTGTCTCTCTGCAAAACTGTTTTACTGCTCTCTTGATTTATATGTTGAGAGGGGCAAGGATCCCTGCACCCAAAACAGAACCATCCAGGAGACCTCCCCAAGACCTCAAGTCTGACTCTGGGGACTGACCACCAGTAGGTGAGTACACAGACAACTACTGACCTGTAAGATTTGGGGAGATAGTGGGAGCCAGATCCTGGATTGAACAGGCTCCCTCATTACCTTCTTGTCCTACTTTCCATTGCCAGAATCTCAAAAAAGGTCAGATTCTAAACTTCACTCATTAATCTTTCCTAACCACTGAAATTCTCACAATTCACTGTTCTGGTGTCAGTGATGACTTCTGTAACAAACTGTCCAGTGGGCAGGACAGAACCAAGAAACCTCCAGGGCACACTCTCCATTGCTTCTTAGATAGCGCTCAAGTCTTTAGTCAGCTCTGCCTCACAGCACCTTCCATGGGGAAGGAAGTGTTCTCAGCGTGCTATGCAATACATGGCCACATGCCACTTGTGGGTCATGGAGTCACAAATTAATATTTTCATGTTTCTCACTAATGTGCTGAAACTATTCTAGACAACAGGGGCTGAAAAGGACTGTATGAGATCACTCGGTGATTCAAAAAGTCCCCGATTTACAGGCCAGGAAATATGCTGCTGCTGTGTCCAGAACAAGGCATCGTCGCCTGCATGCACACCTCCTCACATCTCCTGATATCCCATTGGGACCTGTAGACTCGCTGTCACCTGTGCAGGTTGTGAGTCCAGCTGGCCTTTTGAGATTGACAGCAGAGAACAGTCCCACATTCACTTAAGTACTTCTAAAATTCAAACAGAAACCTAAGCTCAAACGTGCACATTTCCTTAAGGTCCACCAAGGAGGATAAGGATGCTGTCTGGGGAATACGAGTGGGAGTCGAGATCTGGCATCCCCTGTCTGGTGCAGAGTAAACAGATGAGAGTCAGTCCTGGGGACGCATGGGCTTTTTACAACTCTTCTAACGGGGTCTCATCCACGTCCCCTCCTTGGGGCTCCACAGCCAACCACATGGGAACACAGGCAGCAGGCAGGGTGCACCTGCCTGTCCTACCTGCATGTGGGGCGCCCTCCTTACCTCCCAACCCCACAGATAGCCTGCCCGGCATGGATCGGGTCAGTGACCTGAGGCCTTCTAAGGGCTCCTGCCCTGCCTGCTCTGGCTCCTGCCCCGGACCCGCCCAGTGGCAGTCTACCCTGTGGGTGTCTGGGCAGCCTCACTTGTCCTGGGCTGGCATGTGTGAGCTCCAGCACCCGACCTGTCCCCTTTTCTGTTTGCCACGTCCTTCTTTCTCTTTGCCGCCCTCCTTTCCTTCCTTCCACTCTAAGTAGGCTCCGAAGGCACCAGTCTTAGCCTGAGAGGGTCTGTGTTCCCACCAGTGGAAGGAGGCTTGAGTCCAGAGAATTACTCTCCCCTGTCACAGTCACAGCTGTGCGCCAGCGTGGCCTGCTCACAGCCCCCAGGGCCTCAGCGTTCTTCCTGGCCACTGGTTCTGCTTTTTCATTTCCATTTCATATTTTACTCTTCTACTTCATCATTTTTCTGCAGTGGTCTTCAGCAGCCCCATGAAGGATGTTTAAGGAAATTCTGAGACAGAAGAGGCAGGAAGCAGAATTTTAAAAAATAAATAACTAAATAGGACATCTTGGCAGGAAAGAGCATACTATGGTGGCTTGGAATCCAGAAGGTTAGATTCTGTTATTAGTTAAATGGGGGCAGTGACAGAACCTACCTCATTATTAAATTAGACTTTGCAGCAAGGAGCACAGGGCAGATGTTAGCAATTGCCATGTCTGTTACACAACCATGCAGCTTCTCTACTTGTAAGGTGTTATGATCTGTTTTGTCACTTGGAATAGAGGGAAATTTTGCAAAGAAGAAGCTCAAGTTTCACTAATATTGGACACATTGTTGCAAAATTGTGCACGGAGGCTTCATCAAACCAGCAGAACGGTTCAGTTTGACTCTGAGAGTGCTTAAATCTCAAATTTAAACATTTTAAACTGTTGCAGATATGAATACATCAAAAGATTGGACATGGAAATCTGGATGTTGGCCTTTTCTTGAAAGATTTGTCAACTCAGAGTATATATCCTGATGGCAACAAACTAGTGGAGTCAGCGGTGGTCACCCCTTTAGAATCCCAGGTTCTTTAGGCATCTCAGTCCTGTCTCACTCATTGCTTTTTAGGATGTGTCTAGTCCATGGAGATCAGCTATTTACAGTGTGGCAGGGAGTAAATGAGAAATTGATGGGGATGGTGTTTGAGTTGTCACAGTGACCGAGGAGTGGGGAGGACAGGGTTGATAGGAATGACAAGCAATTGTCCAGGATCCTTCGGGACTCTTCAATGCTACTGGACAGTCATGTGAGTGAAAAGCTTGTTTATTATGATCAGAGCCTGGAGTCTAATTCCAATTTCATAACAAAATAAATTCTCTTGGGGGAGAAATAATTTTATTATTGTATCAGGCTAGGTTATGCCTCAGGTACAAATAAGCCCAAACCTCAGGGGCTAAACATAACAGACATTTGTTTTTCATCATGCTTCAGAGGAAGATCCAGGCTTTTGGAGGTCCCATCACATGGAGCAGTTTTGCATCAACATTAAATGCCCCAGCCCTGAAGTGACAGACTTTGCTTATACACATTTCATTGACTGGGGCAAGTCACATGCCACCTCTAACTTCAAGGGAGTTAGAAAGTTCAATTTTACTAGTGTCTGGGAAAAAGAGAATCGGGAATATTGGTGAACAGTATGAGGACTACCATACTGTTCCCTGAATATTCCAAGAATGGAATGAAATTGATTTATTCAGAATCTTAAGAGTTATTAACTAGTTCAGAACAACTGGTCACTCAAAATTGTGTTTGAGATGTTAAGACAATGTCTGATACCATCACAGATATTTTATATAAAGGTGAAAATGTCTGGTTACATCTCTTTTAGTGTTAGTTATGCCTCATTTACATTTAGAAGTACATATTATGGACTTATTTCTCTTATATTATAGTTAGGAAATTATATTATTTTTTGAAATGTTGAGCGTTTGTAGGTTTTTGATCTATGAATTTCATTTCATTTAGAATTATAAAATATGTAATCCTGATAGGGTAGGCAATTGAGTGTGCAACAAATCACAATTTTAAGTTCTTTTAATTTTTACTTTCTGTGAGATTATCTTTGGAGAAAACTTGGTAAGAGGTGATTTGGTGAAGAGGATGTACGTGATTACTTTAGGTCTGAATAATCAAATTTAGAAGACTTCTTACATATCTGTCACATAATTTCCTCTAATTATCCCTGTGCCTAAAGTGTTCTATCAAAAAGTCCCTCCCCCAAACCTTCCTCTGGCCCCTCCCCCACCCAAATGTTTTCTGTCATCTCCTGCTGTGTGCTTTGTCCCCTAGCTCCTTTCTTCTCACTGCTCAGGTCCAGTTCCGTATGCCTTGGGGTTTTCTGTCTGCTGCTTTCACTTGAGTGTGGTTCCACACTCTGCCCATCACCCATCATTCTCACTTTTCTTTCTGATATTTTGGAGGATTCTCACCACATTGCTTAGATCCCATCTCTCAAAATTTGGCCTGCCCTTCCACGCCCAGTGTCACTGGGTTTGTAGTCACCCTCCAGGATGTCTCCCTGTGTGTGGGTGCTGCACAGTCTCTATCTGTCCTTGACACCTCAGCCTATGGACTTCCCAAGGTTCAGGGCTGATCCTGTCACCGTCTTGCTTCCAAACATCTCTTTGCTTTGCTATCACAGAACACTTGGTCTGATCTGCGTGATGCAGATGCAGATTGTTCGCTTCTCCTTGCCGAGGCCTAGGAATTGAGCTACGTAGCACCCCGCGGTGGTTCGGTGGTTTGCCTGAGTCCAGAGCGGTTCCCAAAGAGACAGATCTTCCTAGCTTCCATGGTACCTCGAGTTGGCCCATCAGCTGTGAGTGTCTGGGGCTTTACTACTTTTATCTCATGTTCACAAAGTTCACATTGTAGTTGGTTTGTTATAATCTAGGAGATCTTTACTATCTGGACAAAGCTGGTATCCCGTTGCCAGGAATGGCCAATTAAAGTCAAAACACTTTTCTTTACAGTGTACTATGAAGTACACACCATTGGCTATGAGCGCTGTCTTGTAGACCCTCTAAGGTGATGGGAATGATCTAGGACTGTGCTGTCTTCTTTGGGGCCACCAGCCATAGGTGGCCACCGAGCACCTACAGTATGGCTCATGAGCCTGAGGAATAGAATCTCTACTGTAATTAAACAAATTGAAATTAAAATAGCTCTATCTGGCCAATGGCTATTGTGTTGAACAACACAGCTTTAGACCTATCTTTGAGATTACAGGAAGTAGAGAGAAACAAGAAGTGAAACAGCACCCACAGTAAACAGCAAGACTCTTCCAGAAGGGGCAGCTTCCCCTGGACTGGGCTGAGGAGGCAACCTGATGAGATCAGAATTACCTGCTGAGAAGAACTGGGTATTGTCAGTTGGGGGAATTTTGAATATAAACTGGCTATGAGATATTACAGAATTATTGTTAATTTTCTTACGTATGATAATGGATTGTGAGTGTGTAGGAAAAGCCTTTAATTTTTTAGGGCTGCATTAGAGTATCAAGTGGTGACCTCTCACGAGGTCTATGATTTACTTTTAAATACTTCAGAGTGTGACAGCTTTTAAATCTAACTACCCAGTGTAAGAGAATTATGACATGTTCTCTCTACTTATCTGAATACCTGTATTTTCACAAGAAAAAGTAAAAAGAAATGCAAAAGAGTGACCCCACATGCAGCAGGAGCCGATGTTATAAAAGAGTGAAAAATCTCCACAAAATGCTTGATCCAGATTTTGTTTGAAAAATGAAAACAAAAATTAAGAAAAGAAATACATTTTATCTCACATTTAACACATTTTTTAATGTGTTCGCAACCATTCGCAGGTTTTTAGAATGGGTGCAGAATGAGCAAAGGCTGGTTTTTTGCACAATTCCTTTGAAAAATTATACCATATAAAGATATAGCATCATTCATTTCCCATCTGATTGACGGTGGGTCCATAAGAGGGTCCAAAACTATTTAGGCCTCATCTTATTGCTCAAGCTCTTTTCAATCTATTGATAGATGAGCATACCCTTTTTTTGTGTGTGTGTGGCAACATTTCTATTTTATTTGTATCTCTGTACATGTAGCTAGTATTCAAGCTAATTGGACTAAGTGGTAAAGGAATTATCTCATCGTTCACCATGCTGTTCATCCTTCTGAATGCTTCAGTCAAATGGCTCATAGAAAAACACAAACCATTTGCAGTATTGGTACTCACTCTATACTTGGAGCCTATCTAAGCTCACGCTTTACTTTTTAATACAAGTTGTAAATTATTTTTTCAACCATTCCATTTTGAAGCTCCTGTTGGTTTGTCAGCATTAACTTTCTTTTCTGCTGACCTCACGTGTCAATCAGTGGCTTCATGTGGTGATCGAGTGAGACTTGAACATCACTTCTGTTTACTCATGAAGTCTTGCATCCTGAGCAAGACCCACAGTTTCACAGCACAACCGATGTGCATTGTAGATATCTGAGAGTAGCTGGAGACTGACTGGCCACTGGTGCCATGTATGGGGAATGGTGCTTTGGGGTTCAACAGGGTGTGAGCTCTGAGTAGGGACCAATTTTTATAAGTGGCAATTGATTTTATAAAGAGAAATAGTAATACATTTGTTAGTAAATATTTTATCATGATGAAGACTCTGCTTCTCTAAATGGCCCTGTAACTGCAAGAACATGGGTGAAATATCCACAGGTGAGGACGCCCGCTACTTTGAGCTCAGCACTTGAAGCCTGTTGTGGTGACTGTCACTGAATGAAATGTAGGGACCATTGCTGAGATGGCATCAAAGTCTGGCAATCTAAAGGGTAATAACTGAAAGAAAAATTGTCCCTCTCACCACACTCATGTCACTACTTGCCCAGAGTGGTGCAGATCCCAGAAGATCGTGGCAATCCCACCCCCACATCAGAGGCCAATCGCTAGTCTGGGCCTCTGGTACCTCTGAAAGCCTGGCTGTCAGTCGGGGATTCCCATGCGCCCCTGCTCATGTTTGGTCATTTGCTAGAGTGACTCATGTAACTCAGGAGGGCACTTTACTTACTATAACTATTGATGACAAAGGATACAACTCAGGAACAACTGAAGGGAAGAAGTGCATGGGGCCGGGTGTTTGGAAAGGGTTGAGGAGTTTCCATGCACTCTCTGGGTGTCTCCCCTACCCAGCACCTTGGTGTGTTCAGCACCAGAGAGTCTCGGGACTCATTGATTAGAGGCTTTTTGAAGGTTCTGTTCCCTGGGCCTGTTTGATGAAATCGTTGGCCATGGGGCATTGAACTCACTCTCCAGCCTGTCTCCCCAACCTGGAGGTCCAGGGGTGAGGATGAAAGTTCCAATCCTCTAATTGCGTGGTTGGTTCCTCTGGTGACCAGCCCTTATGCTCCCAGAGTTACCTCTGGAGCATCAGCTCAAGTGTGTTGGCAAGGTGCTCATTCAAAGTAACAGATGCAACTCTCTTCCCTGTTACTCAGGAGAGCATGAGGGTTTTAGGACTCTGTGCCCAGAACCAGGAGCAGAGACCGTCTTTCTCCTCCTCCTCCTTCTTATTCTTAATCTATCTCTTATTTCTTTATTGAAAAATCATACCACACAAATTAGGTTTCCTTTTCTTTCTGCGTACAGCTTACAGAAATCACATCTGTATTTACAGCAGTAACAGCAAATGTTGCTAAAAAATTATTCTACATCTGGAACAAAGGACTGTAACATGAATTAGAAACTAAAGACTTAAGAAGGGTCTACAGCCATGCTACCCTGAACAAGCCTGAGCTCATCTTATCTCAGAAGCTAAGCAGGGTCAGGCCTGGTTAGTACTTGGATAGGAGACCACCTAGGAAGACCAGATGCAGTAGGCATAAAAAATAAAAAATAATAAGGGGTTGTAAGCTGACAAGGTCCTTGAAATCTGTGAGGTCAACCAAGGGTTGCCTCACCTAAAAAAAATAAAATAAAAAAAAATAAAGACTAAGAAGGGAAAATGCAACCACGATACAATGCTTGGGAGAAGATTCACTTGTGCTTTCTACGCGTTTGGTAACAAGCCACACTCGAAGAAGGGGATGATGTAGCCACAGAAGTGATGATGCAGAAACCCAAAGGAAATTAATCCAGCACAAAGGAGGACGGAGGCCACGCAAACTTACAGGTGTTAAAACCTGAGCACAGAAAAGTCAGCTCCTTGGGGAAATAGCAACTGGAAGTGATGCATCCCTGTGGTAGTAGACATTGAGAGAGTCCTCATCTGGGAACTCACTTTATCCTGAGAAATCAGTTACATACATCATTAAAAAAGGGGTTTTACATTTGAAGCAGATACAATTTAGGGAGGGAAAGGCAGACATTAAGAACATATTAAGTTCTTGAGAACTCAAAAATTATTTCGGAAGCCAATTGAAGCAAAAGAAAATATAAAGTTTAAATGAAAATGTTGCTCTAAGGGTAAAACTCAGTTTTCATTGGGATTTAAAATAAAGTACACTGTAAGAGCATGGTTTTCAAAGTAAGCTTCAGCCCACTCTTTCCAGCCCAATCATACTTAAATCCAAATTTAATTCTATTCTGTTGTGTCTTTTGTGGTTTCAGGAAACAATTGCTTAAAAAATAAAAGGAAATCTGATGAGGGCTTTTATGAAAATTAACTCAAGGATATATAGCTCGCTCGCAAAAATATGTACCTGAGAATTTGCATAATTCATCTGCATAACCTGTCCCTAGTAGAGAGAAGCCTTTTTATGTCTGTTGAATGACCTGTTCCTTTCTGCTTGGCACCTCCCGTGGCCATGAGTGGCAGAGAGAATCCTGAATGCAGCCCAACTCACTCTTTCATAGAAAATACCAAGAGACAGCAGGGCCAGGAAGGTGGGCTTTAACTAAAGCCCCCACCAGTGGCTTTAAAACAGTGGATTTTCTGATTTGGTAACATTTTCCCATAGCAGGTCATAGAAATTTGCCTAGTGCTTCCCCCTGCTGCACAACATGGAGTATAGCATTTATCCTGTCTATGTGTTCATCCCTGTATCCATCCATTAATCTAGCTTATTGTTAGCTTTATCAGCTTTTTCTCATCAACCTTCATACCCAAGCTCAATTCAACTTTTCAGAGAGACCTGACTTACCACTGTAAAATACACGGTTTCCCAGCCTCTGGTCCGTCTTTGTCACTCAGTGAAGTGACGATGAGGCTCGGCCTTCTGACCTGGAGAAGTAGACCTGCAGTGGGGAGCAGGGAGGAAATGCTTAGTGTGGATATCCAGCCAGAGCGGTACGGGGGGAGGGTGGGAGGTGTGGACCAGAGCTCTGGAGAGCCTGGCCACGTTACTCATGCCACATGAATAACAGAGAAAGAATGCTGGTGTTAAATGTTAACTCCAGTTACCCGTGGAGAAGCTGCATCAGGAGACATGAGATAAGCCCACCGAGGCTTTTCCACCAAGGCCTCTTTACCAACACGGTTCTTGTTCCTGATCTCTCGCTGCCTCAGGCTACCTTGGAGTGAGTGCTGCATCCTGCAGGCCCTAGGTTTGCTCTGGACAGCAGTGATGTCTGCTTGGTGAATTTGTGGGAGGAGCCCATGATAAATGTTCTATATTACATGGTTACATGCATATATTCTCACTGTAAGAAATTGAAACATATGGAAGCAAAAGTTCCATCTTCTGTCTCCCCAAAACTCCCTTCCCCAGCAGTAATTACCGCTAAAAACTTCCTTCATGTCCTTATAGACTGCTCCCTTTGTATATAGTTATAGATGTGTGGACAAGATGCACAGATAGTTGCTCTGTTTCCTCCAACATGTTATTATGAAGACTTTCAAACATACAAAACAAAGAATTATAGAATGAACCCCCTTATAACCACCTACATTCTAGAATTCACATTCGGTTGTGTTTCTTTATTGCATGTCACTTCATTTATTCATGCTTCCCTCCACTCGTCCATGAATTCATTCTTTTTTTTTTTTAAGTGTATTTTAATGTAAGTTGTTGATATTGTGACATTTCACCTCAAACACATTAGCATTCAATGTATCACAGAGACCTGGAGTTTTCATACTATGTGGTGTGAAAAGTGAACATACTCACGTAACTCACACCACTTTCAAGAACATTGTCTTCACTTCATGCCCCTTCCTGGTCGATCCCTGCCCGCACACTCCACGTCCCCTCTCCCCTTCTTCTCTTCCTCTTCCTCCTACTTTTTAGCAGAGACGAGTGTTTCCTGTTCTAGAATTTTATGGAAATGGAATCATACAGCACATATTCCTTTATATCTGGCTTCTTTCACCATGATATTTGAAAGATTCATCCATGTGTGGCTTGTATCAGTAGTTACTTGTTAAAAACAGCTTTTTTTTGAGGTATAACTGACATATAACAAATTCTCAATATTTCAATTGAGCAATATAAGTTTTGACATGTGAAAATAGCTGTGAAACTATCACCATGATCGAGACAGTGAACACAGCCAGCATCCCTCACGCCTCATTATAATCCCTCCCCCTAGTCTCTCAGGCACCTCCTTTATCCCCAGGCAATATCTGCTCTGCTCTTTGTCAGTCTAGACTCTCACTGAGATTTCAGCTAACCAAAGTTGGAAGAAACTACCAAAAGGTACAAATTTTGACCAAGTCAGTCTCCCAGATTTCTGCTCTGAATCTGGTCGAATGAGGCACCAACAGCCTCCCCTTGTCTTTTCCTTGCCGAATTTAGATTGACAGATACACGCACTCGGAGGCAGGACTTCCTTGGGCATTATGTTTTGGTCACTCTCAGTTTTTCATACGGTCAGGTGTCCTTTTCCTCACAGTTGAGTGTTACTTTCTTATTTCTACCATTTGGCATCTTGCAGTTTGGCTTGGAACTAGCAAAGGGGTTCTCTCTTTTGGCCTTCTGCCTGCGGTGGCAGGGAGACACTGGTTGTACCTCATGTGTTTTCAGGCTGCCAACTCTCAGATTGGAGGCCAGAGAATTGGTAGTTGGCTGGCTAGAGATGTGGATTGTGCCCCACATGCAGCTGATGTCCTACCTTCTGAGGCTGCCAGGTCTCAGGAGTTTGTCTAAATCTTTATTTCTTTGACCTTCTTTGGGAGTGACTGTGAAAAGTGGGTGCTGTATCGTTTGAGCCTCTTTAGGGACATTTTGTTTGTTTGTTTGTTTCTTGATAAGGTATAAAGAGGTTTATTGGTTTTGAGTCACATTCAGAAGAGGTATACCTTTGAAGATCTTTTGGAGAAAGCAATGGGTTTAATATTTCCAGGAGAATTTACTGGTTGCCATTGCCTAATATCTGATATGAAGATATTTGCAAGGATTTTTTCTGAAAGGCTCTTGCCCTAAAACAAATGTCCCATTGGTGCCTATGGGAGGATCAAATTAAATGACAGAGGAGTATTGTGGCTAGCCTAAGAAACACTCCCTCAACAACATGAAAGTACAGAAATCAGTCCTAAAAAGACAATGATAACCTATTTATACCACCAACCCACCCGCCCATATCACACTGTAATCATGCAATCTTCCAGATGTGCCCCTGGAGCAAATCCTTACCAAGATCACAAATGGCCACATTACAAATAGCCAGATCCTCTGCTGATGGTTAGCACTCAGCCCAACTGGAGGCTGATATTTAGGGCCAGATAGGAGCTATATTTTGAGGGTTCTTTTCCTAAGGCTAGCTGGGCCAAAATGGAACTAAGTGCTCCAAGGGGAGGAAAACATGCAGAAACCTTTGTGGAAGTCTCCTGGATCCCACACTCTAAAGGCACACAACTCTATTTTAGGCATAGGATCCTTTTGATTTCCACTTTAGTTGGAATTTTGCTCCTTGATATAAAGAAGCAAATTCAAGATGATGTAGTTGGATGGGCAGGTTAGACCTTGATGTTCTTTGAATACCTAAAAACAACAGTCCTTGTTTTACTAAATCTCGTCTACACAGAGACAGCAATGCAGATCCTGGACAACTACAAAGCACACCTATCCTGTGATGGATCCCAAAGCTCCTCGTCCACTTCAGGATTATGCTGACACTGTAAAAATTCAGGACATTAGAAAAAGTACTGCCCTACACTCAGAAAGAGAAAAACACTTAAATAGTGATTGCCTTGGGCCCCCGATAATTGGCAAATCTGCCCCAGAATCTTTTGTTTCAAAAGCTTACATGCTTTCTCTGGCCCTTGCAGATATAAATCTTCTACCAACCAGAACTGTCTTCTCTAGGTCTTGAGAACCTTCTTTAGGTGCAAACATCCAAAGAAATAACTTTAGCCTGATATACACATGATCCCATTGTGACCGCCACACTATTCTCATGTGGTTCCCACGTGAGTGCTGTATGATTCCCAGGTGACCTTCATGTGATGACCACAGTCGCTGCCTTAAACAAGCTCCCTCACAACATATGTGGGCACCACAGCTGCTGCCTTAAAACAAGTTTCCTCTGAACAGATGTGGTTGCCACAACACCTGTCATAAAGCAAGTTCCCTCACAAGAAACTCAGCCTCAGGCCTAAAAGTGGCAACAGTGGGACAATAGCTGCTGCTGTCATAAGCCAGGATCCCGAGAACAGATGTGCCTCATGGCACAGTGCAGCAGCAGCAGTAGGGAAGCATCTTCCACTGCCACAAAGCAAGTTCTCTAGAGCAGACGCGGACTCAGGACCAGTGTAGCATCATGATGGCAGCTGTTGCCGCTGCCACAAACCAATGGTTTTCAGAACAGACACAAACTCATTCCTGAGAAAGCACCAGCGTCTGCTGCTGCTGTAAAATAAGTTCCCTCAGAACACACACAAACTCAGGCCTGCTGCATTGCAGCTGTGCTGCAGCCACTGATGCTGTTGTAAAACAGGCTCCCGCTGAACAGATGCAGCCTCACAGCCTCATTGCAGCGGCTAAATAATTTATGACTTGCTAGATTTATCCTGAGTCAAAGATTTTACAAGGGTGAAAAACCATGTGCTTTGAGATGGTACTGGTGCATGAATTTACAGACTTTAACAAAACAATCAACACACCAGACATAGACGTAAAAACATACATGATTTTAGAATAAGATTAAGATAATACTGCAAACACTGGGGAAAAGAGATCTTTTCAATGAATAGTATTGAAGAAATTAGGTAGTCATCTATGTAAAAAATAAACTCTATCTCTTTGTCTCTCTCTCTTTCTCTCTCTCTCTCACACACACACACACACACACACACACATTCCAACTGGATCATTAATTAAAAAAAAACTATGGTAGAAGAAAAAATATGTGTGTGTATGTGTGTGTGTATGTGTAATCAAAATAAATAAGAGCTTCCCAAGTATGACATAAATTGAAAAGCCACACAGAAAAGATTGATTGATAAATCTGACTTCTTAGAAAACAAGAGAAACACCAGCCACAAGGCAAATGCTCCACCATCTTCCAAGTGAAAAAGACGAGCTTGAAAAATACAGTGGTCAATCATTCCACAAAGGTTCAGTGTTTTTCATAAAAAATACTGTAAAGCAAATGTGGACAAATGCTGTGAACATCAAACAGGAACACGAGGGCTCTCAGGGCTACCTAATGACATCACATCTCCCAGAAAAACAGGGATGCCTGCCTCCCTGGTGAGGAGCCTGTACCTCAACATCCACCTGGGACATGGGGCTCTGCCTCCCGAGGTACCCAGCTCTACTTCTTCAGCTACCTGGCTTGGGCCTCTGGAGGACAGACCTCAGAAAATCTGAGTGGCCAGACAGCAGAGTGGAGCATGAAGAGAGTGGAAACTACTCCACCACAGCGACAGGGGAGCCACCAAGGCAACAGCAGAGATGACATGAAGGGTCGAGTGCTGCAGGAGAACAGGTGATAATGGACCACCCAAGACCAGGCGGGCCTAAGTGTGGCAGAGATGAACTCAGTGGCGAGGGCCGAAGAAATGGTCAGAGGTTGACACAGAGGAAGGCGACAAGATGTGACCAAGTAAAGGAGTGTGATGGGGCACTGAGCATAATTGGAGAGCAGTGGAAAGAAACAGTGATTCACAGAGGGTGAGGGAGGGATGACAAAAAGTGCAAAGCTGGTGATCGAGAAGAGTGTGGTGAACACTGACACAGAACTGGTATCCATTTATTGGCTTGGCATGAGAACGACAGAGTGAAGAAGTGATAGGGAGGGAGAAGAGAGAGGACAGAAGGTTGGGGCATCGACCAGGAGCTCAGCCTCCTTAGAGAGTGAGGATGCAGCATGTAAAGAGCAAGCCTTGGACCTAGTTGGACAAAGATGTACAAAGAATGAGGGAGATGGCCAGATAGTGCCAGAAAGAGCCAGAAAATGTTTGATGTGGAGTGATGAGCTACTGCCAGCCCATGGTTGCTGACTGTGCGTGGTCTGTGGCTTTGGGGTCTCCCTGGGAGTAACCTTGGCTGGATCATCACTGTTTTCCCAGGTCTACCATTGACGCCTTTAGGCCCCCCAAGTGCCTGAAGTGCCTGCAGCAGGCCAGCCCACTTCATCTGAGAGTAGCCCCAGCCTTGGTCAAAACACCATTGGTCAGGGCTGAGCTGACAGACTCTACCTCACCCCTCCAGACAGGTCCACTTACCACAAGTGTGCAGGGAGTGGCTGTTCCAACAAAGCTGCCCGAGAAGCTTGGACCTGAGCTCCTCCTGAAAATGCAGCAGCTGGACTGGTGTCTCCAAGCCTTTTTCAGCATCGGCCTCCAGGCCAGAGCAAGGGGTCCCAACACAGACTGCCTCCTCAGCTGTGCATGGGGTCCGCAGTCTGGCTTCTGTAGGCTGCTCTGTGGTTTTTCCCTAACCAATCTTTCTGCTCTCAACCTGGGTTCCTTTTGGTCTGGTCCTCCTGGACTGCCTCTTTTATATGTGGAAAAAAAAAATCTTTTATTTGCCCCCCATTACTCTCAGATGTGGTGACCTACAGAGAATCCCTAGCTATACTGTTAGTTTAAAAACAGACCGGGGGAAGTTTGGGACCTAATAGGGGAGGGTGGCATGCAGCATACACAAATAAGAGCCAGGTGAGAAGGCAGTCGATTCAGGGTGTGGCAAACTCAATGTCAGGTTTCACCCAGAGGGCTCTACATTCCAGTGGGCAGCTTCCAGGACACACATCTTTGGCACAGCCTAGGCTCCAACACAATCTTCATTGTCTCAGGAACCTTTAGAAAGTCTAGCTTTTCCTGACTTCCACTCAGGTGTTATTTTCAAGATGCACACTAGATGACAGCAGAGAACAGCTTTTCCAGGTGCTCTCCACAGCGTTATTCCCAAGTTGCAAGGCCAGCCTCTCCTCTTGTGAAAATATGTATACTGAGGAACTCGAAACTTTGCTCCAAGCCTGTTAGGAGTGACAGTGGTGATTTGGATTCTGGTCTATCCTCGTTTCCCTTCTGTAAAGAGGTGCTTGTTGCTGTGCACCTAGGACAATACTCGACATTCTTTCACAGAAGATAGGCTTAGAATCATGGGCCCAGGATACCACTTGAGTGTTTGTTAGGAAAAGATAGAAGAAATGCTGTGATTTGAGGTCTCAGCTCAACATACTGGAATAGGCGAACAATTGGACCAGCAAACCAAGTCACCACTGTCGCTCCTAACAGAATGTTTAGGCTGAGAGCCAAGGTTCTAGTGCCTCAGAAAGATATTCTTACCAGATGAGAGGCTGGCCTTGTGGTTTAAGGTCTCCAATATACTAATTTTCAACAAGTACGAGCTTTTTGGCTGTAGACCAGGGCTCCATTGTATTAGTGTTAGAAAAAAACTGAATTCATGTCATGGGCCCAGGATCCAGCCTACATCATTTGAAGGGAGGACAGTACTTTTACCTGAACAGCGGTCTCCTTTCTTTTCTGTAGGAGTCCTCGGCTTTGATCTGTGTGCCATGCGCTGCACATTAGTTTCTGTGACAGGGTCTAGGATGTTGGTAATGTGAGTATGTCCTTAGACTACTCGGTTCAAAATTAGACTGTGTAAAACTTGGTAGTATGGCCCAGAGGGAATCACCACAGGTTCATGTGACCGCCTGTTGGAAACTTGTGCTCATCAAGAGACCGGACTGTATGAAACACAGGTAGATCATGTGACAGATGGTGATGAAAATGTGCTCCCTTTTAATAACGAGTGCATATCACTTGAGAAAATTCACATAAACACTGAGAAGTCATTAGTCTACGTGGAGCACAAGATGGTCGAGACAATCTCCTAAATGTCCTCCAATTGTATGTCACGTCCACATTACAAATCTAATTTGAAGTCAACGGTATATGCGGGCAGTCAATGAACTTTAATTCACCTCTGGTTTTGACTGTTTGTCAGAAAACCTGCTTTATGGCAGAGGTGGTGGCAGTTCCACATTCGCAGTGTTGATAATTACAGGCTGAGGGTGCTCTAAAGAGTGACTGGATAGAGCTTGAAACAATAGCCGCCATTTTGCTCTATTAGGGAAAAATACTGAGTCATTGTGAGGATACCTTTTGATGGCGAAAACAGTGGCTGCCTGAGAGTTTCTCAATAGCAAACCTTAGACTACAAATTCTGAGGGATGTCTTAACTACCAAGGAAAGAAAACTGAGATATTACATTTAGGCTGTGCCATCAACATTTTCTGAAAAGGTTTGTTTTAGCCTAGCAAAGGAAAGTGAGGTGGAAGTCACTTGGAAATCTAGTAACAAGAATTAGATAACCTCGGGAAACTCAAGAGGCTTTCCGCGGGATTCATGTGATAGTCAAGAGACAGACCTGAGGGCGTAACAGGGAGATCACCTGATACTGGGTTGATGGTAAGGCGTTCACTTTTGAGTGACTCTTCTACATTCCTTGGTAAAATTCAGATAAGCACTGAGAAATTAGTACCTTTTTAACCTTGTCAACTAACGGCCCTTCAATCGAAAGGTCATGTCAGCATGAGAAGATTTGCTTGAGGACAGCGACATAGGCTAACAGACAATTGTTAGTTAACTGGCCTTAGGCTTTTTCTGTGCTCAGGCAACCTGCTTGAACGCAATGAGAGTGGCTGTGGAACAGTAACCGCGTTGATATTCGGAGGCCGAATCTGCTTGATGAAGCTACTTTAGTGCGTTGGAAACTGTAGGCGCCATTTTCTGTATTGTAGCAAAATGCTGTGTTGTTGTGAGCATAACTGTGAACAGCTTCATGTTGGACTCCTGCACTATTCTTGTATGCAGATCTATGGCCACTACAGTCAACAGGGAATTGCTTAAAGGCCAATGACTCAATGCTGAAATATTGAAAATAAGAGTTTATGAGACGACTGTTGAAAACACTTATTTGAGGATAGGGAAAGAGGAATAAGGTGAAAGTAACCTGAAAATAACTTAGAAATCACTAGAGAATCGCATGGAGATCAAGTGAACACCTCGTAGGATTCACATGGGCTCAAGGAAGACCCAGTAGGAATCTGGTGTCTACCAGGTGACTAGTCTTGCTGCTTTGGATGTAGATTTTCACTTGATTTCGTAGAATGAACCAGGCTTCATGAGTAAAATGTTTTGCAAATGAATTTACCTTGTAAATAATACCAGTGTGGTGTTGTGTTTTCAAACTTCCACCCAACTTACCCTAGTTCCAGCAGAGGACTGCGTCCTAGGCCATGGACTTCATCAACTTTTATTTTTCCTACCAAGAAGTTTTTGTTACCATGTGCCAAGTCCTATACCTAAGGATCCATTACGTAGTGTTAGGCTAGATTCTGTGGGCCAAGATCTTTACTTTCTGAAGGTAGTACCAATGTTTGGCCATAATTCCAAGTTCCACAATCAAGTTTTTGAAAGAACAGTCCAGGCTTTGTGCCAGGTTTCTTAGTGCCCACACTACCTTCTCTTACCAAGTGAATACTTGGTGCTATAAGGTATGGTCACCTTTCAATAATTTTCTAAAAGGAAAATTGGAACATAGGACCAGGTTGTGCCGAATGTACTGTTAAGATGACACAGGGCTGGTCCCATCAGACCAAATTTCTGTCGTAAATGTTTTAAATGGAGGACGATCTTGGAGCCGTGAACCGAGTCCTCCATTCTTCCTCTTTCTAGGGGATGACAGCTAAGGTCTGTAGGCCAAGGTCTCCACAAGAGTTTTTGGTAGCGAGATTCAGGCTAGGTGTTTGTGGACCTAGGTCCTTAGTCTTGAATTGGTTACCAATTGGATGATCTGACATTATGGGCCTGGGGCTGTCGGCTAGTTCCCTTTGGGAAGTCTAGGCTTGGTGCAACACAGTCTCTGTTCTTGTTTCCCTTCCATAAAGAAGGCTTTCACTGTGAGCCTAGGACTCCAGTGACATCTGCTCACAGAGGACAGGCTAGGAACTGCGGGCTTATGCAACCCCTTCAGCCTGTCTGGGAAAGATAGAAGATATCTTTGGGGCTAATTTCTTAGTTCTAATTCTTGAAAATAGAGGAAGGAATTGGAACTGCAAACCAAGGTCAGCACTCTGGTTCCTGATTAGAAATGCAGGCAAGAAACAAATTTCTAGGTCTTGAGATAAGATTCTCTTCCTTTAGGACATATTTGCCCTGTGGGTTAAGTTCTCCTATCTACTTATTTTCAGAGAGGACAGGTTTAGGGCCTGGGGTCCCTGTCTCCCTTGTCCTTTTTGTTAGGAAAAGACAGGCTTTGTTCCTTGGGCTCGTGTCACCACACCATATCCTAACAAGGGACAACAATTTTGCTGGTATGAACGGTGTCCTCCATTCTTCTTTTGTTCTGAGATGTCAGCTTTGTTGGAGGGTCATACACTCCACATGAATTTCTGATCTTAGGGGATATCTTGAATTTAGTGTGAGTACTTTTTTTTTAGTGCATTATAAATAGGATTGTCTTAAAATTCTGTGCCTGGCCACGTGCACTAATTACTGTGAGGAGAGTCCAGGCTTGATGTCAAAGGTCTAAGTCTCCATTCTCGTTTTTCTTCTATAAAGATGGGCTAGTTGCTGTGGGCCTAGGACAACACTCGACATTCTTTCATGGAAGACAGTCTTAGAACTGTGAGCCCAGTTCACCATTTCAGTGTCTGTTAGGAAAAGACAGAAGAAATGCTGTGACTTGAGGTCTCAGCTCGACTTTCTGAAATAGGTGAAGAATTGAACCGGCAAGCCAAGTCACCACTGTCACTCCTAAGAGAATGTTCAGACTTGGAGCCAAGGTTCTAATTCATCAAGAAAGATATTCTTACCAGATTACACAAGGACAGGCTTGCCCTGTGGGTTATGTCTCATATCTACTAGTTTTCAGAGAGGACAGACTTAGTGCCTTAGGTCCCAGTCTCCCTTCTACTTTCTGTTAGGAAAAGACAGACCATATACTCACAAGGGATGATGATGTAGTGCACCCTTTGTAGTACATATTACTGAGAAAGTTCACATCGACACTGAGAAATCATTAGTATGTGTAGAAGAGAAGGTGACTGAGACAGACTCCTTATTGACCTCCAATCAAATATCATGTCCACATTACAAATCTTACTTGAGGTTAATGGTATATGCTGCAGTCAGTGATCTTTAATTTGCCTCTAGTTTTGTCTGTCTGTTTGTCAAGAAAACTGCTTTATGGCTGTGGAGGCGGTGATCGCACCTTGGCCAAGTTGATAACTGGAGGTTGAGTATGATGTGAGGAAGCGACATGATAATGCTGAAAATAGCAGCCACCATTTTGCTGCAATGTAGGAAAAATACTGATTCTTTGTGAGAATACCTCTTGATTGTGGAAAGAACGGCTGCCTCAGAATTTTTCTATAGCAAACATAAGACGACATAGTTTTAGAGGGACTGGTTTAACCACCGTAGAAAGAAAGCTGAGATATTGACATTGAGGCAGTCCCTTCAACTTGTACTGAAAACACTTGTTTTAGACTAACAAAAGAAAATGGGGTGGTTATTTCCTGGTCCTGGTAACAAGGATTAGAGAATCTCACAATATTCACAAGGCGTTCCCGTGGGATTCAAATGAACATCAAGAGACTGGCCTGAGCTTCACAGGGAGATCACGTGATATTGGGATGATGTATGACGCTCAGTTTTTAGTTACCTTTCTACATTCCTTGGTACTGAGAAAATGAGAGTACCTGTGTAACATAACCACCTAACAGCCTTGCAATCGAAATGTCATGTCTGCATTACAAGACTTGCTTTAGCACAGCGGCATAGGCTAAGAAACTTGTCATTAGTTAACTGCCATGAAGTTTCTTCTGTGGTCAGCTAACCTGAATGAAGGCAATGGGAGCAGCGGTCGCACATTAACCGCGTTGAAATTTGCAGGCTGAGTCTGAATGATGAAGCTACTTTAGAGCATGGAAACAGTAGGCACCATTTTGCTGTATTGTAGCAAAAATGCTGAGTCATTGTGAACATAACGCAATGGCTTCAGGGGTGCACCTGAACTGTTCTTATACACGGACCTTTGGCCAGTACTGTCTAGAGGGAATCACTAGGGAATCACTCGGAGGTCAAGTGAGTACCTCATGGGATTCACGTGGGGATCAATGAAGACCCCACAGGAATCTCGTATCTACCAGGTGACTAGTCTTTTTTCTTTGGATGTAGGTTTTATTTTACTTCTTAGAATGACCAGGCTTCAGAATGTGAAAGGTTTTGCACTCGAGTTTACCTTGTAGATGAAACTGGTGTGGTGTTCCGTTTTCAAACAACCACTCGACTTACCCTAGTCCAAGCAGAGAACTGAGTTTTGGGCCATGGAATTCTATCGACTTTTTTATTCCTACCAAGAAGGTCTTCTTACCATGTGCCAAATCCACCAACTAAGGTTCCATTAAGTAAAGTTAGGACAGATTCTGTGGGCCAAGATCTCCACTCAACTTCCTGGAAATAGGAGCAATGCTTGGCCATGATTCTAAGCTCCCCAATCAAGTTCCTTAAAAAAACAGGCCAGGCTTTGTGCCAGGTTTCTTAGTACCCACATTACTTTCCCTTACAAAGGGAAAGGCATGGTGCTGTAAGTTATGGTAATCTTTTAATAACTGTCAATCAGGAAAATTGGTGACGTGAGACTAGATTGTGCTGAATGTACTGTTAAGATGACATAGGGTTGGTGCCATTGGCCCAATTTCTATTGTAGACGCTTTAAAGGTAAGAAAGTCTTGGAGGAGTGAACTGAGTCCTCCATTCTTCCTTTTCCTCGAAGATAACAGATTGGCTCTGTAGGCCAAGGTCTCCACAGGAGTTTCTGGTAGAAAGAGTCAGACTATATGTTAGTGGGCCCAAGTCTTCAGTCTGGAATGTGTTACCAATTGGATAGTATTGATGTTGTGGGCCTGGAACTTTCAACTAGTTTCTTTTAGGTGGTCCAGGCTTGGTGCAGATTTCCATAGTCTATGTCTAGTTTCTCTTCCATAAATAAGTCTTTTACTGTGAGCCTAAGACTCCAGGCAACATTTGTTCACAGAAGACGGGCTTGGAACTGTGGCCTTTCACCACCCCTTAAGTCTCTATCTAAGACAAAAGAAATCTTTTGGGCCAATATCTCAGCTCTAATTCTTGAAAATAGAGGAAGCGATTGGAATTACAAACCAAGGTCATTATTCCAGTTCCTGATTAGACATGCAGGCAGGTAACAAGTTTCTAAGTCTCGAGATAAGATTCCCTTCCTTGAGGACAGGCTTGCCCTGTGGGTTAAATTTTTTTATCTTCTAGTTTTCAGAGAAGACAGACTTAGTGCCTTGGATCCCAGTCTCCCTTCTACTTTTATTTACAAAAAGACAGGCTTTGTGTCTTAGGCCTGTGTCACCACTCCACATCCTCATGAGGGAAGACAGTGTTGTTGGTATGAATGGCAGCCTCTATTCTTCTTTTGTTCTGAGATGTCAACTTGTTTGTGGGTCATACATTCCACATGTGTTTCTGTTCACAGTGGATACCTTGGGTGTAGTGTGAGTAGTTGTTCTTCAGTCTGTTATAAATTGGATAGTCATGAACTTCGGTGCCAGGACTGACACTCTAAGTCTTATGAAGAAAGTCCAGGCATGATGTCACAGGCCTAAGTCTCCATTTTAGTTTTCCTTTTGTAAAGCCATGGTTGCTGCTATGGGCCTAGGACACAACTTACATTCATTCAGGGAGGACTAGCTTAGAATCGTAAGCCCAGTTAACCACTTCTGTCTGTGTTAGGAAAAGACAGAAGAAATTCTGTGACTCGAGGTCTCAGCTCAACCTCCTGGAATAGGTGAATAATTGGACTAGCAAGCCAAGTCACCACTGTTGCTCCTAACAGAATGTCCAGGCCTGGAGCAAAGGTTCTAGTTTTTCGAGAAAGATATTCTTACCAGAGGAGTGACAGGCCTTGCTGTTTAAGGTCTCCAATATACCAATTTCCAACAAAGATAGACTTTTTGGCTTTAGACCAGGGCTTCATTGTATTAGTGTTAGGAAGAAACTTGTTTTGTGTCATGGGCCTGGGATCCAGTTTTAAAGGCATACAGTACTGTTATGTGGGCCATGTACTACAAATCAGTTTCTGTCACAGGGTTTAGGATGTTTGTAGTGTGAGTAGGTCCTTAGCCTGGTCTGTTCAAAACTAGACAGTGTTAACCTTGGGAGTATGAGCTTGAGTGACTCACAACAGGATCACGTAACTGCCTGTGGGAAACAGGTGCCCATTAAAATACTGGACTGTAGAAAACCCAGGGAGATCATGTGACAGGTGGGGATGATGTAATGCTCTCTTTTAATTATGAGTGCATATCACTTGAGGAAATTCACACGAACACTGAGAAATCATTAGTCTGCATGGAACAGGAAATGGACAAGACAGCCTCCTAACTGTCCTCCAATCGAATGTCATGTGCACATTACAAATCTTACTTGAGGTCAACGGTATATGCGGGCAGTCAATGATCTTTAATTTGCCTCTAATTTTGTCTGTTTGTCAGTAAAACTGAGATGGAAAGAAAACTGAGATGTTGACATTGAAACTATTCCATCAGTATGTTCTGAAAAGGCTTGTTTTAGCCTACCAGAGGAACATGATGTAGAAGTCACCACGAAATCATGTAACAAGAATTAGGGAATCTCTCGATATTCCCGCGGGATTCACGTGACCGTCAAGAGACTGGCCTGAGGGCATCACAGGGTGATAACGTGACATTAAGGTAATGGTGTGGCACTCATTTTTAGTCATCCTTCTCCATTCCTTAGTAAAATTCACATAAACACTGAGAAAATGAGAGTCTGTGTGTAAAAGAGCCACCAAATGAAAGGTTTGAAGACTTTCATGAGAAGACTTGCTTGAGGACAGCGATGTAGGCTCCCAGATGATGGTCTTTAGTTAAGTGGCCTGAGGTTTCGACTGTGGTCATGCAACTAGTTTAATGGCAATGGCAGTGGCTGTTGCACATTAACTGCCTTAAAATTAGGAGGTTTAGTCTGCTTGAAGAAGCTAGTTTAGAATGGTGGAAACAGTAGGCACCATTTTGCTGTATTGTAGCAAAAATGCTGAGTCATTAAGAGTATAACTCTTAATAGCTTCAGGTGAGACTCACACAATATTCTTGTAGGCGCGCCTTAGACCACTACTGTCGAGAGGGAATCGCATAACGGCCAATGCAACAATGTGGAAATATTGAAAATGAAGAGTTTATGAGACATATTTTGAAAAGACTTGGTTGGGTATAGGATAAGAGGATTAGGGGAGAAATCACCTGAAAATCACATAGTAATCACTAGAGAATCACTCAGGGAATAGGTGAACACCTCGTGGGATTCACGTGGGGATCAAGGAAGACTCTGCGAGAATCTGGTGTCTAGCATGTGACTAGTTTTGTTGCTCTTGGTGTAGGTTTTCAATTTACTTCTTAGAATGTCCCAAGCTTCAGCGTGTAAAACGTTTTCCACTTAGTTTGTCACGTAAATGACACCAGCAGTGTGTTGTATTTTCAAACATCCACCCTACTTACCCTTGTCCAGCTGAGGACTGGGTCCTTCTATAGACTTTTTTTGTTTGTACCAAGAATGTCTTGTTACCTTGTACCAAGTCCTTCATCTAAGAATCTGTTGAAACTTATGTGCAGTGCATGGCCCAATGATCAAAGCTGTCGACTCTTACATAAAAGACAACAGAGCTCTGTGCAGGTAACAGTACTGTCCTTTCTTCAAATGATGTAGACTGGACTCTCAGGCTCATTAAACAAAGCCAGTTTCTTTCTAACACTAATACAACGAAGCCCTGGTCTAAAGCCAAAAAGCTTGAAATCGTTGAAAATTAGAATATTGCAGACCTTAAATCACAAGACAAACCTTTCCTCTGGTAAGACTATCTTTTTGAAGAATTAGAACCTTGGCTATAGGCATGGACTTTCTGTTAGGAGTGAGAGTGGTGACTTTGGCTCAAAGTACCAATTCTTCACCTATTCCAGGAGGTCGAGCTGAGACTTTGGGCTGCAGTATTTCTTTTGCCTTTTCCTAACAGAGAATGAATTGGTGGCCTGGACCCATACTTTTAAGCCTGTTTTCCCTGAACGAATGTTGTGTGGTGTCCTGGGGCCACAGCAAGAAACCTGTCTTTTTGCAAGGGAAATTAGAATGGAGACTTAGGTATGTTTCACCAAGCCTGGACTCCCCTCAGAGTAATTAGAGTGCAGGCCCAGGCTCCCAAGTTCATGATCATCTCATTTGTAACAGTCAAGACGAAGCAGCTACTCACACTACACCCGAGGTATCACCTGTGAAAATAATCTCATGTGGAGTGTATGGCCAAAAAACTTGGCTGTCTCCTCAGAACAAAAAAATAATGGAGGCCACCATTAATACCAGCAAAACTGTCTTCCCTTGAGAGGATATAGAGCGGTGACATGCGCCCAAGGCACTATGCCTGTTTTTCCCTAACGAAAAGTACAAGGGAGACTGGGACCTAGGTACTAAGCCTGTCCTCTCTGAAAACTAGTAGACAGGAGAACTTTACCCACAGAGCAAGCCTGTCCTCAGGTAGGAGAATCTCATCTCTAGCCCTAGAACCTTATCTCCTGTCTGGATTTCTAATTAAGAACCAGAGTGCTACCTAGGTTTTCGGTTAAGATCCCATCCCCTATTTCAAAAGGGAAGAGCTGAGAAATTGGCCCACAACATTTCTTCTCTCTTTCCCTAATAGAGACTGAAGGGGTGGCGTTAGCCCACAGTTCCTAGCCTGTCCTCTGTGAACAAATGTCGCATGGATTCCTAGGCTCACAGCAAAAGCCTTGTTTATGGAAAAGAATGGAGACTGTGGAAATATGAATCAATCTGGACCTCTTAAAAGAAACTTGTAGGCAGCCCCAGGCCCACAACATCAATACCATCCTATTGTAGTTATGTTCAAAGAGACTCAGCATTTTTGCTATAATATATCAAAATTGCGCCGTTTCCACCTCTCTGAAGTAGCTTCTTTAAGCAGACTCAGCCTCCAAATGTCAATGTGGTTAATGTGCGACAGCTGCTCCCATTGCCTTCAAGCAGGTTGTCTGGCCTCAGACTAAACCTCAGCTCAGTTAAATGATAACAGTTGTCTGTGAGCCTAGGCTGTTGTCCTCAAGCAAGTCTTCTCATGCAGACATGTCCTATCCATTGAAGGGACATGAGTTGGCTATGTTACACATGTACTCTCCCTTTCTCAGTGTTTATGTGGATTTTTCCAAGGAATATAGAAGAACAACTCAAAAGTGAACTCCACACTATCTTTCCAGTCACTTCCTCACAGAACAATCAGCCTCCAGTTATAACGTGGCGAATCTGTGACCCCAGCCTCTGCTGCCATAAAGCAGTTTTCCTGACAAGAGACAAAACTTGAGATGAATTAATGGTCATTGGCTGGCTGCATACACCGTTGACCTCAAGTAAGTTTTGTAATATGGACACGACAGTCGAATGAAGGTCAGTTAGGAGGCTTTCTCGGCCACCTCCTGTTACACACAGACTGTTTTCTCAGCGTTTATTTGAACTTTCTCAAATGATATGCATTCGTCATTCCAAAGGAGCACTATATCATTACCATCTATAACATGATCTCTCTGTGTTTCACACAGTCCTGTCTCTTGAAGGGCATCTGATTCCCACAGGAGGCCTCATGATCCTTCATGACTTGAATGTGGCCATGCTGCCAAGGTTAACACTTTCTTATTTTTAACAGACTCAGCTAAGGACCTACTCAAATTACCAAAATCCTAGACCTTGTGACAAAAACTAGTGTGCAGTGCATGGCCCAACAATCAAAACTGTTGTTTCTTACAGAAAAAAAAAAAAATGGAGACCTCTGTGCAGGTAACAGTACTGTCCTTTTTTAAATAATGTAGACTGAAGTCTCAGGCCATGACACAAAGCCGGTTTCTTCCTAACACTAACACATCGGAGCCCTGGTCTAAAACAAAAAGTCTGTCATCGTTGAAAATCAGAATATTGGAAATCTGAAACAGCAAGGCCAGCCTTTCCTCCAGTGAGAATATCTTTTTGAAGAATTATAACCTTGGCTCCAGTCCTGGACTTTCTGTTAGGAGTGAGAGAGGTGACTTTAGCTTGCAGTACCAATTCTTCACTTATTCCAAGAGGTCGAGGTGAGACCTAGGGCCGCAGCATTTCTCTGTATTTTCCTAACAGAGAATGAAGTGGTGGCCTGGACCCACACGTCTAAGCTTGTCCTCCCTGAACGAATGTCGAATGATGTCCTAGGGACACAGTAGCAAACTCGTTTTTATGCAAGAGAAACCAGAATGGAGACTTAGGCCTGTTTCAAAAAGCCAGGACTCTTCTCATAGAAGTTAGATTGCAGTCCCACGCTCCCAAGTTCAAGATCATCCAATTTAGAACAGACTAGACGAAGCAACTACTCACACTACACCCAAAGTATCATCTGTGAACAGAATCTCATGTGGAGTATATGGCCCACAAACAAAGCTGTCTCCTCAAAACAAAAGAAAAATGGAGGCCACCATTAATACCAGCAAGACTGTCTTCCCTTAATTGATTGTGGTGCGGTGACATGGGCCCGAGGCATGATGACTGATTTTACCTTACAAATAGAGCAAGGGACACTGGGACCGAAGGCTTTAAGCTTGTCTCTGATAATTAGTAGATAGGAGATCTTAACCCAAAGGGCAAGCCTGTTCTCAGGTAAGAGAATATTATCTCGAGTCCAAGAACCTTATCACTGCCTGGATTTCTAATCAGAAATCAGAGTGCTGATTAGGTTTTCAGAAAAGATCTCATCCCCTATTTAAAAAGGTTTTCAGAAAAGATCTCATCCCCTATTTAAAAAGGGTAGCACTGACAAATTGGTCCACAACATTTCTTCTCTCTTTCCCTAAGAGAGACTGAAAGGCTGGCATTAACCCACAGTTCCTAGCTTGTCTCCTGTGAACAAATGTCGCCTGGAGTCCTAGGCTCACAGCAAAAGCCTTGTTTATGGAAGAGAAACTAGAATGGAGACTGTGGAAATCTGCATCAAGCCTGCCTGCACCTCCTAAAAGAAACTTGTAGGCAGTCCCAGACCCACAATACCATCCTATTGGTAACAAAGTCCAGACTGAAGACCTAGGAGCACAACACCTGGACTGGCTCTTGCTACCAGAAACTCTTGTGGAGATCTTGGCCTACAGGACCAAAATGTCATCCCCTAGGAGGAGGAAAAATGGAGGACTCGGTTCACGGCTCCAAGACTGTCCTCCCTTTAAAAGAATTTGTAATAGGAATTTGGGAACTTGGCACTAACCTTCTGACATGTTAACAGTACATTCAGCATGACATGGTCTTAAGTCACCCATTTTTTCTTTTGACAATTATTGAATGATGACCATAACTTACAGCACCTAGCCCTTCCCCTGGCAAGAGAAGGTAGTGTGGGCACTAAGAAACCTGGCAAAGTCTGGACTGTTCTTTCAGGAAATTGATTGGGGAGCTTGGAAGCATGGTCAAGCATTGCTACTATTTCTAGGAAGTAGAGTGGAGACATTGCCCGCAAATCAAGCCTGTTTACTTATAAGAACCTTAGATGGAGAACTTGGCACATGGTAACAAGAACTTCTTGGAAGAAAAAAAAGTCGATGGAAGTCCATGTCCCAGGACCCAGTCCTATACTCAGACTAAGGTAAGTAGAGTGGATGTTTGAAGACACGACAGCAAGTCGATCTCATTTATAAGGTAAACTTGAGTGGAAAACATTTCAAATACTCAAGCCTGGTGTACTCTAAGAAGTAAACCAAAAACCTACACCCACAGCAACAAGAATCATCACCTGGTAGTCACCAGAGTCTCGTGGGGTCTTCTTTGTCCCCCACCAGAATCCTGAAAGGTGTTCACATTTTTGCAGTGTGATTCCCTAGTGATTGCTGGTTGATTTTCAATAACTTCTCCGTATTTCCTCTTCTCTTATCTTCATCCACGTGTTTTCAAAACTCGTCTCATAAACTCTTATTTTCAATATTTCAGCATTGATGCATTGTCTGCTAAGCAATTCCCTCTCGACAATAGAGGCCTAAGGTCAGCATAAAAGTAAATGTGGATGTCCCACCTGAAGCCGTTTAGAGGTATGCTCAAAATGACTCAGCATTTCTACTACAATACAGCAAATTGTGCCAAATGTTTTCACTGATCTCAAGTAGCTTCGTCAAGCAGACAGCCTCCAAATGTCAACACGGTTAATGTGCGATCACTACTCCCATTGCCTTCAAGCAGGTTGCCTGACCACAAACTAAATGTCAGCCCACTGAAATAATGACAATTGTCTGGTAGCCTGTGCTATTGTCCTCAAGCAAGTCTTGTCATCTGCATAACCTGTCCATTGAAGGGACGTTCGTTGGCTCTGTTACACACGAACTATCCTTCCTTGTTTATGTGAATCTTACCAAGGAATGTAGAAGAGTATTGAACAGACTATGCTAAGGACCTACTCACATTACCATCCTCCTTGACCTTTTGACATAAACTAATGTCCAGTTGATGGCCCACCGATCAAAGCTGTCAATTCTTCCAGAAAAGAAAGAAGACCTCTGCGCAGGTAACGGTACTGTCCTTTGTTCAGATTATGTAGACTGGAGTCGCAGGCCTGTGACACAAAGCTAGTTTCTTCCTAACACTAATACAACGGAGCCGTGGTCTGAAGTCAAAATGACTGTCATCATTGAAAATTAGATATTAGAGACCTTAAACTGCTAGGCCAGCCTTTACTCTGGTAGAATATATTTTCGAAGAACTAGAAACTTGGCTCCTGGCCTGGACTTGATTTTATATGTGATAGAAGTGACTTTGGTTTGCAATATCAATTCTTCATGTATTCCAATAGGTCGAATGAGACCACGGGCCACAGCATTTCTTCTGTCTTTTCCTAACAGAGAATGAAGACATAGCCTGGATTTATGCTTCTAAGCCCTTCCTCCCAGAATAAATGCCAAGTGGCGTCCTGTCAGTATGCAAGGGAAACTAGAATCAAGACGTAGGCCTGTTTCACCAAGCCTAGACTCTCCTAACAGGAATTAGAATGCAGTCCCATGCTACCAAGTTCATGATCATCCCATTTATAACAGACAAGAGGAAGCAACTACTCACAATACACCCAAGGTATCACCTGTGAACAGAATCTCATGTGGAATGTATGGCCCAAACAAAGCTGTCTCCTCAGAACAAAAAAATAATGGAGACCACCCTTAATACCAGCAGTACTGTCTTCCCTTGAGAGGATGTGGAGGGGAAATATGGGCCCAAGTCATAATGCTTGTGTTTTCCTAACAAAAAGTACAAGGGAGCCTGGGACCCAACGCACTTAGCCTGTCCTCTCTGAAAACTAGAGGATCAGAGAACTTAACTCACAGGTCAATCCTGTCCTCAGGTAAGAGAATCATATCTCTGGACTTAGAACCTTATCTTCTGCCTGGATTTCTAATCACAAACCAGAGTGCTGACCTAGGTTTTCAGTTAAGATCCCATCTCCTATTTAAAAAGGGTAGAGATGAGAAATTGGCTCACAATATTTCTTTTTTTTCCCCTAAACAAAGACAGAAGGGATGGCATTATCCTCAGTTCCAAGCTCGTCCTCTGTGATCAAAGGTTGCCTGGAGTCCTAGGCTTACAGCAAAAGCCTTGTTTATGAAAGAGAAATGAGAACAAAGACTGTGAAAATCTGCATCAAGCCTGGACAATCTGAAAGAAACAGGTGGCAACCCCAGGCCCATAATGTCAATACCATCATCTTGGTAACAAGGTCCAGACTGAAGACCTAGATCCACAACATCTCCCCTGGCCCTTGATAGCAGAAATTCTTGTGGAGACCTTGGCCTACAGAACCAAGCTGTCATCTCCTAGGAGGAGGAAGAACGGAGAACTTGGTTCATGGCTTCAAGACTCTACTCCCTTTAAAGCATTCATGATAGAAATTTGGGCAGTTGGCACCAACCTTGTGACTTATTAACAGTACATTCAGGAAAACCTGGTCCAGGTCACCTATTTCCCTTTTGACAATTATTGAATGGTGACCATTACAGCACTAAGACTTTCCCCTGGCAAGAGAAGGTACTTTGGACACTAGGAAACCTGGCACAAAGCCTGGACTCTTCTTTCAGGAACTGGATTGCAGAGCGGGAAGCACAGCCAAGCATTGCTCCTGTTTCAAGGAAGTAGAGTGGATACTTTGTCTCACAAATCTAGCCTAACTTTACTTAACACAACCTTAGGTGGAGGACTTGGCACACCGTAACAAGACCTTCTTGGTTAAAAAAGATAACGTGATAGAAGTCCATGACTCTGTACCAGTACTCTGTCCAGATTAGTGTAAGTAGAGTGGATATTTGAAAAAACAACACCAAGGTGGTATCATTTACAAGATAAACTCGAATAGAAAACATTTCAAACACTCAAGCTTGATTCATTCTAAGAAGTAAAGTAAAAACCTACACCACAGCAAAAAGACTCGTTACCTGGTTGATAGCAGAGACCCATGGGGTCTTCCTTGGAACCCATGAGAATCTCTCGATGTGTTTACATGACAGTCGCGTGATTCCCTAGTGATTACTACTTGATTTGCAGTTGACTTTCACCTTATTCCTTTTCCCCTATCCAATAGAGGAAAGTGAGATTTCCGATCTCCACGATGAAGCAACGCTGTGCCTGCTGAGTGTCAGTTCGCCACTTTAGAAATGCCAAGGAAGCGAGCAGCCCCTGTTGTGCGGACTGCCTGCGTAATGAGTACAGAGTGTACGTTCAGTGACGATGGGTTTCTCCGAGGTGCTCCTGACACTGCGCTCGTCCTGACGTATATCTCAGTCGAAAAGAGCGACATGCATGACAGAATCGGTGTCAGCTCCCCGGCGTCTAGAACGGGGGCGGGGGAAGGATGGAATTCAATCTGAAAGGTACGGCATAAAATCCAGACTAGGGCAGCCACTCTTCCCATTTACCCTGACAAGGACGGCCAGGACCTTCGTAGCGCTTATCAATACCGGTACGATACGTTCGCAGGACTTCTTGGGTCCAGAACTGAGGCCTTCTGAAACTTGTTTCACGGCCAGTTCTGGCAGACGGTCCCCAATGGATAGTGATTTCCTACATGTGGAAAGACAGTCCTAGAGGAAGGGAAACAGAGTTTGAAGTCTGTTCGGCCGACAGCCCGTCTCGCAAGGTTTCCTGGCAAATCCCGCTTCCGACGAATTTACCTCCAGAGAACTGCCCGTTCTGCCAAGTCTCTTGCATGCGTTGTAGATGCCGAAAGAGGAGAAGCTCGCTGCCCTGAGGGGAAGGCTCAAGTCGCCTCTCTGAACTCCGCTGCAAGTAACTCCAGTCCTGCCCCTAGAGCGAGCATACGGGACGGAACAGGAGCTACGTGCCGACGCGAAAGCCTGCGGAATACAAGGTTTAGAAAGGCGTGGCATTTTCCTCAAATGGCATTGGTCAGAGTGATCTAAGCTGTTCGTGAAGCACGTTTCTGACCCAGCTTGAAGGCTCCACCGAGGCGGCAGTGCCTCCCCTGAAACGTCTTAGGGTGAGGTTCCTGAAGTTCCTACGAAACCGTAAGCACACTAACTGCTCAGCCGTGCATCGGCCTTGCCGACAACGCCGGTGGCACTACAAACGGAAGAGAGACTAGACCCCTCACGGTTGTTAATCATCCCCCTTCGAGGAAACTGTGATTTCAGTTCTCCTGTGCCTGAGAAGTGTCCGGGAACAGCTATAGAAACGACGAAAAAGCTGCCACTGTTCGACGGGCTGCCAATGTTGAGAACAGAGTGTAAGTTCAAGGACTATGGGTATCTAGAGGTTACTCCCAACTGTCTGCTCTGGTCGCGAAATAGATCTCAGTACAAAGAGGTCTACATTCATGACAGAATCGCTTTCGGGTTCACAGGGGTCGAGAGCAGTTGGGCGACGAACAAGGTTCAACTGATCATCCCCCTTTGAGGAAAATGTGACTTCAGTTCTCCACTACAAAGGTACTCTGTGCCTTAGAAGTGTTCAGGAAATGCCATAGGCACGACAACAAAGCCTCCACTGTTAAATGGCCTCCCAATGTAATGAGAACAGAGTGCACGCTCACTGATGATGCTTTTCTAAATGTTTTTCTTCCGCATATTCCCCTGGTAAAAGGCAAAGGCATTTCAATTGCAGTTCAATGTCAATACTCTTGATCTAATAGAAATTTGTGAACTGGATACAAAGTTGTAGTTCTTCACGGTAGAAATTCTTTTGAGAGGAAAGAGTGGGTATGCATTTCAAAGTCTCCATTCCAACAATTTTCAACTAGCAGCGGCGCACTTGCTCTAAACAAGGGTTTCTTTGTATTTGTGTTAGAGACTAGCTTTGTGTCATCGGGTTGAGTCCTGTCTACATCATTTGAGGAGAAGACACTACTATTATCATGAATGGAGGTGTCTTTTTTTCTATTAGAGTATACAGTTTGTTTTCTGTGGGCCACACTCTCTACTTTACTTTGTGTCATAGGAAGTATGATGTTGGTAGTGTGAATAGGATTTTTTTCTATTTTTTTTCCACAATTAGACAATGATAACCACACGACCAGGCCATGTGGAATTTGAACATGATATCATGACTGCCCCATTGGAGTCACATGCTCGTCAAAAGAATGGCTAGTATGAAACAAGGGAGATCATGTGATAGATGGGGATGACGTAGTGTTACCTTTGGAAAGACATTTGTCGGAAGCCAGCCGACCAAGTCAAACCGGGTACCTGAATGGGGGAGCGGGGACTGAGAAAAAAGAGAAGACAGACAGGGTGCAGGAGGGAGAGCAGATCTCACAACTGCCTCTCTGAGTTTATTTCTTAACCTCCTTTTAAACACAATCTGTTTCTTTGTGCATTTCAAAATAACATAAAAGTAACATCCTGAAGATCCAGGTGCAATTGACACTTCCTTTGACACTCCCTTCGACACTCCCTTAGGCTATACTTAATCTTCTTCTTCCTGAAATTCAACAGAACCAGCCTTTTCTTTTTTATGCAAGCAGGCCTCCCGGGACAATCCATGCACTCTTTTGAATTTGGGGAGCTTTAGCTCCCTACAGACATTAGCATGTCACTTGATAAAATTCACATAAATGCTGAAAAACATTAGTCCCTGTGTAACAGAGGGTGGCTGAGAGAGCCTTGTGACTTCGATTGAATCTCGTGTTCACATTACAAATCTTACGTGAGGTCAATGGTATATGCAGCCGGACAGGAATCCTTAATTCGCCTTAGGTTTTGCCTGTTGTCAGGAAACACGCCTTATTGCATGGGAGGCCCTGGTTGCACATTGACCACATTGAAAACCAGAGGCTCTTGTCCCGTGAGGAAGTGACTGAATAGTGGTAAAAACAAAAGCCCCCATTTTTCTGTATTGTAGGTATAACACTGAGTCATTGTGAGGATATGTCTTCATGGCAGAAAGAACGGCTGTCTCAGAATTCCTCTATACCAAACCTCAGACAACAAATCCTGAGAGGGACTGGCTCAATGACCATAAAAAGAAAGCTGCGATATTGACATTGATACAGTTCCTCAATGTGTTCTGAAAACCCTTGGTTTAGGCCAGTAGATGAAATTGAAGTGGAAGTCACTTTAACATCTCATAGCAAGGACTAGGGTATCTCACGATATTCATGTGGCTGCTATGCGTAGAATCATGTGACCACAAGAGACTGGCCTGAGAGTATCACAGAGAGATCATGTGACTTTGGGTAATGTGTGGTGCTCACTTTTGAGATATCCTCTACATTCTTTGGTAAAATTCATATAAACCCTGTGAAAAGGAGAGCCCATGTGTAACAGAGCGTAACTGAGATAGCCACCTCATTGCCCTTCATTTGAATGGTAATATCTGCATCAGAATACTAGCTTGAGGAAAGCAGTATAGGCTACCAATGATCATTAGTTAACTAGTCTGAGTTTTCATCTGTGGTCAGGCAACCAGCATGAAGGCAATGGGAGCAGCAGTTCCACATCAACCATGTTGTAACTTAAAGGCTGAGTCTGCTCGATAAAGCTACTTTAGAGTGGTGGAAATGCAGCTGCAGTTCTGCTGTATTGTAGCAAAAATGCTGACTCATTGTGTTCATAAATCTTAATGGCTTCAGGTTAGACTCCCACACCATTCTTGAATGCAAACCTTAGGCCACTGCTGTTGAGAAGGAATTGTTTACAGAGAATGCATCAATGCTGAAATATTGAAAATGAAGAGTTTGTGATTCATGTTTGAAAACACTTGAGTATAAGGGAGAAATCAAGAGATGATCACGTAGCAATTACTAAGGAATCATATGGGGGTCACTTGAATACCTCGCGGATTTATGTATGGGTAAAGGAAGACCCTGTAGGATTCGTTTGTCAACCAGGTGACTAGTCTTGTTGCTGTATGCATAGATTTTCATTGTATGTCTTAGAATGAACCAGGCTCGAGTGCGTAGGAATCATTTCCCATTCAAGTTTACCTAGAAAATGAGAACGGCATTGTGTTCTGTTTTCCGAAATCCAACTACTTCACCTACTCTTGGCAGAGGACAGGGTGATGGGCAATATATTTCTATCTTGTGTGTGTGTGTGTGTGTGTGTGTGTGTGTGTGTGTGTGTTTACCATGATGGTGATATTACCTGGTACCAAGATGTCCATTGAAGTTCACATTAAGAAAACTTAGACCCAAGTTTTGGGCCATGGTCTTTACTCTAATTCCTGGAAACAGGAACAATGCTTGGCCATGCTTCTAGCTCTACAATTGAACTCCTGAAAGAAGAGTCCAGGCTTTGTGTGAATGTCCTAAGTGCCCACACTACCTTCTCTTACCAGGGGAAAGGCTTGGTGCTATAAGGATACGATCAACTTTCAAGAATTGGCTAGAGGGAAAACTGGAGTCATGAGACCAGGTTGTGCTGAATGGACTGTTAGGATGAAGTAAGTTTGGTGTCATCAGCCCAAATTTCTATTGTACATGGAAAGGAAGCTGAGATATTGACATTGAGGCAGTTCCTTCAACGTCTTCTGAAAACCCTTGTTTTAGGCCAGTGAAAGAAAATGAGATGGAAGTCACCTGAAAATCTCATAGCAAGAATTAGTGAATCTCACAGCATTCTTATGGCTGCCCTGTGGGAATCAAGTGACCATCAAGAGTCTGGGCTCTCCTTTTCACAGGGTTTATATGAATTTTACCTCTACATAGCTGGCCAAAATCACATAAACTCTTAGAAAAGGAGAGTCCTGTATAACTGAGTGTTGTGGCTGTCTCAGCACAGAGCTCATTTCTCATTTCTGAGCACAGCCTATGGCCCCACTTAGACAGAGATCCCAGACAGTGTTCCATCCCAATTTTGGAACACAGCATTCAGCCTTGTTAAACTTTGGGGTTCTGCTTGACAGTGGAGCACAATTAGAGACCTCAACCAATTTGTGATGCTGCCTGAATACAGAATACAGCCAGCAGCAGCATCCACCAGTGAACACAGTAGTGGCCTCACCCAATCAAGAGAAATTGTGGCTTCTAGCTTGCAATTCTGACAATCACAGAGTCCAACCAGTTGTACTTTCCAGACAAGGAACATACCCGTGATTCTGCTCAATCAAAGGTGATTTCAGAGCCCACTTATTGTTCCAACTTGACTGTAGGACATAGCCAGCAGGCCCACCTTACCAAGGGACCCGGCCAGTGAACTTTTGTGTATGAAAAACCCAGTCAGCAAGCCTATCCAACCACAGAGCCCAGCCAGCAGCCATCTTAATCTCAGAGCACCTAAAATTACCTTGCCAAAATAGATAACCCAACAGCAAATCCAACCTGTCCACAGATGCTACCAGCTGACCTATCGAAAATGCCAAGCTGAACTAATTGATAAAGATATATTCTTGCCAAATCGTATCTGTAAAATCTGGAAGAGGAGACAACTTCCTTAAATACACAAATAGCAATGCAAAGACATAAAGATCATAAAATATCAGATAAACATGACACCACCAAAGAAAACCAGTGAAGCTCCCAAACTGACATTAAATTAAAAAAGGTCTATGAACTGTTTGACAGAGAATTCAGAATAATTCTATTAAAAAGTTTCAGTAAACTACAAGAACATACAGGTAGACTACTAAATGAAACGTGAAACGTAGCGTATGAACAAAATGAGACATTCAATAACAAATAAAAACTATAAAAAAACCCCAGAAATCTGAAAGCTGAAGAATATAATGATTGCACTGAAGAATTCAAAAGACTTCAATATCAGAATTGAACAAGTAGAAGGAAGAATCAGTGATGTTTAACACAGATCACTTGAAATTATTCAGAGGAACAAAAAGAAAAAATAATATAAAAGACTGAAGAAAGCCTATAGAACATATGGGAAATCTTGAGGATACAAAATATACTCATTATAGGAATCCTAGATGGATAAGAAGGTGACAGAAACCCTATTTTAAGAAATAATAGCTGAAAACTTCCCAAATGTTGGTAGAAAAATGGACATCTAAATTTCATGAGGTCCAAAGTCTCTAAAGGTTGAATATGAAAAAGGTTACACTAAGACACATTGTAATTAAATCCTCAAAACTCAAAGGAAGAATTTTGACAGCATCAACAGAAAAATGACTCATCACATACAAGGGAGCTTCAATAAGTCTATAAGCATATTTCTTGGCAGAAACATTGAAGGAAGGAGAGATTAAAATGATATATTCAAATTATTAAAAGAAAAATTTGCCAATAAAGAATACTGTACCAGCAAGACTATCCTTTTAGAGAAAAGGAGAGATAAACACTTTTCTAAATGAACGAAGGCTGAGGGAATTTATCACATTAGAACTGTATGACAGCTCTTCAAGCTGAAATGAAATGATGCTAATTAACAATGTAAAAACTTTTAACTGTGTAAAATTTACCAATGAAGGTAAATATATAGTCAAACTCAGATTCTTTAATATTGTAATGATGGTGGGTGAATCATATTCAACTCATGTAAATGTTTTTAAGTATTAAAAATAACTATATAATGATTTGTCATTGGTACACAAATAAAAAGATATAAACTGTAACATCAAACTGCTAGGGAGGGAAAAATAAAACTATAGAGTTTATGTATGCAATCAAAATTAAGTTATCAGCATAAAATAGGACATTATAACTGTAAGATCATTTTTGGTAAGCCTTATGAGAACATAAAGAAAAACTTATAGTACATACACGAAATATTTAGAAAAGAAATTTAAACATATTACCGCAAAAATGCATCAAATCATAAAGGAAAAGAACACACAAGGACAAGAGGAACAAAGGAACAATAACATGGTAAGAATACAACTAACAAAATGTCAACAGTAAACCCTCCTTCACCTATTGATAATTAACATATGTCTAAGTGGATTGAATTAACTAATGAATAGACATAGAATGGGAAACAGATTAAAAAAAATAAACATTTAACAATATGCTTCCTGTAACAGACTCACTTTACTTTAAGGACACATATAGTCTAAAATTGAAAGAATGGAAAAAGATATTCCAAACAAAAGATAACCAAAATAGAGTAGGTGTAGCTATATTTGTATAAAAATATAGTTAAGATTAAAATGGTCATAAGAGACGAAAAATTTCACTGAATTATGATAAAGGGTCAATTCATCAAGAAACTATTACACACATAAATACATATGCACCCAACATCAGAGCATCTAGAAGCATAAAGAAATACTAACAGAACTAAAAGAAGAAATAAACAATACAACAAAAATTCCACATTCTCAACAATGGATAGAAAATCAATAAGGAAACTGAATTGTTACAGTACTATAAACCAAATATAACTAACAAATACAGAACATTCTATCCAACAGCAACAGAACACACATTCTTCTCAAGTGCACACAGGACATTCTCTAGGATAGATCACAATGTTAGGGCATAAGAGATGACTCAACCAATTTAAGAAGATAAAAATTATATCACATAAATTTTCCAACCACAATGGTATAAAACCAGAAATTAAGAACAAAAAGAAAATTAGATATTAACAAATAACTTGAAATTAAACAACATGCTCCTGAAAAACCAACATAGCAAAGAATAAATCAAACGCTAAATCAAAAATTACCTTGAATGAAATAAAAATGGAAAGAAAACATACCAAAACTTGGAGATGCAACAAAAGCAGTTCTCAGAGGGACATTTATAGTGATAATCACTTACATTAAGAAAAAAAAAAGGATGCTCTTACATAACAACCTAATGTTACATTTCAAGGAACTAGAATAAGAAGAATAAACTAAACCCAGAGTAAGCAAAAAGAAAGAAATAAAGATTAGAGCAGAAATAAATGAAATACAGAACAGGAAAATAGAAAAATATCATTGAAACTAAAAGATGGTTCTTTGAAAATATAAACAAAAGTAACGACTACCTCACTGACCAAGAAAAACAGAGGACACAATTTAAAAAATTATAAATGAAAAAGAAGATATTACAAATAATGCTACAGAAATGTAAAGAATTGTAAGAGACTAAAATGAATAATTATACACCAATAAATTGGAGAACATAGAAGAAATAAGTTGCTAGAAACATACAACCTACTGAAAATGAATCATGAAGAAATAGAAAATCTGAACAGATTGGTAATGAGTAAGGAGACTGATAATTATTCAAAAATCTTTTAACAATGAAAATCTTAGGACCAGATTGTTTCACATATGAAATTTACCAAACATTTAAAGAAGGATTAATGCCAAGTCTTCTCAAACTCTTTCATAAAGTTAAGAGGAGGGAACTCTCCCAAACTTTATGAGGTCAGTTTTACCCTGATACCAAAGCTAGATAAGGACACTATAAAAAAGGAAATTTAAATTAGTGTACAAGTGGATCTGCTCAGTACAAACCTGTATTGTTCAAGTGTCAACTGTATTTTCAATCCATGTTTGCGAATTCATATATGCAGAGGGCCGACTTAAGTTATACACAAATTTTTGACTACATAAGGGTTTGAAGCTCCTTACCCCAAGTTGTTGAATGGCCAATAGTATAGAACAATATTCCTGATGGATAAAGAAACAAAAATTATCCAAAAAATACTTGCAGACAGCATATTAAAAGGATCATACACCATAATCAACTAGAAATTATCCATGGGATGCAAAAATGGTTCAACATACATGAATCAATAAATGTAATGTACCTTATTAATAGAATGAAATAAAAATTACATAATCATCTCAATAGATGTAGAAAAATCATTTGACAAAATTCAACACATTTTGGTGAAAATCCTCAACACATTTTGTATAGAAGGGATGTAAGTTAACATGATAGAAGGCATATATGACAATCCAACAACTAATATTATACTCAATAGTAAAAGGTTAAAAGCATTTCCTCTAAGATCAGAAACAGACTAGTTGCCCACTTTTACCTCTCCTATTCAGTGTAGCACTGGAAGTCACAGCCAGAGCAATTGGACAAGTTTACATATAGAAAATTCTATAGACTCCAGCAAAAACATATTAGAACTAATTAATGAATTCAATAAAGTTGCAGGATACAAAAAATCAGTTGTGTTCCTATACACCAACAATGAACTATCTGACAAATAAGGGAAACAATGCTACTTACATAGCATTAAAAATGATAAAATACTTAGTAATAAATTTAACCAAGGAAGTGGAAGATCTCTACACTAAAAATTGTAAAACATTTACAACAGAAATTGAAGAAGACGTAAATATGTGGAAAGATATCCCTTATTCATGTGTCAGAGGAATTAATATTGTTGAAATGTCCATATTACCAAAAGCCATCTATAAATGCAAATGTAATTCCTATCAAAATCACAAAAGTATTTTTCACAGAAATAGAAAAAAAAAATTCCAAAATGTGTATAGTGCCTCTTAATAGCTAAAGCATCTGAAGATTAAACAAAGCTGGATGCATCACACTTCCTGATTTCAAGCTATACTACAAAGCTATAATAATCAAAATGGTATGGTACAACAAAAACACTGACTCATAGGCAATTGGAACAGAATTGAAGGCTCAGAACCCTTGCCTACATGGTTAACTAATATTTGAACAAGGGGCCCACGAATACTCATTGGAGAAAGAATAGTGTCTTCCACAAATGATGTCAGGTAAACCAGATATTTGTGTGCAAAGGAATAAAATTGAAATCCTATCTTAAAACCATGTACAAAAAATCAACTCAATATTAAGGACTTAAATTTAAGACCTGAAACTGTAAAACTCCCAGGAAAAGAACAGAGGGGAAATGCTCTTTGACATTGCCTTGGCAATGACTTTTTGGATATGACACCAACATCATAAATAACATTAGCAAACATCAACAAGTGAGACTACATCAGACTAAAAATCTACATTTTTCCCCCCTGTATAATATGTCTCATCAGAAGATAGTAAGAGTTTGAGCTTTAGATTTAGACTTTGGAAACTCAGTAAAATAACATATGATTAAAATATATTTTGACTTCCAGTCAAGATAGCAGAATATAAAAATGCTGTGCTCACCTTCACCCCAAACCGTACCAAAATTACAATGAAAATATAGAGCAATCACGCTGTAGTAGCGTCTGAAGACTAGCTGAACAGACTCCTATAGTAGGATATAAAGACACCACTTCAAGACCGATAGGAGAGGCTGAGACGTGAAATAAGCTGATCCACATATCATTGTTGAAAATCAGGAAACATATCTTAGCTGTGGAGGTCCCCACTGAATATCAAGGGATCCCAGCCCCACATCAAACTCCCCAGCCTGGAACACCAGTGCTAGAGAGAGGAGTCCTCAGAATATCTGGCTGTGAAAATTAGTTCCTGTGTTTAGCCCTTCACACACATAGCTGTGGGCACCAAATCTGAATCTGCATTAAACTGCTGAATACTGCTCACCCCACTCTGTTGACTGGGTGAGACTCTGCCCCACCCAACTTGTACACCAGCCTAAGCCTCTTTCAGTGGCTGTTTCTCATAAGCAGCTAGTTTCAGCCCACATTGCAAACTTTTCTAATATCTTTCATGTGTTCACAGTCTTCAGGCAAGCAGTAGCAGGCCTCATCATGTCCTATGCCTCTCACTGAGTGGTCCCAGGCCTGACGCTAGTGCCAAATGTTAAACTGCATTACCCTGGTGAACACCATTAATCCTCACTCTGGCAGCTCCCTAAGACCTTGACCCAACAAACTTGCATATCACCAAAGCCGGTTTCAGCAGTTATTTCTCATAGGCAGTAGACCTCAGCCTTCACTGCAGACATCCCTAAAAACTCTCAAAATTCCAGGACACAGGCAGGTGGAAGATGGCCTTACCACACTCTGTGCCTCTTGCTGAGCAGCCTGAGGCCAGAAACTGCTGGCAGGCAGCCTCAGTTTTCAGAGTGTGCCCGCCCCCCGCATAACTCTATATATCTGATACGATATCTAGAATTATAAAAAAGTAAAATGAGCAATTATATGTTAATAAATTGGGCAATCTGAAAGAAATAGATACATTCCTGGAAACATACAATCTTCCAAAACTGAGTCAAGAAGGAACAAAAAATCCAAATCAACCAATTATTACTAATGAAATCAAATCAGCATTCAAAAATCTTCCATCAAATAAAAGTGCTAGACTGAATGGCTTCACAGGTGAATTTTTCCAAACATTCAAAAAAGCATTAACACCTATTCTTTTCAAACTATTCCAAAAAATTCAAGAGGAGGGATGGCTCTCAAGTCCTTTTTATGAGGCCATTATTATTCTAATTCCAAAATCAGACAAAGATATTATGGAAAAAGAAAATTATAGGCCAGTATCTCTTTTAAACATAAATGCAAAAATTCTCAAAATTATACTAGCAAACCTAGCAAAAAAAGTTCAACAGTACACTGAAAAGATTATACACCGTGATCAAGTGAGATTCATACCAGGGATGCAAAGATAGTTCTATATTGACATGTCAATTAACATGATATCCCACATCAACAAAAACAAGGAAAAAAATGATATGATTATCTCAATAGATTTTGAAAAATCATGTGAAAAAATTCAACATCTATTTATGATAAAAACTCTCAACAAAGACATTACAAAAGGAACTTACCTCAACTTGATAACAACTATATATGACCAGCCCACAGCTGAACATCGTAACTCAATGGTGAAAAGCTGAAACCTTTTAATCTAAGTGCAGGACCAAAACAAGAATGCCTACTCTTGTCACTATTATTCAATATAGCATTGAAAGTCCTAGTCACAGCATCAGATAAGAAAAAGAAATAAAAGGCATTCAAATTTAAAAGGAAAAAGTAAAACGGTCACTATTTATAGATGATATGATACAATATACAGAAAACCCGAAATAATCTACCAAAATTTAAGAATTAAAAAAAGAATTCAGTAAAGTAGCAGACCACAACCCTAATATACAGAAATCCATCACATTCCTATACACTAATAACAAACAGTCGGAAGGAGAAATTATGAAAATAATCCCAGTTACAATTGCATCAAAAATAATAAAATATGTTGAATATATTTAATCAAGAATGTGAAAGACCTGTACTCTGAAAATCATAATACATTGAAGAAATAATTGGAATAGGACACAAAGAAATGGAAAAATATGCTGTGCTCCTGAACTGGAAAGATTAATATTATTAAAATGACCATACTATCCAAAGCAATCTATGGATTATTTACAATCCCCATCAAAACACCAATGACATTCTTCTCAGAACTAGAACAAATAATTTAAAAATTTATATGGAACCACAAAAGACCACAAATAGCCAAAGCAATCTTTAGAAAGAAGAACTAATTTGGGGGTAATATGCTCCCTGATTTCAAACTCTACTACAAAGCTATGATGATCAAAACAGTACGGTTCTGGTATAAAAATAGACTCATAGCTCAATGGAACAGAATATAGAGCCCAGAAATAAACCCTGGCTAATATGGTCAATTAATCTATGACAAAGGAGGCAAGAATATACAATGAAGAAATGGCAGTCTGCTCAAGAGTTGGTGTTGAGAAACTGGATATATAAATGCAAAAAAAAAAAAAAAATCAAACTGAACAACTCCCACATACCATATACAAAAATAAATTTAAATGGATTAAAATTAAAATGTAAGGTCTGGATCCATAAAAGTTCTAGAAGAAAACATAGGTAATAAATTATTGGACATCAGTCTATGTAATATATTTTAGGATATGTCCCCTTGAGCAAAAGAAATGAAAGAAAAAATAAACAAATGGGACTTCGTCAAACTAAAAATCTGCATAGTGAAGAAAAAGTCAATGAAGCAAAAGACCATCTTACTTTTTTATTTGCAAATGATATATCTGTAAAGGGTTGATATCCAAAATATATAAGGAACTCATACAACTCAATAAAAAATTAAACAATTCAATCAAAAAATAGGCAGAGGACATGAAAAGACATCTGTCTAAAGAATACATATAGAAGGCTAACTGACATATGACAAGATGCTCAACATTACTAATCATTAGTGAAATGCAAATCAAAACCACAGATACCACCAGCCACTATGGAAAACAGTGTGAAGTTTCCTCAAAAAACTGAAAACAGAAATACCACAAAACTCAGCAGTTTCACTTCTGGCTATTTATCTGAAGAAAATGAAAACACCAATTCGAAAAGCTATATGCACCTCTATGTTTATTGCAGCATTATTTAAAATGGTAAAGATATAGAAGCACCTTAGGTATCCGTAGAAAGACAAACAGGCATGAGGTAAGTGGTACATATACACAAAGGAATATTATGCAACCATAAAAGATTAAAATCTTGCCATTTGCAACAGCATGGATGGAACTAGGGAGTATGCTATGGGAAATTAGTCAGACAGAGAAAGACAAATGCCATACATGTTTCACTTACATGTTGAATCTTAAACAAAACAAAATTAATCCACAAAACAAAACAAAAACAGATTAATAGGAACAAAGACCAAAGGAGTGGTTACCAGAGTGGAGGGGTAGGAGAAATATAGTCAATAATATTGTGATTATTTTTATGGTGATAGATGATTACTAGAACTAATGGGGTGATCATGCTGTAAAGTATAGAAGTGTTGAGACCAGAAACTAATATAACAAATATAATGTTGTATACCAACTATATTTAAATTAGAAAAAGAAGGCAGAAAAAATTCTATTTGAAAGTACACCGATACTTTAAAAAAGGAGACTAAATGAGAAATCAAAAGGACAGAAGAGATAAGTACAAAAAAAAATAGTAAGAACTTAGGAATTAACCCAGTAATGAATTAAATGAAAATATGCTAAACACCCCAATTATAATAAGAAAATGATTGTCAGATTAGACATAAAATAAATAAACCAAAATTTGCACTGCTCAAAAGAGACACACCTGATAGATAAGAACATAGTAAGTTGTAAGTCAAAGAAAAAACAAATGTATACCTTACGAACAAAAAATAGTGAGGTAGTTATAGGAATATTAAGACAAAGAAGACTTTAATTCAAAATATATTACATGATCTCAAGTGCACATGAACATTTTCTGGGATAGACCACATGTTAGGACACAAAACAAATCTCTAAATTTAAGAAGACCGAAGTCATATAAACTGCCTTCTTCAATCACAGTGGTATGAAACAAGAAATCAACTACAAGAAAAAAACTGGAAAATACACAAACACATTGAGGCTAGACAACATGCTATGAAATAATGAATGGGTTATCAATGAGATCAAGGAAGAAATCAAAACATACCTAGAGACAAAGGAATATGAAAACACAATGACTCAAAATCTGTGGGACACAGCGAAAGCAGCCCTACGAGGGAAATTCATAGCAATACTGACTTACCTCAAGAAACAAGAAAAAGCTCAAATAAACAATCTAACCTTACACTTGAAACAACTAGAAAAAGAATGGCAAACAAAGCCCAAAGAGAATAGAATAAAGTTCAAAGCAGAAATAAACAAAATAGTCTAGAAAAACAATACAAAAGATTAATGAAACTAAGAGTTGGTTCTTTGGAAGGATAAACAAAATTGACTGACCCTTAGCCAGACTCATCAAGAAAAAAAGAGAGAGGACTCAAATAAATAAAATCAGAAATGAAAGAGGAGAAATAACTACAGATTCCACAGAAATATAAATGATCTTATGAATATACTACGAACAATTAAACACCAACGAATTGGACAATCTGGAAGAAATGGATACATTCCTAGAAAAATACAATTTTCCAAGACTGAGCCAAGAAGAAACAGAAAGTCTGAACTGACTGATTCTCGCCAATAAAAGCAAATCAGTAATCAAAACCCTCCTCGAAAACAAAAGTTCCGGATCAGATGGTTTCACAGGTGAATTTTACCAAACATTCAAAGAATTAACACCTATTCTTCTCAAACTCTTCCAAAAAATTCAAGAAAAGGGAAGACTCCCTAACTCCTTTTTTGAGACCACCATTACTTTGATTCAAAAACCAAGCAAAGGCATTATAAAAAAAGAAAACTATAGACCAGTATCTCTTATAAAACCTTGATGCAAAAATCCTCAATGAAATATTAGAAAATTGAATTCAGCAATACATGAAAAATATCATACACCATGATCAAGTTGGATTTAATCCTGGGGTGCAAGGTTGGTACAATATCCCCAATTCAATTAATGTGATATACCACATTAACAAATCAAAAGATAAAAATCATATGATCATATCAATAAATTCAGACAAAGCGTTTGACAAAATCCAGCTTCCATTTATGATAAAAACTCTCAGCAAAGTAGTAATAGAGGGAACATACCTCAACATAATAAAAGACATATATGATGGCAAAACTACAGCTAACATCATACTCAATGGGGAAAGGCTATACACGTTTTCCTTAAGATCAGGAACAAGACAAGAATGCCCACTTTCACCACTCCTCTTTAACATTGTATTGGAAGTCTTAGCCACAGCAATAAGACAAGAAAGAGAAAAAAAATGTATTGGAATTGGAAAGAAAGAAGTAAAATTCTCATTATTTTCTGATGACAATATACTATATATAGAGAACCCTAAAGATTCCACCAAAAATAACTATTAGAATTGATCGATGAATTCAGTAAAGTAGCAGGATGCAAAATTAATATTCAGAAGTCAGTAGCATTTTTATACACTAATGATGAACTTTTGTTAAGAGAAATTAGGAAAACAATCCCATTTACAACTGCATCAAAAACAATCAAATACCTGGGAATCAAATTAACCAAGGAGTAAAAGACCTGTTCTCTGAAAATTATGTCATTGAAAAAAGAAATTGAGGAGGATACAAGTAAATGGAAGCATATACCATGCTCATGGGTAGGAAGAATCAACATCATTAAAATGGCCATGCTACCCAAAGCAATCTATAGATTCAATGCAATCCCTGTCAAAATACCGATGACATTTTTCAGAGAGCTAGAACAAATAACCAAAATATTGATATAGAAAAAGACACAAATAGCCACAGTAATCTTGAGAAAGAACGAAGTTGGAGATACCACACTACTTGATATGAAACTATACTACAAGGCTATAGTAATCAAAACAGCATGGTACTAGCATAAAAACAGATGCATTGATCAATGAGACAGAATAGAGAGCCCAGAAATGAAGCCATGCCTATATGCTCACTTAATATATGACAAAGGAGGCAAGAATATACAACGGGGTAAAGATAGTCTCTTCAGTAAATGGTGCTGAAAAAATTGGGTGGATGCAAAAGAAAAGGAAAAAATGAAACTGGACCACTTTCTTACACTGTATATAATAGGCTCAAAATGAATTAAGGACTTAAATGTAAGACCTGAAACCATAAAACTTCTAGAAGAAAACATAGGCAGTGAATTCTTTGATATTGCTAACAAAAATTTCTTTTTAGAAATATCTCCTCTGGCAAGGTAAACAAAAGAAAAAAATAAACAAATGGGAGTAATCAAACTGAAAATTTTTATCAGCAAAGGAAACCATCAACAAAACAAAAAGACAACCGATTAATTGGGAGAAGATACATCTGATAAGAGGTCAATATCCAAAATATATCAAGAACTCATACAAATCAACAACAGACCTGAACAGATATTTCTCGAAAGTGGAAATTCAGACAGCCAAAAGGCATATAAAAAGATGCTCAATGTCGCTAATCATCAGAGAAATGCAAATTAAAACACAATGAGATATCACCTCAGGCATATCAGAACTGCTATCATAAATAAATCAAAAAAGAACAAGTGTTGGTGAGGATGTGGAGAACAGGGAACTCTCATATACTGTTGGTAGGGTTGTGAATTGGTACAGGCACTATGGAAAATAGCCTGGAGATTTCTCATAAATTAAAAATGGATCTACTTTTTGACCCAGCAATTGCACTTCTTTGCATTTACCCAAAGAAAACCAAGACAATAATTTGTAAAGATCTATACACTCCTATGTTCATGGCAGCACGAATAACAAAGCCAAGATATAAAAGCAACCTAAATATCCATCAACAGATGACTGAATAAAAAGTTATGGTTCATACACAATGGAATATTACTTAGCCATTAAAAAAATGAAATCCTACCATTTGCAATGACGTGGATGGACCTAGATGGTATTATGCTGAGTGAGATAAGTCAGACAGAGAAAGATAAATACTATGTGATTTCACTTATGTGCAGAATCTAAGGAACAAAAAGAACAAACTTATCAAAACAGACTCATAAATATAGAGAACAATCTGAGGATAGCCAGAGGAGAGGGTTTGGGGGGCTGGGAGAATTGGATGAAGGGTTAAAGAAGTACAAACTAGTAGTTGAAAGATGATTCCTGGGATGGGGAGCATGGCATAGGGAATGCAGTTATCATAACGTAATGGCTAGGTGGAGAGCCAGAGGAGAGAAAGAGCAATTAGCGAGATCATTTTATAAATTATAAATGTCTAACCAATATACAGTATACTTAAAACTAAAAGTTAAATTAAATTAAATTTAAAAATCACAGTGAGATACCACTTCACACCTGTTAGAATGGCTGATATCAACAGGAAAAGTAATAACAAGAGTTGGAGAGGTTTTGGGAAAAAAGGAACCCTCATACAGTGCTGGTGGGTATGGAAACAGGTACAATCGTTATGAAAAACAGTATGGAGTTTCCTAAAAAGATTAAGAATAAAATTACCATATGACCTAGCAATTTCTCTTCTAGGTATCTACTCTCAAACTTTGAAAACACTTATCTGTAAAGATATATGTTCCCTGATGTTCATTGCAGCATTATTCATAATGGTCAAGACATAGAAACAACCAAATTGCACTTTGATAGATGATTGAATAAAAAAGACGTGATACATATATACAATGGAGTATTACTCAGCCACAGGAAAAGATGAAATACTGCCATTTGTGACAATACAGATGGAATTTGAGATTATCATGCTAAGCGAAATAAGTCAGATAGAAAAAGTTGAGAAGCACATGATTTCAATTATATATGAGATATAAAAATGAAAGCAGCAAATGAACATGGCAAACAGAGATTTTTAGACACAGACAACATTTTAGTGATTAGAGGAAAAGAAGGAAAGGAGGGAGGTAGATAAAGGTAAAGGGAGTCAAATGATGGAAGGAAATTTAACTTTGAGTGCTGAACACACAATGCAATATACATATGATGTACTATTAAATTGTACGTTTGAAACCTATTTGATTTTATTAACCAATGTCACTCTAATAAATGTTATTTAAAATATTTTATAAAACTGTAGATTCCAATTACTCAGAATGATGCTCACATCCCCACTGAAGCCATAGTGACCTTGCTAATCTAACCATACTATTCCATAATTTTAACGCTTTATATTTATACCCTATTATTCTCAATATAAGCTTAAAATAGCACATACATTATCTTCCTCCTTTGGTCCCCGAAAGTCTATCTATTTCTATTCAACTATTGAAAAACTCTCTTCCTGCACATGATATTTGACATCAATTATAACTTAGACTTTCACTATGTCTTCAGTTTATCTTTTTCTATTTTTCATTTCACCATCATCTGTGAGCATATGGAAATATGCTGCACAATTTTACAAATGCTGTTGATCAACTTGAAATGCCCAATTGAATTGTCCAAAAGGAAAATTCCTATTGTCTTTTAAAATCACTTTTTCTATGAAGTCTCCAAAATGTACAAATAACTTATACAACTCAATGACCAAGAAAAAAAAAACCCAAACAATTAAAAAATAAGTAGAAGAACTGACTGAATAGACAAGTTTTCAAAGAAGACATACAAATGGCCAGTAGAGGCTCAGCATCTGTTGAAAAGATGCTCAGCATCACTAATGGAAATGCAAACATCACTAAAGGAAATGCAAATCAAAACCACAAGGAGATATCACCTCACACTTCTTTGGATGGGATGACTATTAACAACAAACCAACAAACAAAGGACAAGAAGTGTTTGCTAGGATTTAGAGAAAATGGAACCCTTGTGCACTATTGATAAAAATGTAAATTGATGAGCCACTATGTAAACAATATGGTGTTCCTCAAAAAATTCAAAATAGAATTATCCTTTGATCTAGCAATCCCACTTCGGGGTATATATCCAAAAGAATTAAAATATGGATCTCAAAGATATATCTATACTCCCATGTTCACTGAGGCATTTTCACAATAGCTAAGATGTGGAAATAACTTAAATATCCATCTACAAAAGAGTGGATTAGAAAAATATGGTATATACGTATAATGGAATATTTTTCAGCCTTTAAAATTAAGAAAATTCTGCCTATTGCAACAACATAGATATAACTGGAGGACACTGTTCTAAGTAAAACAAACCAGACACAAAAAGACAAACATCGATTTGATTTCACTTATATGTGGAATCTAATCAAACGTATAGAAGCAGAGAATAGAATGGTGGTTGCAAGAGGTTGAGGGGAATTAGGGAGATGTTAATCAAGGGGAAAAGTTTCAGTTACATAAAATAAATGTGTTCTGGAGAACTATAAAATATGGAGCCAGTGATTAACTATACTGTCTTGTGCACTTAAAATTTTGCTAAGAGGGTACATAATATAATAAGTGCTGTTACCATATAAGAAAAAAATTCCAGCAACGAAGGGGTCAGGGAGAAACTTTTGGAGCTGATAGGAACGTTTATGGCATTGATAGTGATCATGATTTCATGAATTTACATTATCACCAAAACGAAGTTGCATACATTAGCTATCTATAGCTTTTTTATGTGTCAAACTTCAATGAAGTGGTTTAAAAATTATGATTGAGATCTTTGGAAACATGGCAGAGTGAGAGACATCCTCAGATCTCTCCTCTTGAAACGACAATGAACTGAACATCTAAAACTCAACCAAAAATCATCCCACTGCACACCAGAACGTCTGAGCATGGAATCTGCACATAAGAGCTACCATAGGTGAGAACCCTGAGTGTCACGTGGTGGACTGGGAGAAACAAAGAAGCTGCCTCTCACAGCCACCAGAGCTACCTGTAGGAGGAGGAGGAGGGGAGAAGCAGCAGTGAGTTCCCTGAACAGTCCTGCATGGGAAGGCTGTGAGCTACCAGCAGTAGGCGGTTGGGCCCAATCATCAGGGCAGAAGGCAGAGAAGCAGGATTGCAGGAAAACAACAGTTGATTTTTACCAGCTGAGGTTGCAAAACTGAGGCTGAGCTGCAGCGTGACCCAGATGGCCCCTCCCTCCATACCATCTGAGACCAAACACCACGGAGCCCCAGGGGAATTGGAGCTAACGCTACTGAGACTGTTGCTGACACTGACAGGGATGAAACTGAGGGTAGCGAGCATGATTAAATATCTATAAGAAAATAAAAAGGGATTTTTAAGGCTTTATACAAAGCAGGTATCCAAGAAGCTTAGATGGCACCTACTGGAAACAAAAAGAAAAGCACCTTCTTTGCAGCAGGCTAAAGAGAGACTTTTATATAATAAATCTTCTTTCTGGAAAAACAACAGAATACTCTTCCATTAATGCCCAGGCAAAGAAATAGTCCATTAAACACCATAAACAACCAAGGTGACAGGCAGCTCAGAAAGAAAGAGAAAAATTTCCAAGAAATGAACTTATAGACATAGAAATATGTGACTTAAATGATAGAGAATTCAGGATGGTACTTCTGAAAAAACTCAATGAGATTTAAAACAACCCAAATCAAAAATTTCAGGAATTGAAAAAAACAATTAAATGAGAAGAGCAAGGAGATTGAAACCCTCAAAAAAAAAAAAACCAGAATAGATCTTCTGGAGATAAAAAAAACCACACACATTGCAAAAGTTTAAAAAAGAAATAGCAAGCTTGGGAAATAGAGTCGACCAAATGGGGGAAAGAATCAGTGATATCAAAGATAGAAATCTAGAAATAAATCAGAAGGAAGAAAAGAGAAACCAAAGAATGAAAAATAATGAAAGAGAAATTCAAGAACTAGCTCATACCATCAGGAGAGGAAACATAAGAATACTAGGAATTATTGAAGGCGAGAAAAAGGAGCAGGGACCAGAAAGTATTTTCAGGCAAATAGTTGACAAGAATTTCCCAAATCTAAGGAATGAGCTGGAGCTTGGAATTTAAGATGTCAGCAGAACATCCAATTATCTCAATTCAAAAAGGCCTTCACCAAGACACATTGTATTAAAATTATCAAAAATCAAAGACAAAGACAAAATTCTCAGAGCAGCCAGGGAGAAGAAGATGGTAACCTATAAAAAACCCCATTAGATTATCCTCAGACTTCTCAGCACAAACCTTACAAGACAGAAATAAATGGAATCATATAATTAAATTATTAAGTGAAAGAAACTACCAGCCTAAAATAATGTATCCTGCTAAGCTCTCCTTTAGATATGAAGGAGAAATTAAGACCATTCCAGACATACAAAAATTGAAGGAATTCTCCACTACAAGTCCTGTACTACAGGAAATACTGAAAGAAGTAAGCACACCTAAAACAAAAAGACAAAAGAAAAAAAATACATAATTAGGAGTAAAGTGACTATCAGGCAAATAGAAGCAGAGGAGTGCAACCCTTACGAAGAATGGGGTGTTATTAGCATAAATAATAAGAAGATAATTGCTATAGCAAGACAGTAATGAAAGTTCAGCATATGTAGGGACAAAGTGGGATAACAATGACGGAAAAGGAGAAGATTCAAAGATCCAGATTCACAAAGGGGAAAAGAGATAAGGCAAGTGCAGAAGAAAAGGGTCAATTGTATACATATAACTATCCTTTACCTATTCATAATGGTAACCACACACAGAAGATTCAGAACTGAAGTATATAACATAAAACAAGAAGAACCACAGGGTAAATACACAAAAGCCAACCAAAATAAAGAAAACAGAAACACAAGGACAAGGAAGCTATCGGAAAGCAAAAGATAAAATGGCTATAAGAAGACATCGTATTTCAATAATCACCGTAAATGTAAATGGACTGAACTCACCAATAAAATGGCACGGAGTTGCAGAATGGAACAACAACGACAACAAAACCCAAGCATATGCTGCCTCCAGGAGACACATCTCAGCTCCAAAGACAAATACAGACTCAAAGCGAACAGATAGAAAATGTTATATCAAGCAAATGGCATTCAGAGAAAAGTGAGAGTAGTGTCAGAGTAATGTCAGAAAAGTGAGAGTAATGTCAGACAAAATAGACTTCAAAATAAAAAAGATAAAGAAAGATACTGAGTGACACTTCATAATGATAAAGGGAATCATGCACCAAGAAGACATAACACTTATTTATTAATATCTTTGCTCCCTCAGGAAGCCCCGAAATATGTAACACAATTACTAATAGAACTAAAGGGAGAAACAGACCAAAACACTATCGTATTAGGGGACCTAAATACCCCACTGTCAGATATGGACAGATCATCCAAACAGAAAATCAATAAGGAAATAACATTCTTAAATGACACATTAGACCAGTTGGACATAATTGACACTTACAGAGCCTTCCATCCCAAAACAGCTGCTTATACATTCTTCTCTAGTGCATATGGAACATTCTCAAGAATCAAACACATACTGAGACACAGAGATAGCCTCAACAAATATAAGAGGGTTGAAATCATACCAACCATATTCTCTAATCATAATGCTTTGAAACTAGAGATCAACTGCAGAAACAAATCAGGAAGAACCACAAATACATGGATATAAACAACATGCTACTGAAGAAGAACTGAGTCAGAGAAGAAATACAAAGAGAGATCAAGAGATACATAGAAACAAATGATAATGACAGTACAACATATCAAAACTTTTGAGATACAGCAAAAGCAGTCATAAGAGGAAAGTTCATATCATTACAGGCTTACCTCCAAAAACAAGAACTAGCCCAAATAAACAACCTAACACTTCATCTTAAAAAACTAGGAAAGGAAGAACAAATGAAGCCTTAAGTCAGCATAAGAAAAGAAATAATCAAAATTAGAGCAGAAATACATGAAATTAAAAACAAACAATAGAAAAAATAAATGCAACAAAGAGGTGGTTCTTTGAGAAGTTTAATAAAATTGACAAACTCCCGGCTAGATTCACTAAAGAAAAAAGAGGAAGGGCACAAATAAACAAAATCAGGGATGAAAGAGGGGAAATTATGACAGACACCACAGAATTACAAAGGATCATACAAGAATACTATGAAAAATTATGTAACACCTAATTTAATAACCTAGAAGAAATGAACCAGTACTTAGAAAAATACAACCTTCTTAGACTGAATCAAGAAGAACTGAAAAATCTAAATAGACTGATCAGCAGTACTGAAATTGAAATAATCATCAAAAACCTACCAAAAAGTAAAAGTCCAGGACCAGATGGCTTCACCAGTGAATTCTACCGTACATTCAAAGAAGATTTAATACCTACTCTCCTCAAACTCTTCCAAAAAGTCAAAGAGGAGGCAATACTTCCCAAAACATTTTATGAGGCCAATATTACTCTGATACCCAAAAAAGAAAACCACAGACCAATATCTCTCATGAACACAGATGCAAAAATCCTAAATAAGATACTAGCGAACCGAATACAGCAACTTATTAAAAAGATTATACACCACGATCAAGTGGGCTTCGTCCCAGAGGCATAAGGATGGTTCAACATATGCAAATCAACTAATGTAATACACCCTCATAAACAAGTTAAAAAATAAGAATCATATGATCAGATTAATAAATGCAGAAAAAGCCTTAGACATGATACAGCATCTATATATGATCAAAACACTTAACAAAATCGGTATAGAAGGAAAGTACCTTAACATAATGAAGGCCATATACGACAAACCCTCAGCCAACATTATACTTAATGGTGAAAAACTAAAAACCTTCCCTCTAAGATCAGGAACAAGGCAAGGCTGTCCACTATCACCACTGTCATTCAATATAACATTGGAAGTCCTAGAGAGTGCAATCAGACAAGAGAAAGATATAAAAGGCATCCAAATAGGAAACGAAAAATTCAGACTGTCACTATTTGTGGATGACATGATTCTCTATATAGAAAACCCTAAAGACTCCACAAGAACACAAATAGAAACAATAAGCAAATACAGTAAAGTCTCTGGATACAAAATTAACGTTCAAAAATCCATAGCTTTCCTATACTCTAATCATGAAGTGTCAGAAAAAGAAGTAGAAAAAATAATTCTTTTTGCAATTGGAACAAAAAGAATAAAATACCTAGGAATAAATTTAATGAAACAAGCGAAGGACCTATATAATGAATACTATAAGACCCTATTAAAAGAAATCGAAGAAGATACAAAGAAATGGAAAGATATTCTGTGTTCTTGGATTGGAAGAATCAATATAGTTAAAATGACCATATTACTTAAAGCATTATACAGATTTAATGCAATCGCCATCAAAATCCCATCGGCATTTTTTAAAGAAATAGAACAAAAATTCATCAGATTTGTATGGAAGCACAAAAGACCCCACATTGCCAAAGCCATCCTGAGAAAAAAGAACGAGGCTGGAAGCATCACTCCGCCTGACTTCAAATTATACTACAAAGTGACCGTAATCAAAACAGCATGATATTGACAGCAAAACAGACACAAGGAACAGTGGAACAGAATCGAGAGTCCAGAAGTAAACCTATATTTATAGGGGCAAATAATTTTCTACAAAGAAGCCAAAAACATACAGTGGAGAAAGGAAAGTCTCTTCAATAAATGGTGCTGAGAAAACTGGAAAGCCACCTGTAAAAGTATGAAACTAGACTGTTGTCTATCACCACACACCAAAATTAACTCAAAACAGATTAAGGACCTAAATATAAGATCTGAAACAATAAAATGCATAGAAGAAAACATAGGAAATAAACTCAAGGACCTTGGACTTAAAGGGGATTTAAAAAATTTGGCCCTAAAAGCAAGAGAAGTAAAAGCTAAAATAAATGAATGGAACTATATCAAACTAAATAGCTTCTGCTCAGCAAAAGAAACTATCAACAAGGTAAAGAGACAACCATCCAAAGCAACACCTCTGATAAGGGCCTAATATCCAATATACAAAGAACTCATGTGACTCAATAGCAATAACAACAACAAAAAACAAATGATCTAATCAAAAAATGAGCAGAGGACCTGACCAGATACTTCTCCCTAGAGGACATATAAATGGCCAACAAGTATATGAAAAGATGCTCAACATCACTAGCTATTAAGGAAATGCAAATCAAAAACACAATGAGGTACCATCTCACACCTGTTAGAATAGCTATAATCAACAAGACAAATAATAACAAATGTTGGAGAAGATGAGGAGAAAAAGGAACCTTCATACACTGCTAGTGGGACTGCAAATTGGTACAGCCACTATGAAAAACAGTAAGGAGGTTCCTCACAAAACTAAGAATTGATTTACCATATGATCCAGAAATCTCTCTACTGGATATTTACCCCAAAGACTTGAAAACCCAGATCCAAAACGATATTTGTATACCGATGTTCATAGCAGCATTATTCACAGAGGCCAGACATGGAAGCAACCAAAGTGTCCTACAATAGATGATTGGCTAAAGAAGCTATGGTACATATATACAAATGGTATGTTACTTAGCCATAAAAAGAGATGAAATACTGCCATTTGCGACAACCTGGATGGATCTTGAGATAATCATGCTAAATGAAATATGCTAGACAGAAAAAGTTGAAAATCACATGATATCACTTATATGTGGGATATAAACCTAAAAGCAACGCATGAGCAGGACAAACAAACAGAGACTCATGGACATGGACTATAGGCTTGTGTTTACCAGAGGACTATAGACTAGTGGTTACTAGTGGAGTGGGGGAGAGGGAAGGCAGACGGGGTAATGGGGGTCAAATATAGGGTTGAGGAGGAGGGTGAAGTGGGTAAAGGGGATCAAGTATATGGTAGCTGAAGGAAATTAGACTTTGGTGGTAAACACACAGTAGAATATACACATGTCAAATGATAATGTACAACTGAAAATTATGGAATTGTATTAACCAATGTTACCCCAATAAACTTAATTTTAAAAAATGAAAATGAAAGACAAAGAAAAATGTTGAAATCAACAAAATAAAATGGCACATACGTGTAGGGGAAGAACAATTTGAATAACTGTGAATTTCCAACCAGGAACTATATAAGCAAGCAGCATATTTTTCAATTGCTGGAAGTAAAGAACTGTCAACTTGAAATTTTGTATTTAGTGAAAAGAACTATTAGATGTAAAGGAAAATGAAGGTGTTCTCAGGTGGAGGAAAACTAAAGAAATTTGTTACCAGCTGGTCTGCTATAAAGGACTGCTAAAGTAAGTTCTTCAGACTTTCTTATCAGCAGGGAAATGATACCAGAAGAAAGTGGCACATGAAAACGGCACCACACTGACATGGCTCAAATATAGTAACAGTGGATTACAAGTAAATATCTTGGTACATGTAATAGGCTATTCTCCTCTTGAGTTCTTTAAGGTTGAAAGCAAAAACAATAACATTGTGTCCAAGGTTTTTTCAATGTATATACACGTAGTATATGAGAAAACTATGACATAATGTGGGCGAGGGCAAAAGGATCCATATGGTTATAAGATTTCTAAATTCCACTTAGGTAGTAAAGTATTGATTTTAATTAGACTATAAAAAGTTACATATGTTAACTATAATTTTCAAAGTAATCACCTAAACCAATGTATACAAAGAGGTGTAGTAAAAAATATATATACTCAGTCAATTAAAATAGAAATATAAAAATATTCAAATAACTCAGAGGTGGATTTGGGAAAATATAATAAGGAAAAGCAGAGGAAAAAACACATAAAACAAATAATACAATGGTAAACCAAAATTCAGATACTTCGGTAATTACTTTAAATGGAAAAGGCCTAAACTAACCAACTAAAAGACAAAGATTGTCACAATAAATACTGCAAGATTCCACTTATATAAAGATTTAAATAAACACATGAAACATGACCAAACTATATGTGGTTTATAAGAAAGTAATTTCAATTATAATGATATAGGTAGTTACAAGTAAATAGATAAAAAATGATATAGCACGGAAACAGTAATCAAAATGATGCTGGAGTGGATATACTTCAAAGTAAAGAATACAAGAATAAAGAGGAACATTAATAATGATAATATTGTCAGTTCATCAAGAAGACACAAAATTCCTAAATGTATGTATACCTAACAAAAGAGATTCAAAATACTTGGAATAAAAAAGAGCAGAATTAAGGGGAAACAAACAAATCCATAAATATAAATGGTGACTTCAATACTCCTCTGTTGTAATGAATTTAACTAGGAGAAAGAAAGTTAGCAAGTAGTCAAAGAATTGAACACCATCACTAACTAAATAAATAAAATTGAAAATTATAGAAGCTTTACTGAGCAAAAGCATAATATACATGATTTTCAAGTACACATGGAACATTCACTAAGACAGACATTTTATGTGACATAACACAAATCTTTACAAATTTAAAATAATTTAAATCATGCAAGATATCTTCTCTGAACATAATTATGAAACTAAAAATTAATCGCAGAAAGATAACTAGGGAATATCCAAACACTTTGAAATTAAACAATATATTTCAAAATAACCTCTTGATCAGATAAAAAATATTCTTACCAATAGGAATTATCAAGGCAAATATTTTCATGCTTTGAACTAAATGAAAAATGAAAAATATATCAAAATTTGTGAGATGGAGCTAAAGCAGTGTTTCTTGGGAAATTTATAGTATTAAATGATTATATTAGGAAAAAGAAGAGCCTGAAGTCAAAAATCTAAGATTCTATAATAAGAAATTGAAGAAAAAGGGCAAAATAAATCCTAAGTAAGCAGAAGGAAGGAAACAATAAAAGTGAAAGCATTAAACAAAGATATCAAAAACAGAAAAAAAAATAGACCAAAAAAAATCTGGTATTTGAAAATTGATAATCCTTTAGTAAGATTACAAGAAAAAAGATAGAATTTACCCATATCAGGAATGAAAGACTGGACATCACTACAGATCAGACATTACGAACATTATTATGAAATATTATGAACAACTCTACAGACATAATTTCAACAACTTAAATGAAATCTACTATTTCCTTGAATATTAAAACCCTCAAAACTTACCTAAGATGAAATTGATAACCTGGATAGGTTTATAATTATTAAAGTAATAGAATTCATAGTTAAAAGACTTCCAATATACTTCTAAGATGTAAAGGGCTTAAAGGTCATTACTCTCATTCTTACAGGAAGAAAGTGTTGAAAAACCCTTGCAAATCAACAATTTTCTTTGGCTCCATCAGAGAACAAGGTTGCAAGACCAACTGCCACCCCAAAAGCTGGAGCAAGGCTCATCTAGAGAGACCCAGCTGAGATCTGATTACCTGGAGCAGAAGCCTCTGGAATTATAAATTGGTAGGAACATTTAGTCAATTTGACCAATTGCTGATGGCTGAGTCTGGATTAGTATGAGAGTGAGAAACTATTTGGGATTGCAGTTGGGGTCCAACACTCAACACTTTTGTGAGCTTTATCTCCAGGAATCCTACCAAGTGCTCAAAATGAAAATCTCAGGAAAGATCCCATGTCTCTTTGGGGGCTGGGAAAGAGTAACCATTCTGAAATATGCACAGTGTTTTCTTTATAACAAAAGCCCATAGTATAGGGGAAAAAAACTGCCAGGAAATATCTCAGTAAGTGGAGGCGCAATCCTCACACTCCAGCTCTTGTCTATCCTTCCTTTTTCAGGTAAGTGGAAAAACTCCAAAATAATGGCCCAAAGCTTCAAGGGAATATGTTAGGAAAACTGTAGCTCTGGAGGGGAATAGGAAGCTAGGGGGAAAACTCCACCACTGGAGAAACATTTGTGAATATCACAGGCTTAAGACACAGACCAACTAAAATATTCAGATATAATAGGAAGATTATAGAATGTCCCTCTCCCCTACACCTTATCACCACACTGACATGGCTCAAATATAGTAACCTTGAATTACAGGTGAAAGAGATCTGAAGAGCAGTACTTACAGAAATGTGAAGCCAACAGGAGAGAAAAAAACAAGAAAACTATAATAATTTGAATAATCTGATAACTATATCTGCAGCAAACATCAAACATAGCCTGAATCCAAGCTGCACTAACATAACTCCTCACTATAAAGGCATATTTGCCTCAGTTCCTGTTTTCTGATACAACATATCCAGCTTTCAACAACAAAAAATTTATAAGACATGCTAAAACGGCAAGGAAAAAAACAATTTTAAGAAATAAAGCAATAATCAGAACCAGGCTCAGATATGACAGTTATTGACATTATCATACAGGGAATTTAAAATTAGTATGATTAATATGTTTAGGGCTCCAATGGAAAAAGTAGACAGCATGCAAAAACATATGAGTAAAATAAACAGAGAGAGGAACACTCCAAGAAAGTGTCACAAGAAAATGCCACTATTAAGAAGTGCTTTTTTATTTTTAACAATTACTTGTGACTCACTAATTCAAAAAACACTAATTCAAAAAGATATATGCACCTCTATGTTCACTACAGTATTATTTACAATAGCCAAGATATGGAAACAACTTAAATGTCCATTGACAGAGTGGATAAAGAAGATGTACCTATAGACATGCAGCAATTAAAAAGAATGAAATCTTGTCATTTGCAACAACATGGATGTAAACCTAGAGGGTTTATGCTAAGTGAAAAAAGTCAGAGAAAGACAAATACTATATGGTTTTACTTATATGTGGACTCTAAACAAAGCAAAACAAATAAAACAAAACAAAACAAAACCAGACTCACAGAAACAGAGACCAAAGAGATAGTTGCCAGAAGGAAGGGAGTAGGGGGATGGGTGAAAAATGTGAAGGGGAATATAGTAAATAACATTGTGATAAGTTTGCATGGTGACAGATGATTTCTAGAATTAGTGAGGTGGTCATTAATTGTAAAATCACTAGAATTAGTAAGGTGATCACTAATTGTAAAATGTAAAATCACTATATTGTACAACTGAAACTAATATAGCTAATATAATGTTGTATACCAACAAAAACTTAAACAATTAAAAAATATTTAAAAAAAAACCCCTGAAACAAAAAAACAAACAAAAATGTCTTCGATGGGCTCATCAGCAGAGGTGACACAGTTGAGAAATCAGTGAGATTAGGTTAGTAGAAACTTTCTAAACTGAAATACAAAGAGAAAAAAAAAGAATGAAAAAGAAAATCCCAATCAGAAAAAGACATTGAAGAATTCATTGTGAGACAATTTCAAAAGCTGTAACAAATGCATAATTAAAATACCAGAAGAAAAAGAAAGAGAATGAAGCAGAAGAAATTGTTGAAGTAATAATGGTTGATATCTTTCAAAAATCAATGACAGACAATAAAACACATATGCAGGAATCTCAGAAACCATCAAGCACGATAAATACAAAAAAAAAAAACCAACTAGAATATCATATTTAAAATGTAGGAAATTTAACTTAAAGATAAAATCTTGAAAGAATTTAGAGGGGGAAATTCTTTAATTAAAGAGGAGCAAGAATGTAAGTATCAGAATAAGGAATGAGAAGAATTACAGCTGACTTCTTGTCAAAATCCATGCAAGCCAGAGAATGGATTTAAATATCTAAGGTAATGAATAACCAAAACCAACCAAACAAACAAACAAAAACAAACCTTGAATTTTATATTCAAGGAAATTATCTTTCAAAAGTGAAGAAAAAAGGCTTTGTAAAATTTACTCAAAATGAATCAAAGACATAAATATAAGACCTAAAACAATAAATTTTATTAAAGAAAACATAGGTACTAAACTCATAGACTTAGGTTTTAGATAAGATTTTATGAATTTGGCCTCAAAGACAAGGGAAGTAAAAGCAAAAATAAACAATTTGGACTATATATGTACATATATATGTATATATATATATATACAGATAGATAGATATAGATATAGATATAGATATAGATATAGATATAGATATAGATATAGATATAGATATAGATATATATAGTCTGCACAGCAAAAGAAGCCATCAACAAAACAAAGAGGCAACCAACTGAATGGGAGAAGATATTTGCAAATAACACCTCTGCTAAGGGCCTAATATCCAAAATACACAAAGAACTCATACAACTCAACAATAAATACCAAACAATCCAATTAAAAAATGGGCAGAGGACCTGAACAGACATTTCTCTCAAGATATGTAAACACCAACAGACATATGAAAAGATGCTCAACTTCACTATTAGGAAAATGCAAATCAAAACCACAATGAGATACTACCTCACATTTATTTGAATGGCTATCAACAAGAGAAATAATAACAAGTGTTGGAGCGGTTGTGGGGAAAAAGAACCCTCATACACTGTTGGTGGGGTTGTAAATTAGCACAACCACTATGGAAAACAGTATAAAGTTTCCTCAAAAAAAAAAAAGAATAGAATTACCATATGACCCAGCAATCTCTCTTCTGGGTATCTAGCCCCCAAATTTAAAAACACTTATCTGTAAAGATATATGCACCCCAATATTCACTGTGGCCAAGACATGGAAACATGTGAAACGCCCTTTGATAGACGATTAGATAAAGAAGATTTGGTATATATATAAAAAGATGAAATACTGCCATTTGTGATAACATGGATTTTGAGATGATCATGCTAAGAAAAATAAGACAGAAAAAGTTAAGAACCATATGACTTCATTTATATGTGGGTTATAAAACTGAAAGGAACAAATGAACAAGGCAAACAAACAAAAACTCAGACACAGACAACTGTTTAGTGGTTACCAGACAACTGTTTAGTGGTTACCAGAAGGAAAGGGGGGAGGTGAGGAGGTAGATAAGGATAAAGGGGATCAAATATATGGTGACTGAAGGAAATTTAACTTCATATATAACACACAAGGCGATATATATGATGTATTATTGAATTATACACTTGAAACCTAAGTAATTTTATTAACCAATGTCACTTCAATAAATTTAATAAAAAATAAAATAAAATAAATAAAAAATAAAAAATATTTCCAAAAATAAAAAAATAAATAAATAATAAAAAATCTGAGGACCTAGTTACCAAATATCAAGACTTACTATAAAACTATAATAATTAAGACAGTATACTGTTGGTGCATAAACAGATAGGACAATGGAACAGATTAGAGAATACAGAAATAAATCTATGCATGTACAGTCAGTGGATTTAAGATAATAATGACATGTTTGTTACGTAGTAAGAAAAAAATTGTCCTTTAAATAAACGAATAGCAAAAACTTGGTCTGTTAAATAAATGATACAGTCAATTTGAGAGCTACCAGAGGGTGGAAGAAAACAAGTTGTATTTTCAAAATATTCTTAGGATCCATGTTTCTAACCTTCTCCTATGCTTCTCCATACATTATCTAGAGTGGTACTATTAACATTACATTTCAGAACATTACATTTCATAACATTACATGTCAGAACATTACATTTCTCTAATTGAACCCTTCAAAATCTCACCAATTCACTCAGTGAATGTGAGAGATACCTGTGAATTTATTATAACCAATAGAATGTGGCAGAGGTGATGCTATATCACTTCCATCATTATGTTACATAAAACTGTAACTTCTCTCTTGCCAGCCAACTATCTCTTGGCTTTGATGGATGAAATTAGTATATTGTGAGCTGCTATATGGAGTGGCCCACATAGTAAGGAACTGAGACCAACAGCCAGCAAGAAATTAAGGCCCTCAGTCCAATGACCCACAAGGAACTAAATTCTGCCAATAACCACATGATCTTGGAAGTGGATCCTTCTGTAACAGATGAGATTGCAGCCTGGTGACAGACCATGAAGCCAAAAGCCCTGATAAGCTGTGCCCAGAGAAACTATGAGACAATAAATATGTGTTATTCTAGGCTAATAAATTTGTGGTTACTTGTTTTGCAGTGATAGATAACTAATACAGACTGTGAATTCAGAAAATTCCTGATAATTACAGTTTGAAATATTTCTTTTCCTTGATTCCAAACCACCATGTGTATCCGATGATTCATGAACTGGATCTCTATCCACCACATTTTTTCTCATATAAAAGTGAGAAATTTGTTCTTTTTCTCTACAATCTGGTGTTGTTTCTCGAGTTTTCATTCAAATAGCTCTATTGTGTAAAATATCTGTATTTGTCGCTGCTGCTTATAGTGTGAAATTCAATTGCTGAATTTCAATTTTAGATTCCTTGAAATCTTTCCTAATCCACCTATTTCCTTATACATCTCATTTTGTCTTTTTGCTTTCTGTACTATGGCTTCTTCTATATTTGTGAGGATGAGAAGCATTTTCCCGAGTTTCAGCATATAACTTTCTAAAGCATTATGGCAGATTGTTTGGTGCTACACTCCCACCCTCTCAGTCTCCTTTCTGATGATAGCTGTGACTATAGCAAACAACTCAGTGTGAACTTTGACTCACATATACTTAGAACATTTTTTCCCAAACATGCCCTGTGCATTTTTGCCCTCTATTTTGGAGTTTCCCTGACATCATAGATTGCAGCCCAGTGTCTAGCTGCTCTAGTACATAGGCACCATCACAATCTGGAAGTGCCCCAGACAGCAGCTCTATCAGGACCAATGGATAATGACCTCTCCTGGGGGCCCGTGGAGAGACAACTGGGAGAGACATTCTACAGGCCCCTTTCAATGTCCTCATAGGGTCAGGTTCCAGTTGTCCTCAGCCTTTCCTTCTTTTGTCACTCTTGGCTTAAGTCTGTTTGGGCTGCTATAACAAACTAACACAGACTTGGTGGCTTAAATGACAAGTATTTATTTCTCATAGCTCTGGAGGCTGAGAATTTCAGGCTCAAGGTGATGGCAGATTCAGCATCTGGGGAGCACTCACTTCCTGGTTCATAGATGGCCATCTTCTAGTTGTATTCTCACATGGCAGAAGTGACCAGAATGCTCTGTGTGGTCTCTTTTATAAGGGCACTAATCTCATTCATGAATGCACCACCCTATGCCCTAATCACCTTACCTCCAAATACCATCGTTGATTAGGATTCAGTATATGAATTTTGGGAGGATGCAAACATTCAGTCTACAGCAACTTTCCCAGGGGACTCTCTTTTACTCTTTGGGATTTTCTCCAACTAAATTACCTATATGTACGTTCTTGCTTAGACTCTGCTTTTAGTGGTATTTCAAGCCAAGTTTATTTTCCCTTTTTAATTCCAGGAGAGAGTTTCTATTCCATTACTCTGAAGAATTTGCCAATAATTTGAGTGTCTTTGAAGCAATTTTTTGCCTAGACCCTCCACATAATAGTTCAGCCTTAATGACACTTTCCTTTTGATCTTGTGAGACCCTAGGCAGAAAATCTAGCTCTCACCACCCAGACTTTCGACCAACAGAACTCTGTTGTTTTCAGCCACTAAATTTGTGGTACCTGGCTTTCTCACTGGTTATGCGTCATAGGCAGGCTGAGAGATAGAACCTGTACTCGGTTGAACAGTTCTCCCAAACTTATATCCTCCTCAGAACCTCAAGATATGCCCTTATTTGGAAATGAGATCATTGTGGGTATAATTAGTTAAGATGGCATCATACGGAAATAAAGTGGACCCTTAACCCATCATGATTGGTGTCCCTATAAGACAAGAAGAGACAGACACAGAAACATATGGGAAAGTGCCAAGTGAAGAGAAAGGCAGAGTTTGGAGTAAAACGTCCACAAGTCAAGGAACACCGACGATTTCTAGCAGTATCAAAACCTTAGAGAAAGGCATGGAACAAGATGCTCCCCTAAAACCCTCAGAGAGAGAGCACAACCCTGTCTACATTTTAATTTCAGACGTCTAGCCCTTAGAAATGTGAAAGAATAAATTTCTGTTGTTAAAAACCACTTAGTTTGTGGTACTTGGTTATAAAAGCCCTAGGAAACTAGTATAGGAATTAAATGTCTTTCTGCTCTGTATAGGTGGTCTTTGTTTCATCAATCAAAGCCTTAGCATTTCATTAAATTAAGCCTGGGATGTATTTTTCCTAATCCAGCCTTATGTGTTAATGGATTGTCTATCATTCTAAGGTCCTAGTGAGATTGTGGGTTTTTTATCTTCATCTGTGTGTTCATGAAGATTTCAGTGAGAGGTTAGAAAAAACTACTAGACACTGTTATGGAGCATGATCATTCTATCATTATTTTTTTATGCATATTTTTAAAACCTACTGAAAATCTTTTCTGGAACCAGGTGAGGTATTTAGTAATTATTTATCAAGATAATAAATAATCAAGGTAATAAATATTGACAGAAGGTAAGAGAGTCCTTCAATACATTGTATAAACTTTACTTTGGCTATGGGGCTTTGCAGGTTTAAAAGGCCAGTTTCAGAAAGGACAGGCATAAACTAATCAATTTCCTTTTGGTCTCAGAAAGAGAATAAAATAATTTATGATTGTCAAGTGATATCATTTGGAATAACATGCTCTCAGCATCACAAAGTAATCAAGGAGAGGAAATTGAAAAGACTGATTAATAAGTCCAAGATAAGAATCAGTACCAGCTAAGATGGCAAGTTTATGAAATGCAGTGCTATTTAGGACTTCTCACCCATCAGGCAAAGGGGATAAAGCACCTAGGCATTGCTCTGGGAACTCAGCTCCTGTTCCTCAGGCTGTTCCCAATCTCTGTTTTACTAAGGAATGTAGTTGGCTTTGAATTTATATTTTAAATATAAATATAATACATACACATGATAAGAAGTTCAAACTATGGAAAGCAACAAGCTTTTCTCCCAACTCTAATGCTCTGACATCTGTCTCTACCTCTGTTTTCTGTGTTCCTAGATTCCAGCCTTTCTTTCGAGCTTTCCTCTCAAAGGCCCATGCCACTGTTCTGCACAAATATTCATGGAGAATCTTTGGAAAGAGTGTTTCTGAGCAGAGGGGTGAATGAAAGGTGATGGGAATGGATGGAAGGGAGCATGTCAGGAAAGGAGGGGAAGAATAGACAAATCTTTCAAGGAGTTGGTAGTTGGAAAGAGCAAAGAAAGAGGGGTGCAGAGAAAATAACTATGATTTGTTTAGCGAACACTCTAGATGATTTCTTTTTTCAACCAAGATAAGAAAAGGACTTATTTATCCCCCTGTATCTTATAAATTATTTGGTATCTAAGTTACAGTGGAAATGGAAAGAACATTCAAGTAATTTGACTAAAATATACTCATTTAAAAAAAATTATGCTTGCACCTTCAAAGACAGTTTACTAAATCCTATCTGATTGTAAAGAGTGGCCTCAAACTTTTAACATTTTGAATATGGTATTTTCAAAGTTTCAAGGTAAATGTAAATGACATGCTGGTTTCCATTATATCTCCTTTGCTACCATCTAGTGACAATTTTAAGTAATGTAAAGAAGTGAAACAAACCCAGTGTCCCAGAACAATGGATACTTGTGTGACTGAGTACTTTCAATTTCCTTTGTCCACAAAGTGCCCTCATTGGCTTGGAGTGTTTCTGATTGAGCCTAGGGACTTAATCTGCTGATCTGCATCAGTGCTGACACTTAATTTCCTCAAGAGCACTTAGTAAATATGCTTCTGGGTCCTGCACAAAGTGAGGAAATCTGATCACTGAAGATGAAAATCCGACCCAACTAAAGTTAGGCAAAAAGCCATGAGGAATCACGAAAAATAAAGCCATCACTGAAAAAAACAAAAAACAAAAAAACCCCAAAACATAATATGTTTACATTGTAGGTCAATGTCTTACTGTAATGAACAAATCTTTTCTGTGAAAATGTGCTGACATGTGTGTACATTATTTCATATTTTTGGTACTGTATCTTTGGGACCAATTCTTAGCTTAATTTCTAGGTCAAAAATTAAATGCATATATATACCTACTAGATAATGCTGAATTATCCTCTGTAGGGGTTCCAATATTTTTGTATTCCCAACAGCAATGTATGAGCTTGGCTGGTTCTCCACAGCTTTGCCAACTGAGTAGGGTTTATATTTTTGGATGATACTATTCTGATTGGTAAGAAACCGTAGATCCTTGTGCTTTTACTTTACTTCTCATTATTTTTGTTTCAGTCAAGATTCAGCCAGGAAAAGAAAAAGCAGACCGATTATTTTAATAGAGTAAACTAAATACTGGTAAAATGTTAAACACAAATCAAATTGGTGAACTAAATAGGCAAAAAAATAAATAAATAAATAAAAAAGAAAAAAGAAAAAACCCACAAAAACAAAACAATATAGGGTAACAGAGATAGTAAGTCTAATTAACTATATTAAAACTTCTCATATTTTGGAGTATATAAACTTTGGTTTTCTAACTGAACCTTAACTTCTCTCTATGACCGTTTGCCCCAAATCGTCATATTGCCCCCCATCGGACTCATCTGCTCAAATTCTGTCATTTAGCCTTTTAATCCCACTGAATAGATGGGATTCTTATGTCCTAGGTTAGGGGTCCCCAACCCCCAGGCCGCGGATTGGTACTGGTCCATGGTCTGTTAGGAATGGGGCTGCACACAGGAGGTGAGTGGCAGATGAGTGAGCGAAGTTTCATCTGAATTTGCAGCCGCTCCCCAGTGCTAGCATCACTGCCTCAGGTCCATCTCAGATCACCCACCAGGCATTGGATTCTCATAGGAGCACTGATCCCTGGTGCCAAAAAGGCTGGAGACTGCTCTCCAAGGTAACCCGTTTAGATTGCTTTGAACATAAGAATATTACGGGAGAGGAAGGTTGCTCTCTGAAACCTAAGAAAGATATTAATCTCAAAAGCTTCATTTAAATCAGTATGACTGTCTCAAATTCCTAAATTAAAAAAAAAAATGTGTCTTAGAGGTCTCTTGACAAATTAGGAAGCAGAGTAGCACATTCAATCTTTTCTATTCTCTTGGAGGTCCTTGCTCATTGCAGAATTTATTCTTTAGTCTTGCACATGATACACATGTATTTGTTGAAAGAATTAAGTAATTGATGAAAGAACGAATGTACAAAATGATATCAAACTTCAAGGAATCATATTCTCATGGTTTGAAGGGACTGCAAGGATACTTACCTCTCTCTCCTCTAAATTGGATGACTATTTTTTAATGACCTCAATTCTTTTATGCTCTTTGAATTCTAAAATACATACACAGTGTAGATAGTTTTAGAAAACTAATGTCATTTTCAACTTTTAAATGATCCAAAACTCTGTTTTCCGCTTCAAAACTGGATCATGTTAAGGATTTTGCAAGCTTTATAACACATACATACATTTCTTAAAAGATCAATTTTGTGCAGGTTGGCAAGAGGTTCAGAAACTATCCAACCCTTCCACTATGGGAAATGGAAGCATAGAAAATCACACAACAGCTGTTAGAGGCATCACTTTTGCTTACAAATGACCAGAACTCTTTGCTTCTCACCTGACTGCAACAGTGCTGGGAAATGTAGGGGAACACTTGGGTCTTTTGTTCACTGAACATCCCTTTCTTCTACACAGAAATACTCATCTTCCCTCCAGGGAAGACAACCCCAACATCCATACAGTCACTTCCTTAGATGCTCTTCTTTTAAACAAAACTGTAATGATTCTAGGCAATGGTGCCACTTATACTTTGTTTTACTACAAGAAACTCAAATAAGAATTGTGTTTCTGTAGTTATATTTTCTCATTTTTCAGCAGCAAAATTTATTAATTTCAAGGTCAACTTCTTGGAGGCCTAACTCTCAAAACAGATATTGGTCAAAGCAGAATAAGCAGTTACAGAGCAGTTTGGAGTTACTGTCAGTGTAGGACCAGGAGATAAGATTCGAGGCCCAAGGCAGAAAATGAAATCTTTAAGTCCAATTAGCCAATTGGCTCTATTCTGGGGTAGTTTTTCTTCTAGCAACATGGTTCTCACTGGATAATCATCTTTTAACCTATGCTTAAAAACCTTCGTGCATCCTATCTTATCAAATTGTTCCTTAAGGTTGATATTTAGGGCTCTCATGGAGGCCCATTCCAGCCTCATATCCCACAACTTTCTTAGATAAAACCGGAATGTCAATAAGGCAACTACTTGTTCCTGTTCTGAGATTCTTCTGCGCTTTGCAGCTTCCATTCTATTATGCAGCTCTGCCTCTCCCCTCCTTTCTTCCTCCACCCTCCTTTCCCACCACAGTTACAGAACCTTTACATCCTTAAAAATCTAGTCCAGGTGTAGCAAGCTGATAAGAAGGGCCGTGCCTTTTAAATTTAGATTTCTGGTTTCTCTCGAAAAATTAAGAGCTGGCATATCTGGGTCTGAATCTCTGCGTTGACAATTGGCCGAAACTGAGTCAGGTTTATCCTTTTAGATGGGCAGGTACACTCCAGCTTACAGCACATTTCACTCATTTACATTGACTAACTGCCCTCTACAACCTTTTGGGTTTCTAGTGTGAATGTCATCCCTTTCAAGACCCTTTTTCTTCGTTGTACCAGATGTAAATTCTTCCAATTTGAAAATCACACTGTATATTCATCACGTGCTTTAAAATTGTTTTAAAAATGTAATTTACCTTTTCTACCAGTCTTTTATACATAGCCAGTGCTCAACAGCTATTTACTTCCTCAGCAAAATAAAATCACTTTGCCTCCCTAACGTGGAGAATACGTTTGTGGCTATGTACTTCTATTTTAAAGAGGTAGTCCTACTACTTCTCAAAATAATTCATAGTTTCTTAAATTTCCTTTAGAAACTTATTAGATGGCTCCTCCCTTTATAGGTATCCCTTTCTCTCCAAAAGAACTTACCTTTAAATTTATGGGAATAATAATTTTGCTACTGACAATTTCAGATTTTATTCAATAGTGTCTCTGCCTCTGGCAACTTAATCAGTAAATTCTGAACAATGTCCCAGGCTCTACTGCTAAGCTCACTACCTGCATTAATTTCTTCATTCAAGCCCCTCCACAACTCAACCACAGCTATCTTCTCCAATTTAGCCAAGAACAAAATTTCAAGTTGCCCAGTTGCTAGGTAATCAAGATGTAAAACTAAGTAGGTAGACCAAAGAGCCCAAAATCTTTATCATTAAATCCTGTCTACCCTTACCAAAGATTAGTATTACGTATGTATCTGACTTAGACACCATTTTATGTAAGCACATCATTGCAGCAGTGGTTCTCAAAGTTATGTCCTGGACCAGCATATCACTATTACCTAGGAACTTGTTAGAAATGTAAATTATCTGGCTACAGCCCAGACAGATCTATTGAATAAGCAATTACAGGTGTGGGCTCAGAAAGCAGTTTTAACAAGCCTTCCAGGTGATTCCGATGCAAGCTGAAATTGAAAAACACTGGGTCGAAGGTCCCTCTGTACTCTCATTTATTTGTTTATAGCTTTCCAATTCTTCTACTTGACTATCCACTTAACCTAAGTCTCTTTAAGCTAAGGCTGCCTTCATCAGTTTCAAGGATTTTTAACAACACATCTTACTCATTGGTGTAGGGTGGAAGAAATTTCATCAGTACTTAAAAAAAAAAAAAAAAGACCTTGGAGCTCTTCCCTGACCCCAAATTAAACATCCAGAGATTGTATAAGAAAAACAAAAGAATTCAGTTTGGTAAACCTGAGTTATGGTAGAAATTCAGCAGAATATTTTCATATAAAAGTGTATTCAAAGAGGCAGCGCCTACCAGACTCACAATGTACTGTTACTCAATCTCTAGTAATGGAACATTTCCATTAATTCATTAATTTAAAGCAGCTGTGATTTTTGTCTCCCAAGATGCTCATAAAAGGAGCATAAGGCTGCAGTGCTGTTATGTTAGTTACCACAGGCTACCACGTTACTGACATATTTGCTCCCAGTTTTAGGGCTCTAAGAAAAGCATACCACAGTCAAACTGAGACTACATCAAAATCTAAAGATTATATGCTTTATTTTTATAGAGAACACAGAAGTCTATTCAGGATAAAAATTAAAACTATGAAATCTTAACAATATACAAAGGTCTTTCTGTTATAGGACCCTGCGGTTGCTGTCAAAATTGAAAAACTCATCAAATTTAAGAAAGTGGTGTTGTTCTTGGTTAGAAGTTACTCCAGACACAAAACTGCTATAAATAACTCTGATATATTCTCAAAATGGCCCACAGCCACACCCCTGCTACAAAGTATTTTGGCTTTAATGGGACACTTGCTACGTGGTCAAATACCAAGTCTTTTGTAAAAGATAACCACAATCACCTCATACTCAAAAAACACTTTATGGATATCCTGCTGGATGAAGCTGTTGTCAACAAAGCCATCTTCTGTGACCTTGCATTCAGTGCAAGGCCAAGAGGGAGCAAAGTTCAAGCTTGAGGAAATGAAAACAGGAAAAACAAGTGATTCTTCCAAAAGCTGTAATTTTAGATGCTGCCTAAAACATTAAAACAATTTCCCAGGAAAAAATAAACAGAATATTCCATTTTTTAATTTTTATGAATAACTGTCAAAACAACAGAAACTAGTATAATTATAAAAAATATAAAATAATCAGAAGAATGTTATACAATAGAAATCAAAACCTGAGCTGAAAGCTGATCAGAATGTCTGAAACAACACTGTTCTGAGAGAAGCTAAGAAATATGTTTGCTAGACTTTGTAAATAATTCATATAACTCAGAACAGGTTGTGACTTTTGCCATTGCCAAACATTTAACATAACCAGGGTTACTTAAAGCTCTCAAAGTGGGAGTCAGGGAGGTATGTAAATTGTAGATTTTTAATTAGCAAGTTGAGATGTTTTGGTAAAATATGGTTTAATTATTTATTCATGTAGAGCTAATAGGCTAGCCGGTTTATCAGAGCATAAGAGAATGCCAAAAGAAGTCAAAGGCATGGAGATGGATCAACATAAATCCATCTCAACTTCTGGAAAACAACTTATGCAGTATAATACCATAACAAAGAACAGTACTCGCAGAACAGATGTGGTCTAATTCAGTTTTCGCTTTGATGACTTCTAGAGTATCTCTAAGAACTTGGTGAAATATGGAAATTCTATTCCCTTAATTAACAAATGTCCATAAACAGAAGAAACAAAAGAAAGCTAATGCAGTTATGGGCCTTGATTAAAAATCTGTTAACATGAATGCATTTGAATATGTTGAATCTTGAATCATACTTACAAATCAATGATTACTATACTATAAAACTTTACAAACATAAAATCTCATCTGTTGCATAACTCCAAAACCAATGGAATTAATTCCTTTTCCCTTTTAATTACTCCTTCAACAGAAAGTCCTAAAACCGAGTAGTCATTGGAATTCCTGCACTTGTACACGTCATCAAACAAAATTGTTTTTGTCAAAATGATGTAGGAAGCAATTTCAAATGAAGTGAAGGCTCTTATATTTTCTCAAAACATATTTTTAGTTCTTTGTACTCCAGGTTACATAAAAAAGAAATGAGGACAGCTAGAATCATGTAATTTCTTTCAGCCCGATGGCACTAAACTCCCAATGTCTCCATGCTAGGAAAGAATACAGTATTTAAGTGCTCTATTATAAAGTTATCTCCAGCTCTAAAAGAGACAACTTTTGCTTTTAAAAAAGAAGACTGAAGCAGTACCCTTTACTTAGCGGAGACCAGCCACTGACTTCCTTCCTGTACCAGCTTTCCAAGACGATACTAAGTGAGTTTTTGCCCTAATATTTTTGCCCCGGGTTCTGCGAGGCTTCTCTTCTTTGTGCACCTTCGTGTGCTGCCTAAGATGAGAGCTCTGGCTGAAGCATTTGCCACATTCACTGCACTGGTAGGGCTTCTCTCCGGTGTGGGTTCTCTGATGCTGAATAAGGTGGGAACTCTGGCTGAAACATCGGCCACATTCATCACACTGATAGGGCTTTTCTCCAGTATGAATTCTCTGGTGCTGAATGAGATTTGAACTCTGTTTAAACCTTTCTCCACATTCATCACATTTATAGGGCTTTTCCCCAGTATGGATACGCCGATGCTGAATGAGATTAGAACTCTGAAAGAAACTTTTCCCACAATCAACACATTTATGGGATTTCTTTCCAGTATGGATTTTCTGGTGTTGAAAAAGAGTCGAGCTCTGACTGAAACTCTTTTCACATTCAGTACATTTATAGGGCTTCTCATCCAAGCTTCTTCTCAGTCTACTCAAGCTTGAGTCAAACCGAATGGTCATTCCCCATTTCTGCCGCTGCCGGCCTGTTTTGCGCTGGTTCTCAGAGGTTCTTCCTTGGCTTGAGCTCCGAGAAATACCTCCTTTAGGTTTTCCTAACCGCATGGTTAAGAGCCAAATGTTGAGTCTATTCTCTTCTTCTGAACGAATGTTTCATTTCCTAGAGCTACACAGCTCAGAATTTTCTGGGTGTAGAAAAAAAATTATACACGATTTGTTAACTATTCAATTTTATAACTCTTTAAATTCATCAAAATTGCATTCATGTTTAAATTAAAAATGTATTCAATACATATGAAAACAAAGATAATTCTGAGGAAAAATGTTTGCAAAATAATTCTAATTCCAGAATTTAAACTTAATAAATATCATTAAATAAACATTATTGTTTTAATATCTACTCCCATGTTAAACTTCTGAAACTGAATTAAAAAAAGGTGGCAAGTAGAACACACAAAAAAAGGGAGAAATTAAGTTTACATGTAAAAATAGGCTAGAATTTTTAAAAATACCCAAATGCTGCAAAAATTCAAAACTTAAAATATATTAATTTCATTTATTTACATATATTATCTAAAATAGTGGCTATAAACAAAGAAACAAATCGCAAACTCTAAATAGGTGAAAACATAGAAGCTGGGTTATAAAAGTAATAAAATTATTGGAACTATTTTCCACATTATTTGTCAGAAGTAGACCATAAAATGGGAATAATTACTCTGAGTCTCTGCATACAAGCTTATAAAGCAAATAACTGAAAACACAAATTACATCTTTGTTTTGCCATTTATCTTCCTGTATAACTGAGACTTCAGGCCTGACAGTGCTGAGGAATTAATGTGGATACTGAATAATTATATCTGCTTTAATTATGGTATCAGAAAGAGCACACTGCTTACACTACAAAATTAGAGATCACTACTCATTCCTTAACTTTAGTAAATGTTTACAGAACATATATCAAAAGTAGACATTTGTTAGGTCTATAGTGCTGGTGTTCAAAAAAATAGCTGTAATAGTACTTATTATAATAGTACTTAAACATTGAAAAAAACATTTATTCTTTTTAAAGTATAACAGTCAGATCTAGTAGGAAACGCAGAAACTATCTAATCCACCTAGAACGCTACAAATGAGGAAATCATACCAACAGATAGCTTGTATGCTAGACACCGTGCTATTTTGATTCTCATTAACAGCGTTATGCAATTATCTCAATTTTGCAGCTAAGGAAAGGCAGGCATACTTTGGCCAGGTTCCCAACCCCTAGCAACCTGACCCCAGAGCCTGTTCTCTTAGTGGCAGAACTGACGTGCCACAACTTCCAACGCCAAGTCCAGCTCTGAGACCGATGCCCAGCATCATTCCACACAGGTGCGGTTATCAAAGTAAACTTGAGGGCTAGGAGCAGCTTGTCATGCGAACATGGGTAACAGGAATGTGTATGTTTTTCATACATAAAATTGGATGACAATAAAGTTACTCCACCATCAAGGATTAGAAGTTTAAATGAGTCAACATCTGTAAATCCCTCAGAGCAGCTCTGTGCGTTTGTTAAATGTTTAGTCTCGAAATGCGCCAACGGAAGGCATAAGGAAGCAGCGCACGGCCCGACCCGTCTGCCTCTTGCACCAACTGCTGGGGCTCCCGTTAAGGCCTCTGCCATTCCGAGGCCTTCGACGGCGGCTCTTCACAGGCCGGGTGCCGCCGCTCCCACCGCCATCGCCCTCGGGGCGGCAGGGGGAGCGGAGGCCGAGGCCACGCCCACCATCTCGACGCCAGGGTCTGTGTTGCCGCTTTACCGCCAGCTCGCGCAGTCCGGCTCCTGAGCACCTGGCCCAACACCCCGGCCCACTACTCACCGCGCCACGGGCTGCCAGCCTCGCTCTCTCGCTCGGGGTGCCTCGCGTCGCCGGAAGTAGGGGCCGCGCCGGTCGTCCGCGCCGCATCGGTCGCTCTAGGAACATGGCGGAGAGATCCTCTATGATCCTGAGCCCCCTGGAGTAAAGAAATTTCGTTGGTTGTTTTCCGCACCAGCCCCTCAGAAAGCGTCCTGTGACACCCTCCCTTGGTGGCGGAGGAGAGGCCTACCGGGCCGCAAACCGCAGCCAGTGTTCATCAGGACTTTTGAACTGCAACACCAGCCTCCCCAACCGGAGACTTAATTCTTTCTACAAATATCGATCACTTACTAATTTTAAAGAGGCACTTTTGGAGAGCGTAAACTGTTCCTGATCTTTTTCACGAGTCACCTTATTTCATAATCACCAAAAAGCCCTTGGAAGATAGAAATGGTCATAGTCATTTTACATTAAAGGAAACCAATGCTTGGAGAAGTTTGCTCAAGTTTACAGTGTGTAAATGGACCACCAAGGATTGGTAGTAGTCTTTTCCAATTGAAGTCTTGCTATTCTCAACTACCACCCCACTCCACCCCCATCTCTCTTTAACCCATTTCCTGTTTAGGAAAAGAAGTACAGCTCGCTGCCAGCATTAATTTTATGTAAACACGCTCTTTGAGATTGAAGCAAATCTGACGGTTTTTCAATGTGAAAATAAAATATAAAAATGGATCTGGAGTTATTTCTAAACAGATCTTGTCTCTAATCCTAATGTAACAGAAATGTATACATACATCGGATTCATCAAATAAGTCTTATGGTAACTATTTGAAAATGATGTTACCATCGCCTATAAGAATGTTGTTTTCTAGGATTTGACATTTTCAGCAATTGAGAAGTACACTACTTAAAACAGAATGCTATGAATAGAATGATGTCATTTGTTTCCAAAGACTATCAATAGACTAGAGCGATGCGAAAGTAATAATGAAAGCAAAGTACTTCATGGCAAACTTTGGGGGTAAGGTTAGGACTCTAATCTACAAGTTATCTCGGGGTAAATGCTGCAGCCACAAGGGCCACCTGCAAATAAATATTCTTGGGGCAAACAGGAAATGGGTTAATGATCTTTCCTGGTACTCTTCTCTTGCAAGATCTTCCTCCTCAGCCAAGCTCCTCTATGTGCCCTTACTCCCCTGTGGAACTCCCCCAATCTCATGGCTTCAAATATCATCCTTATGTGCTGAAGACTTCCGAATTGGTAACTCCAGTTCAACCCTGAGATGTAAATATTATTGATATCCAGCTTTTATATCCAGCTGATTACTCAGCACCATTTGCATGTGTGATGGGCACATCAACTTAACGTGCCCCCAAATGAACTTCTGATGTTCACCTAACTTGTTTCTTTAACAGTCTTCATCCCAGCAACTGATGACAACTCTATCTTTCCAGTTGATCAGGCCAAATATCTTGATGTCATCGTTGACTCTCTTTCATCCCAAACTCAAATCCAATCCATCACAATTCTGTTACTTCTATCTTCAAAATATATCCAGAACTGAGCTACTTTCAACACCTCCACTGCTATAACCTCCAGCAAGCTGCTGCCATCTGCTGCCTGTATTGTTGCATTGGCTTCCTCACTGGTCTCCCCACAGTCTACTCACAGCCTCTTAAAACTCAAGTCATTCATTTTGTTCAAAACCTTCATAGATTTCTTATATCATTAGAACAAAAGGCCCTGGCCTCACAGTGGCATACAGAACTATCATGATCTGTTTCTTTCTTTTTTCTTTTTAAAGATTTTTATTAAAATATAGCTAACATACAATATTGCATTAGGTTCAGGTCCACGTCATAGTTATTCAACATTCATACCTAAAGAACTGATCACCATAAGTCTAGAAACCATCTAACATCATCTAATATTATCACAATATTATTGAATAATATTGAATATATTGAATATATTACCTATGTACTCTACATCCCCATGACTTATTTGTTTTATACCTGAAAGTTTGAAACTCTTATTCCCCTTCACCTCCACCCATTTTTTGATTTTTCAGTTACAGTTGACATTCAATATTATTTTAATTAGTTTCAGGTATATAGTATAGTGGTTAGACATTTATATAATTTCTGAAGTGATCCCCCTAACTAGTCTAGTATCCACCTGGCACTATACATAGTTATTACAATATCATTGACTATATTCCCTATGCTGTACTTCAAACCTTGTGACTGTTTTGTAACTATCCATTTGTATTTCTTAATCCCTTCACCTTTTTCATCCAGCCCCCCAATACGTCTCCCATCTGAGAATCAACATTTCGTTTCTATATTTATGAATCTGTTTTTGTTTAGTTTGTTTATTTTATTCTTTAGATTCCACATATAAGTGAGATCATATGGTATTTGTCTTTCTCTGTCTGGCTTATTTTTTTCCCCCCAGCTTTATTGAAATATAACAGACAATTAGTTGCTCATATCTACGTTGTACAATTCAATGAGTTTTTTCAATTATAAATGGCATACAATAATATATCAGTTTCAGTTGTACAGCATAGCGATTTGAGCTCAAGTGATCACCCTATTAAATCTAGGACTCCTCTTCCCTCTTACATATTTATTACAGCATCATTGACTATTTTCCTTATGCTATACTTTATATCTTCATGACTATTTTGTAACTATCCATTTGTATTTCTTCCCTTTGCCCTTTTACACCATCTCCCCAAACTCCCCCTCCTGTCTAGTAGCCCTCAAAATATTCTCTGTATCTATGAGTTTGTTTCTGTTTTTGTTGTTATTGTTGTCTATTTTGTTCTTTAGATTCCATATGTATGTGAAATCATGTGGTATTTGTCTTTGTCTATCTTACTTCATTCAGTGCAATACCAACTAGGTCCATCAATCCATTAAGGCAATATCTTTTTCCATCCCCTTCCTTTTAGTCTCTGTGTGTTTTTTAATCTGAAGTTAGCCTCTTGCAGGCAGCATATGTAGGGGGCTTATTTTCTTATCCGTTCTGCCACCTTACCCATTAGTTAGAGCACTTAATTTTTTTCCATTCAAGGCACTCATTGATAGATATGTAATTATTACCATTCTTTATTCCTGTTTTTGGTACATGTTTTTTCTTCTTAAAGAAGTTCTTCCAACATTTCCTGTAATAGTGGCTTGGTGGTGGTGAATTTCTTTAGCTTATTTTTGTCTGGGAAGCTCTTTATCTGCATCCTTGACTCTAAATGATAGCTTTGCTGTATAAAGTAGTCTTGGTTATAGATCCCAGGTTTTCATCACATCAAATATTTTGTGCCAAGTCCTTCTGTCCTGCAAAGTTTCTGTTGAGAAATCAGTTGCCAATCTTATGGGTGCTCTTTTGTAGGTAACTAACTGCTTTTCTCTCGCTGCTTTTAAGATTCTCTCTTTGTATTTAACCTTTTGGCATTTGAATTATGATGTGTCTTAGTGTGGGCCTTTTTGGGTTTATCTTCTGTTGGGACGCTTTTCTTTTGGGACTCTCTGAGCTTCCTGGGGTTGTGTGCCTATTTCCTTCACCAGGTGAGGGAAGTTTTCCATCATTTTTTTCTTCAAATAGCTTTTCAACTTTTTGTTCTCCCTCTCCTCCTTCAGATACACCTATTACACAGATTTTTTTTTACACGTAATTTCATGCCAAAGACTCCTTAAATTATTATTATATTCTTGGTTTCTTTTTTCTTGCTGTTCTGATTAGGTGTCCTTGGTTTCTCCATCCTCTATAGTAGTGATTCAATCCTCTTCTTCATCCACTCTGTTAATTTCCTCTAATATACTCTTCATCTCAGATATTGTATTTTTCATTTCTAACTGGTTCTTTTTTATAATTTCCATTTCCATTTTTTAAATCTCTTTGTTAAAGTTCTCACTTAGTTCATCTACACTTCCCTTAAGTTTATTGAGCATCTTTATAACCAGTGTTTTGAACTCTGCATCTGTTAGATTGCTTGGCTCCATTATTCCTGGATCTCTTTTCTGTTCTCTTATATGGTTTCTGCTTCTTTATCTTCCCATTTTGGCTGTCTTTCTGTATCTGTTTCTAAGCAAAGCTCCTAAGTATCTTGGTCTTATTAGCGTGGCTTTGTGTTGTAAATGTCCAGTGGTATAGTCCTGAGAGGGATTCAGCAGCAGGCCAATTTCAGCCCCATCTTGTGTCCCTCCAGAGTCACCTGTTAAGATTCAGCAAGCAATCCACAGATGCTGTGCTTATAGTTGCCTCAAGAAGACACTCCAGAAACCCAGGTCAGCAGCCACTAGTGTGGGCCTTGGAGCTTGCTCAGCAACTTGCACAGGGCTCACAGAGGACACAACAGGACGTGGCTTGGGTGGGGCTGTGAGTTAGGGGAGGCAGAGTTTCAGGGAATCCTCTGGGTGGAGCAATGTCTGTTATCCAGTTTGATGACATCTCAGCAATGGCAGTGCTGTGCCCACACACTGGAAGGCGGGTGGCTCAACAGACGAACAATGGATACTGCCAGCACTTCTGCCTGGGAGAGATCCTCACCTCTGGCCCCAGCTCTAACAACTCAGTGTCCCCCTGTAAGTCCCTGGTGCTTCTACTCCCACCCCACAACAGCCAACTGGGAGCTGGTGCTCAGAGTAAGTGAGTCTGTCATTGCAAAGTCCAGTTGCCGACATGGCCCCTTTAAGAGGCTTCTGCAGCTGCTGGCTACCACTGCTGTAGCCTTTGTCCCACTCAGTCAATCCAGACTGGTCAGCCTCGTGTCTTCACCTCCTCCTACCTCCAACCCTTGCAGGGTGATTTCTTATTTCTCTCTCCAGTTGTAGAGCTTATTCATCTAGACCCCAGGTGACTCTGCTTGCTCTTTGCTGCATGTTTCCATCACAACTTGTATGTGGTTGCAAGAGCAAATGAACAAAGCCACTATCATCTACACCATTTTTGATGATCTATTTCTTGTTCTTTGTTGTGTCTGCAGTGCTAAAGATAGTGCTCAACAGGTAGCAGGCACTCGGCAAGTATTTGGTCAATGAATGAATTTATAAGATGCCTCATTGTTCACAATGTCCTTTGATATCTATTCTCTGGTCATTCATCTTTACTATAGTCTCATGATGGAGGGATCATTATATCTGTCTTGCAGATCAATAAAATGAGGCTGAGGGAGGGAAACTTGCTTGAAGTAACACAGCAAGATGATGGCAGAGGCCAAACTAACTGAAGCTCAAGCTTTCTGTTCTGCAGGTGACAAAGCATGAGACTAAGATCTGTACAAGGAATGCCAACTCAATAATCTAAATAATAGCTAAACTGTTGTAAAGATTAAATAAGATAATGTAAGGCACTTAATACAATGCATAACACACAAGAAATATGAGGCATTGTTATTACTTTCATTATTAAATTATTATTACGAGTTGACGATGCTGGTAGTTGGAGGGGAAGGGGCTAGGAGGCAATGGCCAGAGATTGTTTGGGAACAGTTTCAAGAGCAAAATGAATTTCTAAGACTATTTGCTCTATGTACATTAAAATAATAAGACAAAACTTATTCAAAAACATTTTATTAGTGAGATAGTCATTAATTAAAACTAACTTTTTCCATGTCTCACTTAATAGTAGATTATCCCTTTTTCTTGTACCTGAAAACAATTGGGCCAACTACAGAAGGCCCAAAGATGTGTAGATTAGAAAGGTAGAGATTGGGTAAAGAAAAATGAATTTTTAAAAAGAGAGAGATAAAAGTCAGGATATAAAAGGGTGTGCATGGCCAAGAGTTGACAGAGTAGGAGGTAAGGATGGAGAGAGGCAAGAGACAGACAAGGATATTAGGTGGGGAGGAGAAGGAGGAAGAATAAAGGGGAAAAGGAGAAAGAGAGGGAGAGAAAACAGTCAGGGTTTTATGCTCTTTAATAGTATAATAGTCAACACTTAACTAAGTGCTTATTATGTGCCAGGCACTGGTGTGGAACACTTGTAGTACCTCATTCAGTATTCTCATGGTATGATTTGCTCTGCCCTTCTTGGATTTTACATCCCTGCCTATTGCTCTATGACTTTCAGTGCCTCTTAGTGAACAAAATCCCATCCTACTGATGTTGACTTTACATGTGACTAGCATTGGCCAACTGCACGTGAGTGGACACAAAGTATATCACGTCCCAGAAGCAGCTCTGAATCACTGTTTCTGCTACCATTCTGTTCTTTCCCTCTGCCTCAAGAATACTGTGCCCCACGTATGGGCTGTTCCTTCATGCAATCTAGGACACAGGAGAGAAGACACATGGAGCAGAGACACATATGCCCACCTGTGGTCATATGTGACCTGTGGTCACCTATGTAACATGTGAGAGAAATAAATGTTTTGGTTGTAGCCACTGAGATTTTTGGTGTTATTTGTTACTACAGCAAAACTGACTAATATACTTCCCACAACCTTAAAAGATAGGAACTTTTATTATGCTCATTTTATAGATAAGAAAATTGAGGCAAGTAACTTGCCTAAGGTCACACATTTGTAAGTGGCAGAGCAGGCTTCAGAACCAGACAGACTGGCTCCAGAGCCTATGCTTTCAACCTCTACATAATAGTATCTCTCAAATGGGGTCGCAGGTTATTTTTAAACAAATTAAATTATCAAAAATGGGCACACATGACATTTAAGAAGCACAAAGGAGAAAGGGGGAGAGAGTGGGAGGGATAGACAGGGAAGCTAAGAGTCTATGCCACCACCTCCTCTTAACAGTACATCTTTCTAGGGAAACTGGGTCTAGAGACCAGAACATTTAATATCTAGGGCTTCTCTGCAAATGGCACCCAGCAGTGTGCCCCTTAGCATTGTGGTATTTGAAGGGCTCATTCTAGGAAGAAGAGGCTTCTGGGCTGAGAAAAGTCCTGGCAAGACAGCTTCCTTTTACTCTGTCTTTGTCCCCTACATCTCCACTTCTTTGCATGCACATGCATACACTTGCATGAACACACATACAACACTCACACAGAAAAGCATTGTCTCAACAGGGAGTGCTGCTGCCTTGGGTCTGCATTTGGCAGCAATGGGAAGGATGGTGGTCACATGTGTGGCCCAAGTGCAGTAACAAGAGTGGTCCAGCTTCCGAGAAGGGACCCTGAACAATTCTGTCCACCAAGCCTAAGGCTTTGCTTTGTTTCCTTTGAGTTCTCTGGGAAGGAAAACTCTGGGAATTCCCATTCTTTGGTTTGCAGAAAACATCTCTGTTAAAAGCCCAGCCAGAAAAGAGTGGAGCCCCACCCTGAACGCCATGAGTCCAGGGGCAGGTCAGCAGTTGGCTTTCTCCCAGACGATCGTAACTCCTGGGGTCTAAATACACCATGTGTGTTTAGCTGTTTTTACACTTGGAACAACTTGGCTCTGACTGTGCTTCCTGCCTGATCATGGTGAGGGACTGAGGGGCAGGGGGGCTGCTGCCCACCAGGGCACCTGACGAGGATTTCTTGCTCCTGCTCTGCAGCTGCAGGATGCCTCTGTCCGGTCCACATTGGGAACATTGGGCATTGCAGGCTCCTGAACAAATTACCCCATCAGACTGGATAAGTCCCAAGTTGTTTCCCTGGGACTAAGGGGCCAGATGTATCCCGGGTGAACACATGACTTTATTTTGACCATGGGAAGGTCTTTAATTCATTTTCTGGTAAACATCCCAAGCAGGTGGCATATGGTTGTCACGGTTGTCACCACAGGAAAAACAAGTTGTTTTTTTATTCCTTCTGGTAATTTGTTCTGGCCAAACCACCCTGTTTTCCTGAGTCCAGTTTTTCTTTTGCAATCATGTTGATTTCATCCTCTGTTTATTATTTTCTCTGGTTCTTGAGCCTTGGCCTGGAAAGACAGTCCTGTTTTAGGAGATGACATTCTCTCACAGGACTCTTCATTTGTCTTTGGATACATTTACAACCTGAGATACTAGTTAGTGAAGGAGCATCTGAATATACTATTAGGCCTGTGGAAAGAGGAACATGGAGCTCTGACATAAACCAGCAGGAAACCACAGAGCCCAGCAGAGAAAGTCTGAAATTGTTGGATCACAGTGAGCTGAATTAAGCAGCTTTTCAAGTTGCCCCCGAAAAGCAAATATAGCATTGATAAAGATGGACTGATCTTTAGAGATGATTGTAGAAGTGTACATTTTCCTCTGTCCTGCATTTTTCTTTTTTTCTGTGCTAGTGATTTATTTTAGCTATGCTATTCAGAAGTTAGTTTTGATAATGTCTATTTTAACACTGACACTTATCTAGACAGGCCTTAAATTATATAATATTGTAACAACTGCAAAAACAAAACACAACAAAACAACAACAAAAAAAACCCCTCAAACCTCCACTTCCCAAAAAACCCAAAACCAGTGAGTGCTTATAGAGAGGCTCCTGGTCCCATGGTTTCCTGTGTGCCATGCTCTGTCCTGCTCCTGGGCTGGCAAGCGTCTCCTGGGCTGGAATGCCACACACACTGTCTTAACCACTTGAGCTCAGGTGTCTCTCCAGGGACTTCTACTGGCTCTCTGCTCTGCTGGTCCTCTGACCTGCCAGGCATCTAGCCTACTTCTCCTGATGAGGAGACCTCTGAATCTGGGGTGGACTGTGGCTGTCTTCGTCCCTCCAGGGCTAAGTAGAACCTGGCACAAGGCAGTCACTCAATTACTGCTGAACAATGAATGGTTGCTGTTCTAGACCTGAAGCTGGAAATATGGGCTGGGGAGTAAAATGACCCAAGGGGTCCTATTTGTTTTCCATCCTCTCCTAGGCCTTGCTGCCATCCCACCTGAGCCTCTGTCTAGAAGATCCCTGAGGTCATCCTGATCCTGAGAGTCTGTGATTTTGGGTGATCCTATTAATCATTGCCCAGGCCGCCCACAGACCCTCACCAACGACTCCTCCTCTGTGACCTGTGGCCACCTCTGTTCTCGGGCTCCACATCAATACCCAGGGTATGCACGGAAATAAGAGTCATGTTGGCATCAAAAGCTCTGGGGCTCTTTTGCCAAACTCGGCCACACACACCATAGGATAAGAGTTTCAGAAGTTAGGGCAGGGGGTCAGGGTGGACACACATAAGCAAAAAGAAAGCTTGGTCTTGACTCCTTTGGTTTGGTACAGTACACCTTTATTGAGCACCTAGGAAACTGCTGCTAAAGGAGAGCAGTCAACAGAAACTGCAGTGGGTCACCCTGGGCACCTTTCTGGGTGCCTCTGTGACCATGAAGCTATGGGGGAACATCTTGGTGTGAAGTTCACCCCCAAAAGTGGGTCTTCATGGCATGGCTGCTCCTAAGCTCTGCTCTTTATGTGCACTGGTGAGGATCCATTGCATGAAAGGGAGATGAATTCTCACCTATATTTGGAAGTCTTTATGGTTCTTTCCTTTAAGGCTGCCATCCACAGGCCCCAGAGGGAGAATTTGGTCTTCAGCTTGCTGACAAACACTTAACATGACTGATGTAAACTGTTGCATAGTTTTGCAAAAGCCCTCTTGTTCATTCCAGAAATTCTCTCCCAGATGACAAATCCAAATAATTTAGTATCTGGCCCCAGGGAATTCAAAGCCCTTTCTCCTCAAACTGACATTTCTCTTTATCCAACCCCTTTCTTGTGGGAAGCATTGAGAGCAGAGGGACACAAGCCCAGAGAGGGACAGTGGAGATGGGAACCGAGTACTGCCTTCACAAGCCACTATTTAACAGTCCCTGGATCCTGGACTCTTGCTTATGTGTGGTGTCATCCTTCCAATGTCATGTGGGCCACTTCTTCCATGTGATCAAATTGGCATGTTTTTGCAGCAAGTTCTTTATAAGAATTCCTCAGGTCTTGCTGAGGAAGTTCAGACTTAGAGCTCAGAGAGAAGAAGAGGTGCCCTTAATCTTATTCCCTGTATGACTTCTGGCCCTGGGGCACTGGGCTGTGTGAGGCTTTTGGGGTGACATCAGAGATGTGAAGGCCAGGGACCAGGGATACCATGGTGAAGTGATGGTTGGGAGCAGGACACATCCCATGCCTGCTGGTAGCCCCTGTTTTTCCTAACAGAGTTCTTGAATGGCAGCACAAGGTAAAGGTAGACAGGGTTCTCGCGGTTCATGTGGATGATGAGGAAACGAGCTGTGGCCCTGCATGAGCTCTGAGTCAGGCACTGGGAAAGCAAATGGAGGCCATGCCCAGGGGCTTGGTTAGGTACTGCTATTCCAAGCAGAAGCGTGGCGTTGAACAGGACAGACCATGCCATCCAGCCACAGAATGTGGCTGGTGCCATCTTCAGGCCTGCTTACTGCCCAGACCAGCTGCTCATGCAGTAGGAACTCACCCAGCAAGTTCCTACTATTTAGGCCTGTGTCTGGGTCCTGTGAATGCTCACCTTGGAGCCAAGAACCAGGGGCATGAGACTCATGGTACATAGACAGGTAGACATGTGGAAGCATGGTTGCTGAATTCCTCAGGCAGTGGCCATCAATCAGCGTGACCAATCAGGGCCTGGCCACCGAAACTCATTATGCACTGGCTGCTTGTGGCTTTGGAAGTAGCAGGCATTGGCTGGCTACTTGGCCTCTACCAGCTGCTCCAGGCGCTGCAGCATTGTCAGACGCAGGGTTTGGAACCTGGAGGGAGATACAGCCAAATGGACTCACTGACTCTGCAGGGGACAGGGAGTGGGGAGCAGAGTGAGGGAGCCACAGATGCCTGGGCCAGGAGACACACAGCTCTTGACTGGCTGATTAGTGCTACCACCTGTCTTCCACCAACGAGAGGGAAGAGGGAAGAGCCAGTCCCATACCCTGCAGGATCACTGGCTGCTAGAAGCAGTCAAATAGGGCTGCAGACTCTGCTATGTTTCAAAGCCGAGTGTTGCCATTTCTATTCCAAAGACTGTCTAGTACAGACAGGAGCATGCTGGAGTGAGTAGGGTGAAGAGCAGGGATCAAGAGGCCTGTATTCAAGCCTGGGCTTTGAAATAACCTGTGCTGCAAGTTTCCTCATCCTGGGTCTCTGTTTCTTCTCTGTACCCTTAACAGACTGACCAGGTACCTCCAGGTTCCTTCCAGCTCCAAAATCCTACAGTGACGCTGCTGACTGTATGGCAGACTGTCCCCTCTGAATGGGGTCTCTGCTGCCTGCCTGCATGGAGCCTGACTGTACAGAGAGATATGGGGTGGGGGGTGGGGCTGTGGCTTTCCAAGGATCATTCAGCTAGAAGCCAGAATCTGAGCTAGTCCCCAACCGTGGGCCCTAGCAGTAAACGGCTTCCCTCCTTCCCTACCTAAGAGACACTTTGACCCCAGCCCTGGCTGAGCTGATACCTTCCATGTATCCTTTCCATGCTTCACTCTGCAGAGGGAGAGATAAATCATTGAGATGTGCAACCTGGCTAACCTCATACAGCTGGGCCATGATGCAGCTTCTCCAGCAGCTGGCAGGTGACACCTGCTCACCTTTCCATTGAACTTGTCCCTTGCACTTGAAAATATCAGCTGATGCAGGGAGTTCCAACAACCACTCTTTTTTGGCAGGGTCAGATTCCTACTAGCACGAAAGAACCCAGACCAGGCTGACTGTGTACCAAGCAGGCCGTCTCCTCAGAGCTGCTACTCCAGAGCTGTGTCACCAGCAGAACTCACAACCCTGGTCTGGTGTCCACTCAAGCTCCTGCCTGACTTCACTACCTAGTTTTCAGCAGCTGTGTCCATCCCGTGCTGGTGAAGTGCTAAGGCTGGATGGGCAGTCTGGGCTGCATCCTGCCACTTTGACAGGCTGTCCCCCAGCTTGGTGTCAATACTAAGCTGGGGGCCAGCTGGTCATGCTGGGAAGCCAGGCCTCCCTGAGCTGGACAAGGACACCTGGCACACCTGGAGGACAGAACTCTCCCAGCCCCTGACCTGGGTACTCTACCCTGCAGACCTGTCCTGATGGTCAGGGCCCATGACTGGCCCATTAAATGCTGCTTACTTCATTGTCAGTTTGATTATTTCTCTTTCCTCCTCTTCTTTTAATTTTTCAACAAAACTGTCCAGCACCGGCATTTCAAACTTAATGTACTGAGCGACCTAGAAAATCCAAGAACATTTTAATATGCTTTAAATTAAAAGCCAAAAACAGGTTTTCTTTTCGTCATGGCTTTCCATAGTGGCCAATTCAGCAATGTCTTATACCCATGGAAGTAGCTGCCCCTCTTTCCACCCACCCCTAACACTGCTCTGTGGGTATCAGGACAGGAAGATGAAGCTCATTCTTGCCTCAAAAGCAACTATTATCCCTGGGAGGAAATATTAGGAAAAGCATTCAGTAGTGAGCAGGGTCACATTGGGTGTTCTCTGGGGTGGAGGTGGGGAGTGGTGGGAACACCATTGTTTCTAATGGAATGAGATTGCATTGGCCCATGGGATATAGGGTCACTGGACCTTCTCCTTGGGGTCCAAACCTTACAGAATTTTTCCTGTGAGGGGACTGTGGTAAGACTTAGATGCCTAGTTATCTTCTATAGGATCTAGTTAGGCCTTAATTAAGGAGTCCTTGTGTGGGTCTTTAACACAATGACAACAAAACACACTGCAATGAAGGAAAAGGTTCAACCTGCCAAGGAGGAGAAAAGCACAGGTCATGATTTTCTAGAACCTAACTTCTTTTTCCTCTAAGCCAGTTGATGGAGCTGGTGGTGGCTGGCAGGCAGAGGGAGGGTTGGAGCCATCACTATGTTGGGCTTGGGGCCCTTTAAGACAGCTGTGTTGTCCCTGGAGACAGCACCTGAGAGGTCTCTGGCCAAGGTCACCTTCGGAGTGCCTGAGAATCCCCCATACTGTCAGCCAGCTCTACCTCAGGAGTAGGCCTACGAACCCTCAGCCCCTACTCACATCATGGGGAACTTCCTCGCCCAAGTCGGCCTCCATCAGGAATATTCTGGCGATCTTCTCACATGGCCCGTGCAGGATTCTGGAAATCAGTGGGTACTCACAGTCTTTTAATTTTGTCCTTTCTGGGGATGGGGGGAAAGGTGGTTTACAAAATTCTTGGGAGCATTAGGATTGCCTTTCTTTATTCCAGGTTTATTCCAGGACAGTAACATGAAAGACAATATCCAGGGGCCCCAGTGAACCTTCTCTAGAACTCGCTGAGAACATTGCCATGAATGATGAGTTCATGTCATTCGGCAAAAGCCCAGCCAGGAGAGGAGCAGTCACCAGACTCTGCCACGCAAGTGCTGCAGAGAAGGACGTACAGGTTCTGCAACAGCACTTCTCAGTGGGTGAGGGGCTTCAACTCCACCTTGTAGACTTCAACCCCCCTCTACCCCTCCCAGCTATGAAGCTGGAGATGGTGGCTTCCCATGTGCTTGTGGTGGGATTCTGAAATGGATGACAAGTGTGCCTGGGTTTGGGCTGAGGAGAGGCGTTTGTGGTGGGGGCACAGCAGGTTCCAAGGCCAAGAGGGCGAGCTGCTCTGTGCCTGCCTCACAAGCTGGCATGTCCTTCAGAGAAGGAACATGGTTGGTGAGCCTGCCAAACTGATGGTCTTTTGTTTTTATGCTCTAGAGGCAAAGGCAGACACTTACCCCCAGACTCATGTACGACATAGAGTGCAAACTCACTGGGGCCATTTTCCACCTGCAGCAGAGACAGGAAGTCAGACCGTGGCTTTTTGAGACAAGAGAGAAAGAAAGCAATCCCTGGCAGTAACCACACCCCAGTGCCACAGACTCGAGTTCCCAAGCCTTCCCCCTCTAACTCCCTATCAGTCTCTATTTCAAATCCCAGAGATTCTAGCTCATCAGAGGAAACCTTGCTAGACCTTCTACCCAGGTGCCTGAGGCAGCTTCCCCCAGCCTTTCCCCACCCCGTCCCAACAAAACCGCAAACCACCATCATAGGGACAATGCTGCTCGTGGACAGACTTACTCGGAACTTGTTCAGCAGCAGGGTAAGCACCTGAAGGGTAGTCATGGTGCTGTTGACCCTCACGTTGGTAACGGATCCATATGCAGGGGTAAACACGGAGGTCTGCACAGGGAGAGGGACAGTTCAAGGCAAGGCTGGAGGGGGCACAGAGCTGACATCGTGCAGGGGCCGGGCACACTACCAACTAGATAGCACTTAGGAAACCAAAGCAGTAGGCAAACCTGGGCTCTGGAAATACCTGTGTCTGTCCATTCACACAGATCCACATACAAGCCATGCACAGATCTGGGCGCACTACGGGTAGCTACAACATCTCACATCTTACTGAGAACTGACTGTAAAAAAGATGCCTGCTAAGCTCTAAGGGTCAGCTCTCTGAGCTTAGGAACCAGTGCTGTGGAAGTAATTCACAGGGATGGAGCAGGACAAGTCTCTCCCTCACTCTTTGTATCCATCAAATCACCAAGAGCCTGTTGACTCTAAGGCTGAAAGTTCTCAAATCTGTTTATTCCTCTGCATTCTCTCAGCGGTGCCTGAGTAAAGGTCCTCAATTCAAAAACGGTTTCTCAACTTTTCCTCCTCCAAGCTCAGCCCTTTCAATCTGTTCACCACACTGCTGCCCAAAGGAACAACCTTCTGAAAACCTTGCAAATCAAAGTGTGTTCTGGACCAGCAGCATTAGTGCCCAGCCTCAGGCCCTCTGAATCAGAACCTGCATTTTGAGGAGAAAGCCAGGCAATGAAATGTGTACAGTACAATTTGAAAAGCATTGTCTTAAAGTACCGTTCTAGGTAAAAGTATTGAAGGCTTCCCACTGCCTACACAATGCCATCGTGGCTCCTCTATTATACTCGTGTGATATGATGATTCCCTCCTATGCACCCTGTGCTCCACCCACATGGCTTCTTCACAGCGTAGGGTTACATTATATTCTTGCAGGTATCACCTTTGTCTATGAGACAATGTATATGAAGCAAACCAGGGCACTGCCTGAAGCTCAATGAACACTGGTCAGGCAGTAAACCTACTAACCACTTAACATATCATCTTTGACTTGATCTTCACAATGGCTCTTTGAAGTACCTGTCACTTGTCCCTTTTCTTAGAGAAGACATGGAGGCTTAGAGAAGTTAAGTAACTTGTTGGAATCTCCCATAGAAAGGGCAGAGCCATTCAAAGCCCCATGATTTCCCCCAGTGCCTCTGGGGCCTCCCTGTGTATCTGACTCCGCTGTGGGTGAGCTCCTCTTTGCTTTCCAAAACCAAATTCAAATTTCCATATCCTTCTGTATGGCCTTAGCTCGCTTGCCTCAGTAGGTAACTGGGACCTGGGGTGCATGAAAGACTTGCTCAGTGTCCCCAGCTGGTCCCCAAGTACCAGAACCACACTCAAATCTGGACCTGCTCTCTACACAGCTGAGATGTAGAATGACTCTGGGTTATACAGAAAGCCAGACTAGGCTTTCAGATCCTAGTAAATACAGAATTCATAGAGGAGCCAGGCCATTTCAAGGAGAAGAAAGGTCTCGTCACCAAGACATTGCTAGTGTTTCTTCTGCCTGAAGCCTTTTCTCAGGATGATTCCAAACAGCTCCAAATGGGAACAAAAGTCCTGGGGCTGCTTTCCCATCTCTAAACACAATGCTTTCTCATCAAATGCATTTGAATCTGACAGGCCAGCGCAAAGCAGGGGGAAGGGTACACATTTACCCAGTCTGGAAATAAAGCCAACATTATTGTGAATCAGAACAGCTTTGGTAAATGATTGAGTAAAATAATAATGCACGGTTCTAAGAAATAAAGCCTGGAATAACAACCCCATGAAGTCAATTCTAGGAATTAAAAAAAAAAGAAAAAGTGTTGCCTGTGACTCAAATACCAACTGCCACCTGATTTCTAAGAACACTAATTCTGAATGGATGTAGAGCAAAGTGAGAAAGAGGACTTTGTCTGGGCTTTCTCCTTGGGAGCCCCTTACTCACCCAGGAGTTATGAATCAATTGTCCAACATACCTAAGATACTAGTTCACTGACTACCTGAAAGGTAGTCAGTTTGCCTGGAATAACAGAACCACATTCTGCAGGTAAATCTGTTACTAAGAGAGAAAGCTAGCCATCCTGACTGGGTTATATGCTAGTGTGTTGAGTGCTGGGTTGGCTGGCTGAAGAGCTCTTCTTGGCATGGTGGCTCCAATGGACATGGAAGACTATGATGAGAGTCCTGCCTACTCATTTTTGTGCATTTCAAAGGCTACAGAGCACTCAGACATCTTCATGGCCCTGTGACATCTATAATGGTTAAAATAAGGTTTAATGTGCTAGATACACCTCTCAGATATGATTCTCTTAGAGGAGGGGTAAACATACCAAAGATAAACCATGCTGTTCAATACCTTGAGTCATAGAGCAAAAGCCTCTTTTTAGAAACGTAGAACCAGAATGATCCTAAACCTATATATATATTTTTAAATTTTAGAATAACACCTTAAGATAGCATATCACTATGTATTCAAATACTTAACACTCAACAGACTTATTTAATGCTTAACAGGTGCTTACTTAACACTTTACAGACTAAACTCCTTTGGAACAAGATTTAAAGAACACCTAAATTCTCAGAAGGATTTACTACATACAATCCTATTGCTATTCTTAACTTGTGCTCAACTTTGGGCCTGGCTACTTCTTTACTCTTTTGGAAAACTAATCTCAAATAGTCCTGGGTTTTCCTGGACTGAGCAAAGATGACCTGTTGCCACTCATCAACACTCACTGCAAATCCAGCAGGGAGTGGCTGGGAGGTCCTCATAATAAAGCTGGGTCTCATCAACTTTTCATGTACACCCTGAAGTCCAGGGCACCCCAGGAGTGGCTGGAATGCTCCTGGCAGGCCTCATCTGTGCTACCGTTCTTCAAGTCTGACTTGGAGACCTCCTTCCCCCTCTGATTAGCCACTGCCTGTCAAGAAGGGCTGCTGCTGAAACGGTAAGCCTCTGCTTCCCTTTCTCAGCCCTATAGGATATGACCCTGTCACAGGACACTCCATCCAGAGCTGCACTCAAACTGCCACTCCTGACATTTATAGTAAGGAACAAATGGTCCTTTTACAGTTCAGTTTGTTTATGGAATGATGTCATCTGGGGAAGGAGATCTTTTCCTGAGGTCAGTACAGTGCATACTTGGACAAAAGGCTAAGTGCTGGGAATCAGGAGCAGTGAAGGTTCTCTGGATGCAGAAACACATGCCCCTGGGCACACCTTCACCTACTGGGCTCAGTCTACCCAGGAAAGATGCCAGTGGTGTATGTGGTATTCCTATGAAATTTCCAGCTGAGCTCAGGTGAAAACCTCATAGGCAATTGTCTAACTAAAGATAAACAAGACATTGACTAAAGATAGACTCACCAAGAATCCACATAACTTATGAGAATGGGTTAACAGTCACTCTGTGGTAGAAAAAATATAGGCTTTCAGGTTGTAAACTAGAATATTATTTTGATGTGACTTTGGGCAAGATGTTTTTCCCCCTGAGCTCCCTTTCTCTATGAGGACATGGGGATGACCACACCTGTACACAGGGCTGTGCTGAGGGTGAACTTTTGACTCCGCTATCACGGGGCCTGTTCTGAAGAAGACCCAACTGCTGTGCCCATGCTCGGGGCTGGTTCCCTGCAGCCTCAGCTTTAGGGCCCAGGTGTGAGGCAAGGCTGGGACATCACCTTGTGATCATAAAAGTGCCCATTGATGGAGAACCGGTGTCGCCGGACTCTCTGGGCCTCGCTGGGTGTGCGGCACCTGGGCCTCCTCTGGATCTCACATGCTGCATCACTCTTGGTCCGCATCAGCTGTGGGGTCTCCTCATCCTCCTCCAGGGCCTCTGCGGTGAGAAATGGATGAGAAGGGCAAGTCCAGGTGGAGTGATGGTGACAGAGAACTGCCATGCTCCAGCAGTTGTGCTGTGTTTGGGGCTGGCTCCCTAGAGCCCCGTGGTAGCACCCCACTGCAGCAGATAATAATATGAATGCTTTTTCTGTGACAGAGGCTAGGTCCAGCTTGGGTGATGCCTAGTTTGAAGAGAGGAAAGGTGACACCAACATATGATAATCTGTGTTACCATATCACGCTACCCTAAGCCTGAGAACCTCCAACTTCAGGCACCTAGGGCAGATCTTTGGCAGCTCAGCTCTGTCCTGTGAGCATCCACTCTGGGACAGGTCCTTCACTGAGTGTGAGGGGAGGACACAATGAAGACAAACAGTTATGAATTCCAGAGAGTAAGAAAGAGGTCCTGGAGGCCTCTGAGATTAGGAGGGCTCTACACTCTCTGCTGACATTCCTCCCTTTCTGTAACACAGCATGGTGCAGTAGACCCAGCCCACTAACAATCTATGTCACCTCTGCAAGCCTCTGTTTCCTTTTCTGTAAGTGAGGGGTCAGTGAGAATGCTTCGTATTGCTCCTGAAGACAAATGACGCCACTCCACAGGGCTGTTCTTCAGAGATGGTGGTCATGAGCCAAGCCCCTCCTCTCCTATCCGGGATGAGTGAGACAGGGTCCAGGGCAGCTCAGAATGCTGCTTACCTGAGCTGTCTCTGGAACTCTCAGCCCTGTGCTTGGTGGACTGAATGTTCGGCTCCAGGGCATTTACACTGCCATCCTGAAGAGGTTGCTCCCTTCTGAAAAGAGATAATCATAATGCTCAGAGGGCTACTGGCAGACAAAAGTAGCTCAGGCCAAAGAGAAGAGGCCAGCTGCCCCTGTGGACAGGACACTGGTGAGAAGCAGGGCAGGCTGAGTTGAGGCTGGGATTTCACACCAAGAGAGTCAATGTAAAATACTAAAAGAAAAGCACAGATCACCACAATTTCTGCTGGAAGGTGAGGGAGCCAGCCCTGTAGACCTGAGTGGTCTGTACCTGGCCACGTTGCAAGGACATATGGACACAACAATGCCTGTGTGTGCCTGAGCACCAGGCTGAGGCAAGCCAGTGTCTATGGCCTCATGCCGAGTGGGCTCTGGAATCCCTCAGGCCTGGAGGAGAGCCAGACAGTGGCCACCTTGAGGGGACCAACTTCTGGGCCTCCAGGCTAAAGAAGGAATTGGATTAATGGGAATTAGTTCCATAGTCCAAGGGAGCAGAGGAGGGACAGACAGAATAGCCGAATCCATGCTGAGAGGCCTCTGAAGGTACTGCTGTCTGTGACTACATGTATGACCGCTTTAACTCTAGGGAGTGGGAAACAAATCACAGCTGCAGCCTTTCTAAGAAGCCCATCTGAATGAACTTTATGCTTTAAGCCCGTGTGGCTCAAAATTCGCAACCAGTGACCAGGGACACCTGGGGAGGCACCTAGTGTTAAAGATCCTCAGAGCAGCAACTTTGCTTGACTACTTGAAGAGGAAAAAGTTTTGAACTTCTGCTACATAGAAGAATTTATTACATGTAGAAGTAAATAAAACTCAGTGGCTCAGTGTCCTTTATTGGGGTTGGGGGCAGGAGAGGGCAAACATTAAATAAGACAGGGAACCATTTTATGCTGATTGAAATAATCTTGTGATAATAAAATAAATTTGATATTAAAATAAATGCAGAGCAGTAGGGCTTAATCCATGAGCATTTTTAAGGTGGAGTAGAGATGCTGAGAAATGTTCATCTTACAGAGAGACCTCCCCTGTCTACAGCCTTCTCTTCTTACATAGGTGGCTCATATGAATGTTCGAGAAACACAACTGGAGGTTGGGATCCTGGGAAATTCTCCAGGAGGGAAGTGATTTGGTTGTCATCTGGAAAGACCACCCTGTGGTGAGGCTGCAAATTGGCAGGTGAGGCTGTGGGCTGAGGGAGTCATGAGGTGGCAAGAATGAGGCTAGGTTATGCTCCCATGCATGTGCTTCATACAGGAGCAGGGTTTTTGCTCTGAGGCTGAAGAACCCCCCTTTCAAAACCCCAAACAAAAAGCTCAGGTTGAACAGGTGCCATGGAGGCAACCTGGCTTCGCCCCACCCAACCCAGCACTCACGAGTGACAGCTGGGCCGTCCGGGCATCCAGGAGGCTGTGGAGAGATGCACTCGCTCCCTATCATCCTGCATCTGGAGCCTGATAGGCCTCCTCAGTCCCCAGGCAATGTTGAGGAGTCCCTCGATGATCAGAGCTCCTTCTTCCTGTGGGGACCCACATAGGTCAGCTTCTTCCCCGAGCAGCCTCTCTTAGCAGTTACTGACAACCCTCCCTGAGCTATCTTAGGGCCTAGTTTCTTGAACATCGGACTCCTCAGACAATCGAGTCCCCAAATGCAAACTCTCCTCCTTGGGGTTCTGTCTTCCCGTGGGGGAAAACCCATGAACTTCTACATGCTCCAAGACTCGAGGCCATAGGCCCAAGCAGGGGAAGCCAGAGGCATGTCCTTCTACTGCTCAGCCCATGCCTAGTCAGGGACATAGCTGGAGATAGAGCTGCTGAGTCAAGTGTCTCACGGGAACCCAGCTGCTGTCTGGCAAGCTCGTCCACACAGCGGCGAGGCAACATGGTCTAGGCAAGCATGGCTGCACCAATACCAGGACAACACGGGGTGCTTCTCTGCCCACATCGTTCCTGGGTCGGGGTCTCATGGTCACCAGGTCCTACTGGGCACATGCTGAGGGTGCTGGATTCCATGCCCCTCAGAGCAGAGGCAGTAGCTCCTTGGAGCTGCATCTCAGCCTCACCCTTCTCCCCATACTGTTCCCCTTAGTGGGCTGAACCCACTCTCATATTTTCAAGTTGCTTTCTTTCCTGAAAGCCAGTCTTGCTTTTCTCACCACTTGGGATGTGGCCAGCCCATCCCACATGGGCACACACACTCAGAATATCTACAATGGCTCTCATCCATGTCCAACCATCCTTGATTACATCTGCAGATGGCACAGTTATTCCCTTGCCACCAAACTCTGAGGTCTTAATGACCAAATCCTTGAGAGGCACCTCAGCCAGCTCCTACTCGCACCCCTCAGGCCCTTGATTCTGTTTCTTTGACCTATTTTAGGTTTCTATCTGTGTGTCCACCTCCAGGCTCTCTGCGCCCAGGCCAATCACCCTCATGTGTATGCCCAGACAGGCTGCTTTGTTTGCATCCTCAGAGCATCTACCAGAAACTTTCTCAGCCTCACCCTTCCCCAAAAGCATGGTCCTCCGAGCTACCCGCTCCTAATCTGCTTTAGTACTAGTCTTCTGGGAGTTAACATTAAACACCATTCTCCCATTGCTATTTCAAGCCCCATTTTATATTCACAAATTCCATTTTTTTTCGTCAAAGCCCTGTGAGAATAGAGACCTTGTGGAGAATTTCACATCTGTGGCAGCACTTCCAAAGGTGTTCTGGCAGCGTCAATTTTATGGTTACTTAGTAATAGTTTAAAACACCCTGCCATGCAGAGAAAATAGTTCTACTCTGTTCGATGTTATAAAAAATACACATAGTTTTTGGAATTGCCTTACATGATTTGCTAAAAAAGAAAATAAACAACAACAAAACAGAGCTATTTTTAATAACCGCTGATGTTGTACAGGCACAGATATGTAACTAATCCTCCCTGTAAAGGAAAAGCTAAATTGATTCACAGGGGGTAAAGGTCCCATAAGAATAGTAAGAAAACCCAAGGATGAGTTCAGTTCTTTGTTTTCTGCCTTGGCTTCAGATGCCTCTGTCAGATGTCAACCGCTGCTGGAGAGAGGCCCTGCTTCCCCTGGAACATTCTGTAATGTTCACGTGGAGACACACCAGCCCCACGCAGAACCCTGGGTGGAGAGATAAGCAGATGTGGCTGTGGCTGTGAGGGGGCTCAGGAGACCATTAGGTACTCCAGGAGGAGGAGAAAAGGGCATAGATGGGGCAGGGGCAATGTGGCTTGACACACTGAGGCCAGGCCTTCAAAGACACTGTAGGAAGCCTCTAGGACTTTGCAGTGGAGGAGGAGAAGGCAGGAAGAATTTCTCTGGGACTGGGAGCGAGGGGCTGAGGCAAAGCTGCTGCTTCTGAGGTCAGAGATTAGCTGTGTTGGGGACTGGCTGGCCCAATATGACTCAGGTCTGGTGTCCATGCGAAGGCAGCATTTATGCCCTCAACTAGACCTTTCTCACTATTCCATCACCCTTTAGCTGGTCCCATGAGAATGGAGGGGTGGCCCTATCAGCCTGCAGCTATCTCTAAACAAATCAGAAGCCCAAGGCCAGAGCAGAGGGACCTCCTAGCTGTTGGACAGCCCTCAACACACAGGTGGGAAGTACATTGCCCATGGAGGGACCAGAATCCAGTTCCCAGAGTCTCAAATTTCAATAGACTGAGAAGTCATTCTGGACCCTTTAATTCTGTGTCCCAGTCAATAATTCCCTCCACAGTTCAGACTATTAGCTAATTTACTAATTGCTAATGAATTAGAAGAGAGCTTGAGAAACAAGGCCCTACAGAAGCATCCAGATAGAAGAGCTTCAAGGTGGGAATTGCCATATCTAACTGAAATCTTGATAACCTCGCATCCCACCCCTCGACTTCTTTCCATGCCTTTGCCCATCAGGAATACTCCATCCAGAGTGCAAGAACTTGGGTTTGCCAGCCCCTCCTGCTTGCCTTGGGAGTCTGGGGTCTGTCCAACAATCAGACCTCAGGCTTAAGCTGCTGTCTCAGTGACTTTTCTGTTCCCTACCTGCAGGTACAAGACAGGTGGGTTCCACATGGGCCCATGGCTGAGAAGCAGATCTGAAGCCTGAGAAGTACATGGTGCAGTTCTTTACCAAAAGTCACCCACCTGGTCCTCAGCGGCCTCCTGTGCTGGCATGATCACCCCAGAAACATGTGGCTTTTAACACTGCCCAGGTACTCCCTGGTCTCCTTGTTAGCTGCCCCTTTAGCCCATGCATAGCAGCTAAGTCAGTCCTTCAAAGCAGAAGCCAAAACTGTTGCATCCTTCTTCAAACCCTGCAGTGTCCCTCCATCGCCTCAAAAGGAAATCCAGTGTCCATACCAAGGTCCAATGATTTCCTCCCACATGGGTCAGTCGTGCAGGTCCTTTGCTGTCTCCTGAGCACATCCAGCACACTTCCTTCACAGGGGCTTTGCACATACTGCCCCATCCACTGGGATCACAAAACCCCCATCTATTCTGATCTCTACTCAGTGTTCCCTCTTAGACCACTCTGCCACAGCAGCAGCTGTACTTTTCTTTGCAGCTATTATTAGTACACGAAATGACAGCACCTATCCACTGGGCACCTGATTGTCTCCCTTACTAGAAGGAAAGCTCTAAGATGCAGTTACTTTGTTCACTGCTATGCTCCCTGTACCTTGGGCAGTTACTGTGCACAGAAGCTTGAACTAGATAGATACCTGGGAACAAGGAAAAAACAAGTTCTCATTAAAAGCATCACATCTGGGAAGTAGCAAAACCAGGACCCTGCACACTGCTATTGGTCTAACACCAAGGTGGGCATGTCTCACCTTGGAGCAGGCCCAAGGAGCTTGGTCTAAGCCATTTCCAGGCAGAGCCCTGCATTGCCCTGTCTGGTGAGGCTTCCTCGCAGTTGTCTGCCCAGTGCTCTCTGCCAGAACTAGCACTAGGCTGAGTGCCTTGCTTCGGTTGCAGAGTGCTGGTGGGGAACGCTTCTAGGTGATGGTGGCAGACCCTAGGGCTCCCTCTGGGAGCCCTGTGGAGACCCTTATCTCTCCCAGTGGCCTGGGCCTGAGGTGACCAGGAGTTGTGCTCACCCCTACCCCTCCCTGCAGAGTAAACATTTCCTGTGGCTCCCACAGGCACAAACACTTGCTTCAGGCTGGCAGCTGGGCCAGGCCCCACCCTCCAAGCTGTTTTCCTCTGAGAGCCTTCCTGAGCGGCTATTTTTGGCCTTCGTGACAGTAATTGATTGCTGGTGGAAAAGTATAAAAGCAGCTGCTGGGCCTCAAGGTTTGCCAGACAGCTCGGGGAGGATTCTGCCCTGGACAGTGGCACAACATCCTCACCATCTTCCCAGCAATCTGATACCAGACACCCGGGCTCCGACTGCTGGACCCCATCCTTCTGCCCCAAGCTTCCTAGGGGTTTCCTGCAGACTGTCCTTGCTCATCCAGCATCCCAGCTACCACCAGACTCCCTCAGCTACAGGTAAGAGAGAGCAACTGCCCTCTGGCTTGGGAAAAAATAAAAAAAGGCTTTGTCTACCTTCAAGGGCAGTTCTCAGCCTGGGACTTGCACAGCCTCGCCATGGGTTAGAGACTGGGGGTACAGTTAATGGCAGTGATAGTAGCTGTAGAGGGCTTTATATCATAAAAGGATTTTACATGAGGTGTCATTACATGTGTTTCTCACAACACCCCTGTGAGGCAGGTATCTACAATCCTGTTTTATAGATGTGTAAGTGGAGACTTTGAGAGGTGACCTTGCCAAAGGGCTCCAGGTCAGGAAGTGGCAGAGCCTGGTTTTAAATCCAGGTTTCCTCTGATTCTAGTCCATTAGGCTGGGTTCTCTTATTTGTACAGGTTTTTAAACAATAGTAATGACACAGTCTTAATAAGTACATGGGCTTTTAATGTTAGCAGGAAGGAGGGGCCCAGTTGTTTGAGCCCGGTCTTGGATTTGCAGACTTCAAACCATTTTCAGGGGCATGATTCACATGGGCAGCCTCAGCTGGGGAAGAGGAGCATAGGAGGGGTGGCACAGCAGATCCTCACTCTCAGTTCTCTGTCAACCAACAGGTTGCTGCTTCCCTGTTGCCAGCAGCCATGAGGTCCCGGCTTCTGAATTCTGTGGCCCACATGCCCACAATCCGGGAGAGCCAGGAGGAGATGCTGCCTGGGGGTCTTAGGCAGGAACCTCCAACATCCCCCAGCCTGGATGACTATGTGAGGTCCATCTGTCAGCTGGCGCAGCCCACCTCAGTACTGGACAAGCCTGCAGCCAAGGACCGACTGAGAAGACCCCACTGGCCAGCCTGGGCTTCTGAGGAGAGCTTTCCCACCAGGTCCCCATATGATATCACTACCCACTCCAGCACCCAACAGCCCACACTGCCTGAGGCTGGCACTGCTGACCCTCTGGACTGGCTCTTTGGGAAGTCCCAGGAAAAAAAGCCAAGTTGGAGGGACAAGTCAAGAAGGACTGGCTTCTCTGCTGACCCTTGGGGTCTACATAGACAGATGGACAGCAGGAAGGCCCAGGGAGTCCTCAGAAGGAGGCTATGTGATGCCAGGGTACAGGGGCACTCTCTGGAGAGACCATCATGGGACTGGCACCTGGGCTTCTTGGCTTCTGGGAAACATGACCAGGCTGCAGCCTTCCCCGCAAGCTCCTGCCCCAGCAGTATCCTCAGGACTCTCTATCTGCACCTCCCAGTGATCCATGAACTCTGACCCCTCCCTAATAAAGGCTTCTGTATGGAGCAAGCTGGTCTGCTTCATGTCTCCACTCTCCCTCCCTTGAGGTGGCCACTGCCACAGGCAGGTCTCTGGGAGGAAAACGCCTTTTTGGAGGGGAGGCCTGCTCTGAAAATTCATAGTGAGACCTCTATTCTGAATAGTGAGAACAGCTTATCTCACATGGTATGATATTACTGATCCCATCTGCATTGCTCCTTGCTGGTTGACCACCTAGGGCAAATTATTGTCTCTCAGTTTTTTTCATGGGTAAAATGGGGATAACTGATGGGACCTGCCTCCTAAGCTGTTATGACAAGTAAATGGGATAAAGCCGACACACATGATGGGGCACCTGTAGCTGTTGTCTATGTGGAGAAACGAGATTGGGGGGAGGAGAGAAGGAAACAAGGTCTCAGCCTCTCAGAGGTTTCAGAGCAAGACCCAGGGTGCTTCCAAGGCCCTGGACCTCTACTTTCAGAGCCCATGTTCCATGATGCCTAGGAGAAAACATAGGGTCTCAGCAAATGCCCTTACTCTGTTTCAGGGGGACCTGTCACTGTGGTACCAGGGAGTACCTCAATGGCTCCAGCTTACAAGTCTTGTGTCATCAGGAGAGTTTTCCCCAAGCTAAGGGCCAAGATAGAACCTGCACCAGCTCAGTCTGCAGAATGCCAAATGATTGGCACCAGGCAGCTCTATCTCTGCCCATTCCCACCCCTACCTGCCTCCACTCAGGGGACCTCAGTTGTGGGATGAAGTACAGAATGTTGTCCAATCACTCTGTTCTCAGGCAAGTCCAGGGGCCAAATATCCTATGGCCCAGGCCAGCCTGAGTCCCAGAGACTGGCAAGGTGAGGGTGAGGAATAGGGTAGAGGGAGGATTTCCTTCCTCCAAGAGACAAGTGAAACATCAGAGAACTCAAAAGAATCGGGCCTGAGAATCTGTCACCCTGTTCCCTAGGGCCGGGCCAGAGCTGGATGACTCTGGTCAGGGTGGAGGGGACAGAGAGGAGAGCAGGAGGATAGAGCTGGGGCCGCAGCCAAGCTCACGCCTGCTTCAGCTTCCTCCATCTCCTTGCTCTGTGGACTATCAACCTAGCTTAACCTGCCCTGCCCTGCCCTCCCCTCCTCCTTTCCCTCTCAGCTATTTTTAAAGTTCCTTGGATTTTTAAAATGTTATCTGTCTTCTTTTATATGTGTTTTGTGGGGAGGCAGAATGTAAACCATAAATTCAAAAGAAAAAGTTTCAGAAATTTACAGTTTCTTTATCTTTAAAACAGGGACATGGATGTCTGTTCTTCATACCTTATAGGAGTTGGGGAAATTGGACCAAAGAACTTGGAAATATAAGCACTTGGAATTATAAGCACTTCATACAAATGTTTGCATCTGTCACAATCTGCTGTGTCTCTAACCAGCTCAAAAAAAAAAAATGTGCAGACTTCAGCCAGAATGTTCTTAGGAGAAGGTGGGGTTGGGCTGACCTCACTTAGTGGGTGTCTGGCTCGTGACTGGATGGGTAGGTTCCCAGGGCCCAGTCTCACTGCAGCCCCTTCTGTGAAACAGCTTGAAAATGGGTCAAGTGGAGGGAACTAGGGTCACGTGGCCAATTCCCTCCAAGCTCAGGAACCACACTGCTGTATTTGGGGAGGTTAGACAGGGGTTAGGAGACCCCAGGGCTCTGGGCTCCTCTGCTAACACCTCTCAATGTGAAAGAAGTCAATGGAACCTTCAGAGGGTTCCAAAAAATTCAAGGAGGGGTTGGAGGAAGGGGCTTCTGTTCCAAGCTCCTACAGGACTTTCCCAGAGGGAAAGAGAGAGAGGAACTACAGAGCAGTCTCTCTCTCCTCCCCCACACCACTAGAGTAGAAAAGGACACAATATCCCACTCGCCTGGGGGATGGGGAGTCGGGGCAAGCTGAGAAGACTCAGGGGCTCCCAGGAAACATGCCCACTCACCCAGGGGCCAGTGGTCTGTCAACTGCACATCATCACCTTACGCTGAGCAGGGTCCTGGGGCTGAGAATGGGGACTTGGTACAGTGTCACTCAGGGCCACCAGGGGGCACTTCGAGTCCACTGAGAGATGAGCACAAGGATAGGCAGGAGGCCTGCTCTCAGAGGGCCACATATGCACACACCAGAACACAATGGTCCCACTGTCTCCTGCTCACACGATTAGCAATTAGCGATGTATTTACCCACTGGTATTTCAGGTGGTCCATTTTTCTCTTGAGATACCTACCAGCCTGGTTAAAACACTCTGCTGTCTTTAAAAGGTACAAATTGTTCCCAGTTGCTCCGCTTTTCATTGTAATGTAAGCAAAGTTATCTCAAAGGCAAAATTCACAATAGAGGAAGCTAGTGCCTTGGTCTTCTGGGCGGGAATCCCTGCACCTAGCCCTTTGGAAGCTGGAGGAAAGTTCACAGGGAAACATAGCCCAAGAGTGGCTTCTGCCCCCTGACACACTTCATTTCTCCAAGTTGCTCCAGGGAAGGCCCAGGGACAACCGGGGGGGAGGGGGTGCTCTCTTCCAGGGCCTCACATGGCTCTGTGAGGGCACACTTGGTGCTGAGACCCTCGGCAGCCTGAGGGCACCTTAGCTTAGGTGTCCTTGCTTAATGCTGGTGATAGTATTGGTGTATTATAAACATTGTGCTCAGGCCTTGAAGCCACACCAGCACTTTTCACTTACTGCAGTGCCACCTTGCTTGAAGGCTTAAACTCTAAGAGACTCAGTCTCTTTTTTAGGGAAAATGGTGGCTCCTATGTTGCAAAGTTCTTGTATTACAAAAACAAAACGGAGGCAAAGTGCCTGGTACCTGTCTGCCCTGCCTTCAGGGCCTGCAGTGCCTAAAGAGGGGATGGCCTGTGGTGGCACTGTAGGAAATGCCTGGAATGGTGAGTCCCTCAAAGCCCAGGAGGCCCCAGGTCTGCATTCTGAGAAACTGCAGAGGCCCGGATGTTGGGTTGTGGGTGGGTTATGGAAGGAACCGGTCATACATTTCAGTATCAGAACTCCACACTTCCCACAGCTGTAGCCCAACTTTTTGGTGGCTGTCATTTCTGAAAAGATGTACTCCCTCAGGCTGGCACTCTTTGGCTATTAAGGCTGCAGAAGGTTCTTGAAAGGTACTTTCTGGCTCCAGAGAGATCACATCGGAGCCTCACAGCTTTTTTAGGGTTAGGTACATGAAAATCCCTGCCTGTGGGATGTTAACCTCCTACTACTGGGAGCTGTCAGGAATACCTCTTCCCATTGTGGGATTCCTTACTTCTCCATGTGGACTGTCCCATCACATACAAACATGACAGAGTTTTGGGACTTCCCAGCCCCATTCCCCACACAGCTCTTCTTACAGAGGAGATTGTCAGGGGGAACTCCAAGTGCTCTTAGACCAGCAGTTCTCAAAGTTGGCCTTCCTCAGGATCCCCTGGAGGCCTGTTAACAGATGGGAGGATGAAGAGTTTCTGATCCAGCAGGATTGGAGGAAGAAGGGTGATAGAATCATAGTTCTAACCAGTTTTCAGGTGACGCTGAAACTACGGGTCTGGAGAATGCATGTTAAGAGCTACCATGGTCTTAGATCAAACCCCGAATGGCCTGGAGTTGAGGAGCAGGGCCCAGCCAGATGACCCCACCCCATGCTTTCAGCAAAGAACTGAAGTGGGCCCGACTCCTCACTTAGCAGCACAGATCAAAACTGCCCAGAACACTGGAGCTCAGGATTCAGCCCAACTCCTCCAGGCTTGCTGCCTAGTTATCCAACTTCTGTGCCCAGGACCACACTGTGCCTGGCCTGGGGGATGTGGACCCAGGCAGGCCCTTGGGCCCAGCTCTGGGGGCTTACACTAAAGTAAGAAAAGAGACAGTAAAACCAGAGATAACAGGACAGTAGGATCAGAGCCTTGCCGCAGTAGTAACAAGCTAGGTCAAATGGGGCTGCCTCTCTGCAGAGGGAAGAGCAGAGCCAAGAAGCATGTGGCAGCACAGAGGGGTGGCTGCAGGCCCTGTGCAGGGTGGGCAAGTAGAGGTGGAGCATGAGATTTGTGCCCTGCCATCACAGGAAGCCTAGTACTGCATGGACCAGGAGCCAGCAAGCTTCCCTCCTGTCTAGGCTCCTGGACCATGTAACAATGGCTTGGCCTGGCTGACTGGGTATCCTAGGTACCTGACTAGTGTGGTCTGGCAGATGGGTTCTGGTTGGCTCTCCTTCGTGCCACTGACACATGTCACTGACAGGTGACCCCCCAGCTGCCCAGAGCTTCCCAGATGTTGGGGCTCATCCTCTGTTCTGGGAACTGCAGGACGTGTGCCTATTTGAATAACTAAAAGAAGAGAGGATTAGTGAGCAGAGTGGTTTCTACTTGGATGAAGGGTCTGTGGGTTGACAGGGGTCAATTACATTCAACAACAGAAGGGGAACTCAGAAGCCACTGGCTCTCATCAGATACTGACAGGCCAGAGAAAGTCTAGGAGCCAACCTGACTTTGACCTCGGAACCCCCACTCCCCAAAATAAAACCTTACTACAATAAGACTCCCCAGTAGGCTTTACAAATAAATTGAGTTAGACCAATGTGGGGGCCCAATGCCCTGACCTGGGTTCCCATGTGAAAGGTATAAAGGTTCTGGATGGTGGCAAGACCAGGCCTCTACTTGATCTACCCAGTGAGCAGCTCCCCGAGCCTGGGTCCTGCTGGCCATTCTCTGGAGTCCAGCCAATGCCACAGGATGTGTCTGGCCTACAGACATGTTTTGTTTAGCTCACATGGGGTTTTGAGGTTTGGAGAATTCTACAAGAAATTCCAGATATCTAGTTTCTTTTGAAATATTAGAAAAGGTCTGACTGTACCAGCCCACATTCCTGCACAGCAGCAATGAGATTGATTTGATGGGCAGCAGCAGCCTGCAGATGGGACCCATGCTCTCCTGTGTCTTCTCCTCCCCATATGACCCTTGCCTCTCATATGTGGATCTGCTGGGCCATCTGAGCATCTTTTGGGGAGCTCTTCTCCATCTAAAGGCTTTCCTCTGATTGACAAACATAGAGACTTTCCTTGCTTGCTATGTGAATTTCGGCAAGCCAGAGCCCTGTGCTAAGTTCTTTATCTGTGTTCTGGGATGGGTGGTTTCAAAGATTTCAAACTGCAATGTTCTGGCAATTCACCTAAAGTCCCAGCTAGAAAGAGAAGGCCCACAGGTGATTTCCACTTGCTCTGAACTCTCATAGGGATGTTCTGGCCCTCTCTACCTCTTACAGGGACCTCAAAGGAGAGATCCTGGCTACTGGTCCCCTGGTCCCCAACTCAGAGGATGGGTGACCTTATAATTCACTATCCAAATGGGGACACTTCTGAGAGTGAAAGAGATGGTCTTAATAATTACCCTGGAATAACAGGTATAAACAAGGACTGTCTTCTGTAAACCAGGATAAATGGTGACTCTACAAATAAAGAAGAGAAACAGGCCTTACCTCTCGGTGTCTCAGCTGAAAGCTTCTGCCCTCATGGTAGCAGTTGTAGGTTTTCAGAAGGCTTAACAGCTCCGACCTAAGAATGGGGACATGCATACATATTCTTGGAGTGTGGCTGGGCCCTGGACAAGGCATTTGTTTTCACTGGCTTCAAGTTTCTTCACTTGTAGAATGAGCGTAATAGTACATGTCTTACTGGCCACACATAATCAGTTAAGAGACCAGATTGCCCTTGGACACATGCTCTTTAGTCTTAAGGATTTCACATATCAGCCCTCATGGAAGGCATAGAGGTAGGGCTGAGATGGAAGTGAAAATCACAGATGGGCCACATTATTGTACATCTAGGGTGTCTGTACACTTTCACTATTGCAGACAAGAGTTCCTGACAGCCTGCATGTACTTTGCATATAAGTCATTTCCTTAAATAAATCCCCTGGGCTTGGATTATTGGCATTTTAAAAACTCCTGTTTTTCCCCCATGCTACTTCCTACAAGGGCCTGGTGTGGCTGCCATGAGGGCACCATGAGTGGCACCTGCCTTGTATCCATCTTGACTTCCTGGAGGTATGGTCAAGGGATGAAGGTGACAGCAGTGAGAGTAAGATCTTGAAGGCCCTAGGAAGGCCACTCTGCCCAGACGGTTTCTCCCCAGAATAAAGGGAAGGCCACACTTGTGCATTGGTGGGTGTGTAGCAAAGAGCATAAGGACAGTTCCCTGTACCTAAGCTGGGCTATTCAAGGCAGCACTGTCCAACAGACATGAAATGCAAGCTATACATGTAATGTTCAATCTTTTAGTAGCCACAATACGAGGGAAAATTAAACAAGTGAAATGAATTTTAATAACACATTTTATTGAACCCCAAATATCTAAAATATTATCATGCCAACATGTAATCTATATAAAAATGTTAATGAGATCTTGCTAATTATTTTATTTTGTAAGAATACAAAATAAAATGGATGAGCAAACCCTGCTCTGGTGCTCCCGTGTGCCGCCCATGTGTGATGTGAGTTGATGGTGACTGACAGGGGAAATGATTTACAACTTCATGGTATTAACAAAGCAAGACTTGATGTTGCATGTTCACCGTGCTTATTAGTGTGCAAACGCTGAAACAAAATTATTAGGATATATACATGAAATTATTCATGTTATAGTGATTACGACTTTTCCCAAAGTGATATTTAATATTGTTCTTATTATAAAATTTAAACAAGAAAAATGATGATCCAGGTAGTATTGTGAAATGACACAATGGAATGCTGTCTGTTTTCTCCCGGTCTCTAATAGGAGGATCCCAGGGGGCATGTCCTCAGTAAAAACTAGTCCATTTCAAGGAGGCTGGCTTGTTTTCAGAATGGCAGATAGGAGTTCCCCAAATTTAGAGAATATTTAGATTCGAGACTCAAAAAGCAAAATAAAATGGCAACTATACTTTTCTGTACTTTAGAAATAAATTTGAAAAAGTATCCTAAACATTTTTTATGATGATGCAGAGTAAACAAAATAAAAACAAGCAGGTAAAAATCATGTCAATAAAATACACTTTTTCAGTAAAAATTTAAAAATTTGAGGTTTTTTTCCCTTAACCATTTAACACAATAAGTGTTAGTACTGCTCTAGTTTTTAAATAAATTAAATATTACCTCTGCAGAGTTGCAGAGGGCATCGTCATACTTTCCTGTTTTTGTAGGCGGGAGGAGCAGAGGTCAAACCCATACCCTGAAGAGATCCTTGATCTCCAATGAGACAGGCAAAAAAAAAAAAAAAAAGCATCTCTATCACTGTCCCAGAGACAGGCATACGTCGTATCTATGAAAAATACCCAGAATCCCTTTATTCAAACGCTGCCCATGGAGGGAGGGTGTGTGGCCACAAGGAGATGTAGGCATGAAACCTGTCCCTGCACACAAAAGCTTACTTTAGAATGGACTTGCTGTCACTGATGGGCACTTGAGAACTGAGTGGACAATCTTCCTTCATCTTCTCTTCCTGTTTGCAGACTCTGAAGTTACCTGCCAGAAAGACCAGGAAGGGCACACAGATAGGTGAGTGAGAGGAGCACCAGCTAGTACAGCATCCAGAGCCCTGGTATGGAGGCCAGTAGCCTGGCCTCACCTCCCACCTCCCACTCCCTCCCAATCCTCTACTCTCCAGTGTCCCACCCATGCCTACTCCCTGGCACAGGGCAGCCACAGCTTAAGCGTCAGGCCCAGAGGACTTAATGGGGCCCACATCCACAAGTGTCAGTCAAGTGCCACCTGGTGGGGCAAAGTCAGAACTGCTGAGTCAGCTGTTAGCCTAATCAGCTCCCTCTCAGAACCTCTCCATAACTCCTAGGAATCAGGATAAATCTCCTAAATCAGGGGTCCCCAACCCCTGGGCCACGGCCTGGCCCGGCCCGTGGCCTGTTAGGAACCCGGCTGCATAGCAGGAGGTGTGTAGTGGGTGGGCTCATGAAGCTTCATCCATATTTGCAGCTGCTCCCCAGAGCTAGTATGACCACCTCAGCTCCATCTCAGATCATCAGGCATTAAATTCTCAAAGGATCACTGGTCCCTGATACCAAAAAGATTGGGGACCACTTTCCTAAATGTTTCAGGCCACATATTTTCTTCCCTCTCCTGGCTGATTCCAGGTTTGGCTGTGATCCAGGCTTGTGGCTAGGGATAGGACGCCGGATTTAGTCTGTTACATTAATGTAGCAGTGTGCCTGTGCCTAGCTTAAGTAAGAATGATTCAGCTTGTTGTATCATGCATGTGTGGCAGAATGTCACTATTGTTCCCTGGCATATATAAGCTCACACAGTCCCCTAATGCGGAAGCATGCTCCCTGCAATAAAGTTCGTGCCTGCCATTTCATTCTCATGTCGGCTCCTCGTTCTTTAAAGTGGGCGTCTCACCATCAAAACCTTTCCTTCTTGATAAGCTCGGTGCTGGCAGCTGGGACACCCTGAATAATGGTTTCTACCTCGATTACTCCTCCAAACCTCCCAAGCAGTCTGGGCCTATCTCCTCTACTCTGACTGAACCCCACTGCTGCCACTGGAGTCAGCATACCTACGCCAGCTTTCCTAGTGATGGGCTAATTGGTATCTGTTTACTATGTGCTGCAAACTGTGTTGAGCATTTTCTATGAATTATAGCAGGTCTTTGAATAACATCATTTTGTTCAATGTTGTTTTGTTATAATATTGATGAGATGCTTATAGGAACTTTACTCTTGTTTATATTGATTAGCCTATTGTAAAACTGGTTTCATTATATATCATTTCACTTAAAGTCATAGAACCTACTGATGGTGTTAAGTGAAGACTTACTGTACTTCTTTTAACTCCTTACAACAACATTATGAGGTAAGTACCATCTTTTTCCCCTTTTATTGTTAAGAAAACAGGGACAGAAGTACTTTGCCCAAGATTCCCAGTGAATAAGTGGCAAAGCCACTGTTTAGATTCCAGATTTTGTTCGTAAACCCTTCTCTATATTGATCTCGAACAGTAACTTAACCTCCTCCCCAAAAAGGATAGGGAATATGTAAAATGGAGTCACTTTGTTAAAATTATCAACATTATGAAGGTTGAGGCATGAACAAGGTTGAACCATCCTTGTTCTAAACAGCTTGGAAACAAACATTTTTGAAGTTTCCAGTCCTGCATCAATGCCTGGATATACATCTGGACCTCCAGGTAACCCTCTAATTACCCCCTGAAGGACTCACATATATATCCACCTGACACCCATTATGGATGTGATTGGACCTCCTGGTGCCCATCATCTTGATTGTCTGTCACCTGACTGATAACCATCCTGGAGCAACTCGAGGGCTAAGAACGCAGGACTGATAATTTTCAAGAATGTACTTTTTGCTGTAAGAACTTTTAACCTTTCTTCTTTGGAACACTTCTGGGTTTTTGCCTAGCTATGTTTCCAGCTTGCAAAATCCAAGACCCTTGAATAAATCTTTTCCCTTCCTTCCTTCCTTCCTTCCTTCCTTCCTTCCTTCCTTCCTTCCTTCCT